>NC_079427.1:19518613-19583613 GCF_026213295.1 Gadus chalcogrammus
GTATTTGTGAATGTTGAAACGTCTTCAGGCGGTTTATGGTTGGAAGGTTACAAATAACCGACTGTTACATGCTGCCATCTAGTGGGAAAAACAGTAACAACGTTAAAAAATAGATCATGTTTCTGTTAGTCTTTTTAAGCTGCAGAAGAGTCCATAAAGGTGATCTAGTATTTCCACTGAGCTGCACATTCTCATGAGCCATTTAATGTCACTTATAAAGCCTGTCCGCTAAATTGCTGCATTCTTATCTTGTGCGCCTTAAGATTAGTCATGTTCATATGTACATGAGCGTATGCCTTGTCATCATCTTGGTGACCACAGCTGTTGTTGAGTGGGCCTGTGTGTAAGTGTGGGCGTTGTCAATGTAATAAATTAGTAAACTAGATGTATTACTTTAGACACAATAGGTGCAATGTTGGTTGTGGCATCAGTTGCAACCGATTCTGATTCATTCTTTATTCCAAGAGGATAATGAGTTTCACAGTTGGAAAATGGCAAGGGACACAATACCACAACATCAAGGGTTTGTTGCTGATGAAACCGTGGATCCATAATCCATAGGATGGAGGGAGTGGAGGGGGCTGGGATTATGGCCAGTGAATGAGGTGGGGTATGTATGTCCTTCATAAAGGCATTTCCTACTTTTTAAAAAAATGTATACATTTTCTTAAACTGTCCTTTTGTCCTTTAGCACTCTGAGATTCTGCTTAGAATGAAGAGTGCTCAACAAATAAAATGAATTATTATTATTATTATGTAGGTGTGCACTGGTGTCCATGCTGCTAAATCCTGTTCTAATGTTTCCTCATGTGGAGAATGGGTTCCTGGGGTATCTAGTTCCAAAATGAGCCTTATTTTATTATTATGAATACTTAGGATGGAGGTCATAGTCATCGAGGATGACTATGAATAGGTCAGAGTTCAAGTTTTTACCATTGTACACCTTCTATTCATCATGCCGAGAATGAGGAAGAGTATGATTATTAAGGGCGTGAACAGAGGACTTGGAGAAAGTAGATTTGCTTGTTTAAGAGGGAGGGGCAGGGATGTGGTTCCACCACATCTTGGAGCCACACCAAGAATTCCTGTCAGGTGTGTTTTTTTCTCTCCATTAAACAAGCACTGTTGACAGCTTCAACATGACCATGTTGATGCAGGACAAAATGAATGTTTGAAGGTTTTAAATACTTCCAGGGATATAACTGATGCAAAGGCCAATACAACATGACTCAAGCTGTACCTTGTGACCATCGGTGAATGTTATTATACAGTAAATAATGTTTGTGATTGTAATTGCTTGCGTAATCCTACAAAACCATGAACCAATAAAACGCAAAACCGTGTTAAAACCCATATCAATACAGGACAGAAAAATTAAACAAGCATGTCGCGAGGCACCATTTATTAGTTTACATTGTAGTAAGAACACATATTTTGTCACCAGGCCAGTTAAGAAACAACAGATGTATAGTTCACAGGCAGACAGCATACATACATCAGTAGCAAATGTTACAGGTACTCAGAGAACTGTTGTTCCTCATCCTTGCATCAGATATTTAGTCCTGTAACAAAACAAAAAGAGGTTTGTTAGCATAGAACCCATTTTCAAAGAACATCCTACAAGAACCAGCATCTGCAATATCAACAGCAGAGCAGCCATTACAATGACACTTTGGTCTGACTACCATTTGTATACGGGTTAACATCGTTTCCATGGATACAATCTTTTTTTACAACTCCTATCCGATCTGTTGCTCTCCCACGCCCAGGGTGTGTACTTTATGAAGCATTACAGTAGCGTTAAGGAATACTGTTGTATAATCCGACACCCGCACAGCTCTGTCATCGACATGCAGATCAGTACAAAAGTTAAAAGTATGTTCACTACAACTAGGCCTGGACGAGATGCACTAGTGTATGGCCCAAGAGTAGATAGAGTCACACCCAGATTAGTAGGGCAGGACAACTCAACATTGTTAATCATCATTGTTACAACATTCAACTTGAAAGTAAACTTGAAGTGCAGCTGTAATTCAATATTAAGCCTTAAATGAATATCAAAGTGCCCATTCATTTAAAACATCACTCTATATCGTTGAGTTGGAGACGATATAGAGTGATTGCTTGTTTCAGCGTTAAGGGATTCTTAAAATAACTGCTCACAAAACCTGTTCTGGTAAGGAAGTCAATTCTAAGCCTTTAATTGTTTTATCAAGGAGTAAACCTTTGACCCAAGGTGCGAGGTGTGTTACCTGTTGTGCTGCATTTTTCTGAGCTTTGGAGGCGCCATGATAATAATACACCGGCCTACAATGGGTTGTTTACCGTGCTCACTCAAAAGAGTCTTAGCTAGTTTGATGATAGAATAGTGCATTAGGACTTTTAGTTTGGTATATATATAAAAAAATATATATATATATATATCCATAAAATAATAACATTGCGCAGATATCACAATTAAAATTACATTTTTGGACAACTAATATTTGTTTTGATTCAGAGTGTGACTTTGTATGACCTACCGAGTCACTACTAGAGGAGGAAGAGGAAGAGGATGACGAAGAAGAGCCACTTCCGTGCTCCTTTTTCTTGTGCTCCCCGTCTCCGTGTTTCTTGTGCTTCTTCTCTCCTCCGTGCCCCTTGTCCTTCTTCTTGTGCTGCTTGTCTTTCTTGTGCTCCTTGCCACCTTCCTTGTGTTTCTTGTCTCCCTTGCTCTTGTCGTGGTCCTTTGACTTGTCCTTGCAGTCAGACTGTGATGGAACCCAAAAAAAAACAAAGAATCATGTTGACTACATATTCATATTTTATTGTCATATATCTATAAAATGAATCAAGTGAGTGTGTAAGGGTTACACCCATTACAGAGGCATCACCGAGGACCATATCGGCTACTGGTAGGTTTAGTAAGCTGTTTTGATTGGATAATTTATTAAAATATGTTTGCAACAACAGACCATACAGTTGGTAGAAAAGACACTGTAGAGCAAACGTAATTTGAATAGAATTTGGATATGCTTCAATATATCTGCGCCTATGCTCATATTAAATTTCATACCTTGTCCTTTTTGTCCTTTTTGCCGAAAAAGGAAAACTCCGTGCTATTTGCATCGTTCTTCTTTACCTCGTCAGGGCCGCAGGCTAGATGACAACAGACAGACAGACAGTCATTCACAAAATTGAATTGTCGCCTCCATGGTCTAGATGTGATCCACTTTCTAATGGGTTCAAGAGCCCAGAGTGGTCTCGGGTCCTGCGACCGCAATGTGTAGGTGGGCCTACAATTGTTGAGCATGAAAGCAAACATTCAGCATTACAGATAATGGGAGAGAATGCCCCAACCAAGGAAATATTGATCCAAAAACACTGCATCGGCTCATCGCTTCTACCTTTCGACTTGGCTGCGCTGTCACAACTTTTCCCCACAACAACAACTAGGTTACTACTAGATCTACACATTTCAGGAAACATTTCAAGAACCCAACATGGATATTCCACATTGTATAAATTCTTCAAAGGTAACGGATAAAAGTTACCTGACTCCAGACTGAAATCCATGATTGTTTATGTGCTGCGAGGCTGTGTCTTCGGGACAGTGACGTGAACATCGCACGACGCGCTTCTTTTATGGTTACAGGAAAGCCGGTCTAACGACTCTTGGGCCCACGCCCCCACACCAGTGCTGCCGTAGGACAGGCTTTTCTGCCTCTGAGGGTTCAAAGAGCCTTTCAGAGATAAATAAAACAAACAGCTAGGATATGAAGGTCCTCTCGCCCTGAAGATTCCTTACCGAGTGAAAGGACCCGGAAGTATTTAAGTGTCAGCCATGATAAATGCTGTTCAAATTATCTTAATGGAAAGGGGCTTAAAATAATGCTTCCTTTCTTATCTCCTTTAGCATAGGGTACACTGGGACATCCTTAGCGAAAGGAAAGGAGATAACGCCATCCCAAAATTCGTTGTTGCAAGAACCATTCGCCCATTCATTTAAATAAACGATCAAAACATGACAGATTATTTTTTTATACAATCACGCAAATTGGGATCTGTGTACATAAATATGATTTGACAGGAGTGTGAGCGTGAGCAGTCATCAATTTGGCAACTATTTTGTTTCCCTTTGTGACTGGTAGCCTACATGCCTTTTTTAATTTCAATTTTTAGATCTCCGGGAGTCCGCGAACGGCATCAATCACCTCTCCTCCATGCTGTGGTTCACGCTGGACTGCAGGGAGTGAACGCTGATTGGCTGTTACATCCCTCAGGGAGTGAACGCTGATTGGCATTGTGGGAGTTGTCTTCTTCAATCCGCAAGCGCCAAAAAATCACTGTCTGCCTTTTCTCTGTCAAGGAGGCAAAAAAATCGAAATTTATGTTACTATTCGACTAAATATATGACCCACTTTCAATACAGATTCATGTCTCCACCGGTGAAGCATCCCTTTAAGCAGGCTGGGCGTTGGCATGGGAACGGGTGGGAGTTCCAACACGGGGTTGACGTCACTCCTTGGGATTCCGGATGTTCCAGGACCTCTGGTAGCTGTTAACAAACAAAGACAACACAAACAAACAAACCAAAATATACCGGTATAACTCTTATGCTGCTATGATAAAAAGTCACTCCTCTGCAATTAGTCCCATGATCACCAAAATCATCAATCAGTCTCTCCGGTCCGGCCGTGTCCCCTGGCTCTCTGATGACCGCTGGATGGCGGCTAACTTCCTGCAGTTCAATGGCTCAAAAACGGAAGCCATTCTTGTTGGCACTCCACACCAGACCCGGTCATCCACCATCACCAACATCAGCTTCTCCGGCCATGACACCCACCTCTCTTCCCTTCCAAAATGGACCCTCACCTGACCTTTGAGGCCCACATTCAACATCTTTGCAAATCCTCCTTCTTCCACCTCAGGAACATTGCAAAACCCAATACTCACTCTCCTTGATTCCGAAAAACTTGTCCACGCCTTTGTCTCCTCCAGGCTGGACTACTGCAACGCACTCCTCATCAGGATCCCCAGCAAGAACATCTAACGTCTATAGTACATCCAGAATTGTGCTGCCAGGATCCTGATGGGGGTGCGGAAGTACCACCACATCACACCACTCCTCAAATCCCTCAACTGGCTTCCTGTCCAGTACAGGATCGAATTCATGATCTCCCTTCTGTCCCACCACTGCCTCTATGGCACTGCCCCCATTCACCTCAAAGAGCTCATCACACCCCATTCCTCCTCACGCCATCTACGCTCTGGACAGGCCAACCTCCTACAGCTTCCGAGGACAAGGCTCAGAATTATGGGAGTTCGCGCCTTCTGCTCAGCTGCACCCAGTCTGTGGAATGCTCTCCCTGACCATCTAAGGGCCACAGAGACTGTGGATTATTTTAAAAAAGGCCTACAAACCCACCTTTTTAGAAAATCCTTTGGGTTAAGGGCTGTTTTAAATGATACCTTTATTATTATTTTTCTTTTTAAGCTTAGTCTTTTATGTTGTATTTATTTATTGTTTTCGTGCGTGTCGCTAGGCAACGTCCACGGACCTCCGAGACGGATGGATAAATTGGCTAGTCATTGTTAGCTACATTAGCCTCTTTAGCAAACCAGTTCGAATACAAACAACACAACTTTACATTGTATTGCACGCACAGCCAGGCCGTGCGATCCATAAATTGGTGACCAGAATAAAGTAGCAATGTAATCAAGTGTGTAAGAGCATTTACAATCAACATTAATTGTGCTATCCATTTGTATGGTACGCCAGTACATCCTAGTCGTAAGGTGTAAATCTCCCAGCTTTCTTGCGGCATTTCACGGAGGAACGCCCCCTTTTGGTCGGTCCCACCCGCTCTGAAGAATAATGGTGCGTTTTGGTGCGTTTTGTATTCTCTTAGAACCGACTCGGACCTCGGATCTGACGCCACGCCCACACTTCAAGCGTTTTATTATGTTTTGCTCGGTCGTTGGAGGAAAACATGGACGCCACCCGGAAAGTTGTTGTCGCGGTAGCATTGGCAGAGGACCAGGCGCTCCAAAATTAGTAGGCTATAGGCCATAGGCAGAGATACGGACGCAGTAAGGTATTGCAGTAATAGGAGTGATTAAAATTGCCATTTAAACCACCAAAGCGGTCCAAGCACAATGAAAACAGTTCGTACTTCAAGTCACACTAGGCGCAGCCATCTTGAATTCTGTCTCGGAATTTTGCTCGGTCACCACTGAGTTCAACCGAGATGGCGAGTTCGACGTCCGAGGAAAAGGGGCGTGTTTGTGCGTGTCGCTAGGCAACGTCCTCGGAACTCCGAGACGGATGGATAATAAAACGCACCATAAGTCCCGCCTCCGAGCCTCCCGGTTCCCTCGGTCAAATGTCTATCGGAAATAACATGGCGTTTTTGAATGATCGTACATAACAAACTCTGTAGGTGGCGAAGAAGTAAAAAGTGCATCCCGTTTTGAACTACACACTTTTTCCATCTCGTTTAAACTGGGGTTTTGGATTGTCAGGCCGTTAAAGTAGTAAATGTTGGTTTGGGCAGGCTGCTGTCATTTTCCTCAGCACAAAAGGCGTGATCAACGGGCCAGGTTCTATTCAAACGATTCTGTACGCAATTGGCTGCTTTCTGTCTCTTCCCTGTCGTCATTGTGTTAAACCAGCCAATAGCGCGATTAAATTGCTACTTTATTCTGGTCGCCATCCCATCCCCCAGGGGGAAAAGCCAGCTTGATGATTGGCTCCCACAAAAACGTATCGGAAGCCGAAAGAAATATATTGCTCCTCTCCAGACCCTTCTGCAGGGCAAATTCAAATCACCGGCAGAATGGGCTGGGAGTATAACGGCCGGCCTCACTGAACTCGATCTACTTTCAGAATAGCGAGTGGGACAGACCAAAAGGGGGCGTTCCTCAGTAAAATGCCGCAAGAAAGACGGGAGATTCACACCTTACGACTAGGACGTACCGGCGTACCATCTGTATGGTACCCCGGTTTTACTATTCACCTTAGAGGTCTATGAGGTCAAGGAGAGATGGATTAGGCTACGTCATTATGGGACGGGGGGTCATCCGAGGTGAAACTTGTGTTCCGAGACGGAATACTAAAAGCAGCAGACTACTAGAAATAAAACTTTCCCCCGTGTGTTTAAACCGTGCTGTTTCACGTAGGCTATATAAACGTGGACAAAGCTGGAACAATTAATAAATAAAATATAATATTATATTATATGGGTATGTATATAATATAATAAAATATATAATATCACGGCCAAAAGCTGTGTGCGCCTCCGGATGATATTCTGAATAAAAAACTATGTCGGGTTCTCAGACGTCTCTGGTACTTCCACAACAAGTAAAGACTCGTAGTGGGGGTTATCTTGGCAGGAGTCCTGCACGGGTTTGTGTACCTGACGGGTGTACCGCACAATTTCGATGAAACAAGGAAAAAAATAATGTAGGTACTCTGTCGGAGACGGGTACTGGTCGTGTCGGACGCCTGAACAGCGCGGGTCGGTCGCGGGTTTTACGATTGCGAGCGAGACTTCTCCGGTGCTGGAAATGTTATTCAGGAGCAGAGGAGTAAACTAAAACCGTCCACAGTGGATGATGTGCTTTTTTTGCACAGCAATCTAAAGCACCACGCCAAACACCAGATCCCCGGCGTTCCATCTAATCTGTCTAATTTTCCTTCGGGTGCGGGTCGGGCGTCGGTATAAATTTATAGTGGGTCTGGTCGGGTGCGGAATGTTATTCTCGGGTACGGGTTTGCAAAATAAGACCCGTGTATTGATTCTCGGCCATGTTGGAGAATGAATTGGGGGAAGAAACGTTGGCTTTGACTCTCTGCAGTCCATATTGAACTGCAACTTCAGATTGATGTGGAACTGCGAACCGCGACATGAAGGCGAAAGGGATTGTTCCCCGCGGAGTCCCGCTGCCCGCTGCTGAGGCGCTGCCTGCTGCCGAGGCGGTGGTGCCTCGGCGCGTACAGCGGGCCTTTGGCGGAAGATAATCGCGGCCTACAATCGCGGGCAACAATCCCTTTCTCCTCCATGTCGCAGTTCAGTCTACTTCAGATTGATGTGGAAGTGGAAGAACCAGAGCCGTCGGAGAACCCGACGGAGTCGTTTCAGATTATATTATGAATAAACGACTGCGTCGGGTACTCGTCTCTGGTCCACATCAAGTTGCAGTTCAATCTGAACTTCAGAGAGTTAAAGCCAACGTTTCTTCCCCCAATTCCTTCTCCACCATGGCCGAGAATCAATACACGGGTGTCCACCTCGGCTGTTTCCCATTGCAAATTTGCTTCTGCCATGGTCGGAGGTTTCTGTTGGTCTAGTTCTCTAGCTAAGCGGTGAAGAAACATGGCGGACATTCTGTTTACATCTTGTATGCAAGCTCCTGCCCTCCTCATCCCTTATTGGTGCACTTACAAATTTGCGGAACCAGTGGTTTGTAGTTCTCGGCCCTTCTAGCAGGCAAGCAAATTTCTACTGACATGACGTCAAACGCATCATTTGACGTCAGGAGAAATGTAAGGAGGACAGCTGTGCCAAGGGAAGACTGGGTTAGACTGAGGGAAGAAAAAACGTTATAATGATAGAACGCCGGTTCTGTATCTGTGAAGTATCCGTAAAAGTACTGGCCACCCGTGACTGAAATCAACTTCCTGGCCATCCGTCAGTCAACTAAAAACTTTCTGCCAGGTCAGGCTGCCACTGCAGTGGAAAACTGACTGTTCACATTTTTTTTCCTTAGTTAAATGCCTACTACTTAACTACTACTTAACTGACCGAAATCAGCTTTGCAAGTGTCACATATATTGTTTGCTCAGGTTGCATTTAGATTGTGTTTCGCTAGTTATTACATATTCAGAAAAACATATTCAGTAAGCATATATGTTGTAATCAGGTTTGATTGACAATGTTAACAAATTTCTGCTTGTTAACATTGTCATTAATGCTGTAATCATTAGCCTAAATATTTTCTTTAATATGCTTTGTTACAGAAACTGGAAACCAAACATGACTATAGAGATGTATGAATTTATTGCTCCACCAACTTAGGCAAAAGGATGGATTCATAGAACCCCTCCAGCAGCCCAAGGTTTGAGGACCAAGACTCGTCAATATCCACTTCCAAGACTAGAGAGTCTTTGGTGGTCCAGGTGACAAAAGCGCACCGCTCTGTCCCAGTAATATGCATCTGCCCCTGCACCTGATGCCAGTATGGGTGTTTTTTTTTTAGAGAATAATGCCCATCTACATTTTCTAAGAAGAAGTCTTTATTTTTCGAAGACTCTTCAATTGTCATGTATCGGGCACTGTAAGGACACTTAACCTCGATGATGGATGATTCTCCCACCAAACCGTCTGGTGAAGCGCCCAGCATCCCTGACGGTGCAAGCCAAAGGCCTGACTCGTTGACCTGAACATTTTTGGCCTGCTCAAAGGCCTTGATTCCCTCGATCTCATTCATACGTCCCCACTGGATCGCTGGCAAATGGTCAAGGGATCTGGGGCTTAGCAACATTCCAATGACCGATGGAGCAACACTCCTTCCCCTCAGCAGAGCTGGCAACACGGCGCCAAAATTGCTGGCCGTCAGTCTGCCCTCCCTAAGAGTGTGCCAAAGGGTGCTGGTGCTCTGACCGACAGTGGCAGCTTGCACAGCATCCCGCTGTTGGTCATTGACCATCATTGCAGTCACAATGCCCTGAAGACCCTGGTTCTGGGGCTGGGCAATTATGGACCACACAGCCAAAGATGTGAGGTCCTCCAGCTCAGCAATGGATCTTCCTGGCTCAGGGTCCTCTTCTGTGGGCTCCCGATCAAGAGGGTGGAATTCAGCCCGAGGAAACAGCTCCTTGAAACGTGACGTTTTCCATCGAGGACAAGGAACACATGTTAGAAAAGCACATAGGTCGTAATTATTTTGACTATCCGACCGTAACTTCATTTCAACAGATTCATTAACCCAGCGCAACACTTTTAAAAAATTTATTTGAAAAAAGAAAAATAAGGTAATGATTTTTTTTGTAAATTCAGTCTTTGTAAACGTCTGATAGACCAATACAGAAATTCTGCGGATCACTTGAATAATAATACATTTTAGACATCCAAGCTATAATATATGCCCAGGTGGAGCTGTGGAGGCGGGAAAGATGTAGCTGATTGGACCACCCACAGCCGCTCGTTCAAACTCAAGTTAATTTAATGGAATCTTCATGTTGATGTTTGTGTCATGTTCAAATGTATCACACAAATCAGAGAGTGGGCTTCAGAGAACAAACAGAGGCACAAATTATGTTTCCATATTCCCAAAGATTTTTTTTTATTTTGATTTCAGGAAGCACCATCCAAATGTGGATTGTGTCATTCTTTCTTAAAAACAAGAGAAGATGAGATTATAGCAATGAACGTGGCCAGCTGAAAAGTACCTCTGTCTCGTGACCTTGAGGTAATCTCTGAACAATGCCAACAAATTTTTTTTTTTATTAAATCAAGCAATTTCAGGCAACATTTTTTTTTGCAACATATTCAGAAATCACTGATATAATCATCTTTGACTTTCCCCAAACATTATTATAATCTTTCCCATTCTGAAGACGATTGGATCAGTAGGACAATTTCAGGAGCTTGGTGCTGGTCGTCAGTGACGATACGACCTTTGGCCTCTTAGCAAATCACTTGAGGTGAGGTAGCTGGTGGTAGTGGAGGAGGAGGGGGTGGTGGTGGTGGATGGGTTGGTGGTGGGGAGACTTCCAGCGTCCGTGGTCCTCCTTGGGTTCCCCAACAGGGCCTCCATGGGGCTGGGGGGCCTGCGGATGGGGACCCTCTCAACGGCACTCTGCGAGGAGCTCACGAAGCTCCTGGGCGTTTCGAAGCGAGAGATGGACTTCGGCTCGGCGAAGCCCACCTCCTTAGGCTCCAGTTTAACCAATGATCTCGATGGGAGCAATACAGGGGCTGGGGCGCTGGTGCCACCAACACCACCACCACCAACACAAACACCACCAGTACCGCCACCGCCGCTGCTGAGCCTGACTGTGCTGACGGAGCTGCTGGGGAAGCTGACGGTGCTGCTGCTACCGCGGCTGCCGGGGATGGGCTCCCGCTGTGCGGGGAGCGAACCCTTCAGCGTGACGGTGCTGATGCTACCGCCACACCCGGGGATGGGCTCCCTCTCCTTGGGGAGCGAACCCTTCAGCGTGACTGTGCTGATGCTACCGCCACTCCCGGGGATGGGCTCCCTCTCCGTGGGGAGTGAACACTTCGGCGTTTCAACAGAGCCTCCCGCCGTTGGCGTTCCGCTTTGACCGTCGTCTTTGGCGTCCTGGGGTGCCAGATAACATGACATTTGAAGAGATTGAAACCACTTGAATCAGCTGGGATTTCATGGATTGCATTGACGGCTGAGCACACTAAAGCCCCGTCTCAATGACATTAATGGCGTCAATAGGCATGGGTCTGTTGCTGGAGGCTGTCTAGGAGGCTGTCTAGGAGGCTGTCGAGGCGCTATAGGCTGCGCTGAACGGGGCTTTTTAAAGCTGACCTGAAGCAGGCTCTTGATAATTAGGTCATGTATATTTAATACCTAAACTTATTCTCTTTTCACTCCTTACTTTTTAAGACTTTACGTTTTTCAAAGATGTCTGGCAATATAGTTTCATTCTTTTTTCTCAATTTTGGATTGCAATGTATTTGGTTAGCACCTAGCGCATTCAAAAGGTTAGTCTGAAAGTTGAACATCTTTGAAGTCTGGGCGACAAAATTTGTCTCAGTCCCGCTTGGCGTTCAGCTGTTTAGCGTGGATGCTTGTCCCATAATCAATTACATTGCAACACTACCATGGGCTCTTTTTGAGCTCATCATGGACCTGGGGAATTAGGGATTCACTTATTGTGAAGGTCAACAGAAGGCAACATCCCACTTCTCCTGATGAGCGAGACTTTACAAATGAGCACCCACCTGCTTCTTGTTCTCCTTGTCAGTGTCACTCCCTGATGAGCCCTGAGTGACAAGCAGAGAGCCAATCAAATGCTGTTCAGTAAATTCTATATTTCTATGTTTTTTATCAACCTCATGGTTCGTTCACTCACCTTCTTCTTATCCTTCTTCTTCTTCTCATCGTTGCCACCTTCACTATCACATGAACTTGGTGGACCTTTGTCCTGTAATAATCAAGATGTTTGTTTATCCCACAATAGGTTGCATCACCTCGATTGATTTACTTTTCTTGAAGAATGAGTATTACCTTCTTCTTCTTCTTTTTCTTATCCTTCTTCTTCTTCTTCTTTTTATCCTTATCTTTGCCGCTGTCACTGTCAGATGAACTTGAACTGGAGTCCTGGTGAACACATGAAACATTGCAGCACCAGTCTCCTAAAAATAAAACGCCTTGATGCGTTGATCTGACTAGAATGGATTACCTTCTTCTTCTGCTTCTTCTTCTTCTTCTTCTTTTTCTTCTTCTTTTTCTTCTTATCATCATCACTGCTTGAAGAATCAGAGTCCTGGAGACCAAAAAAGAATTAATTGACGACTTTTCAATCCTGTGGCTTTCACCCCGAAAGTTGACCGGTTCCATTGATAGTCTTCTCCCTTACCTTTGACTTTTCCTTCTTCTTCTTCTTCTTCTTATCCTTCTTCTTTTTCTTTTTCTTCTCATCACAAGAAGAATCAGAGTCAGATGAGGAAGCCTGAATGCGGGGAAACCAACAGAAAAAAACACACACGTGACGTGATGTTCTGACCCCCTCAGGCGCCTGTAAAGGCCAGCGTTAATATTCCACCAACATACGCACATCCTTTTTCTTTTTGTCTTTCTTCTTCTTTTTCTTCTTGTCATCCTCACTGTCAGATGAGTCCTGTAAGAACATCGGGAAATAAATTGGCATTATTTTTTTTCTAATTCCATTATACATTGACTAATTGTAAAGAAAAAAACGTTTTTACATAAAGGCACGTTTAAACACTGTGGATCATTGTGGCTACAAGAAGCAGCATTGCCTATCCATGGACACTGAAGAAACACACCTTCTGCTTCTTCTTCTTCTTCTTCTTCTTCTTCTTTTTGTCATCATCACTGTCTGAGTCAGAGCTGTCGTCCTGAGAGACACAACAACACACTTACACTACCAGTCCTGCAAAAGACGACTGCAGCTGCAAACTCACACGGCCGGAGGTTTAAAGCTCTCACAAAATAAAATAAAATATTAGTTGAATTGCTAATGTCAACTGTAACTCAAAGCAGAAAAAACTTAATGCAGACGCCTCACGAAAGACGATTGAAACATGCCAACTGAACTCCGTAAGTAAGGGCATTTAAGGATGAGAATCTCACCTTCTTTTTCTTATTTTTCTTATCTTTCTTCTTATCTTTCTTCTTGTCTTTATTCTTCTTATCCTTCTTCTTTTTCTTATCTTTCTTTTTCTTGTCCTTTTTCTTTTTGGAAGACACAGATGAAAGTGGATTGAAGGCACAGAGAATCATGCTGACTTCCTGTCAATAGCTGACATTTAATATTGAAAATATATCCTGTGTGTTTAGACTTCTCACCTCATCATCCTCACTATCAGAGGAGGAGGAAGACGAGGAGGATGAGGAAGAGGAGCTGTCATCAGAAGAGCTGGACTCCTGAAAACACACGTGTCAGTCAGCAGTCAGTCGTAGTTTTCCAGTAACTAATAGACATTTAATAACTGGTAATAGTTAGCATGTTTGCAACACAAAAATGCCTCCTCATTTAACTGTCACTGCTTACAATTTGATTTCCAATTGAAAATGTTTAATCTCTTGATTTCTTCAAACTGCTACTTTGCACAAAGTTTAATCATATAATATTTTTTTCATATATTTGCTCATTATTTAAATGACATTGTGTCCTTTCCTTACTTAATGTAAAATACCAAAAAGTCTTCAGCACTCCACGACTGCCATCTCTTTATTAACTAGCACCACTTACGGCAAGCCTGGGCTCTGACTTATTCATTAATAAGTTGAATCCAGTTAGTAAAGGGTGAATATAACTTTATGAATTGAATTGAATTGCATGAAGATGACTAAGGATATGTAGATTATCTGTGCGTGCTGCATATTGTGCACAAGTGGATTATTGTGTATAAAAGGTAAAAGTAACATTGACACTTAAGTCTGAAACACACCTTCACCTTCTTCTTCTTCTTCTTCTTCTTCTTCTTCTTCTTCTTCTTCTTCTTCTTGTCTTCATCACTGTCTGAGTCGGAGCTGTCGTCCTGAGAGACACAACAGTTACACCACGAGTCCTCTCTACAGGCCGACAGACTCTACAGCACAGACTGACACGGCTGGAGACCTAAGGATCAGAGTTATGTTCTCACCTTCTTCTTCTTCTTTTTCTTGTCTTTCTTCTTATCTTTCTTCTTGTCTTTATTCTTCTTATCTTTCTTCTTTTTCTTCTCTTTCTTTTTCTTGTCCTTTAGTTTTTTTTGGAAGACACAGAAGATGAAAGTCTCAGAGAATTAGACTGACTTCCTGTTCACAACTGACATTTGATATGGAAAGAGTGTCCTGTGTGTTTGGTGTCCTCACCTCATCATCCTCACTATCAGAGGAGGAAGAAGAGGAGGAGGAGCAGGAGGAAGATGAGGAAGAGGAGCTGTCGTCAGAAGAGCTGGACTTCTGAAATACACATTTGTCAGTTAGCAGTTACTCTTAGTTTTCATTTTAGTGAGCGCATCACCAGTACTACACGACTGCCATCTCTTTATTAACTGGCACCGCTTACAGTAAGCCTGGGCTCTGACTAAGTCATTAATAAGACTTTAACCCAGTTACCTAAGTGGTCATTTGCAAATACTTAAGGGTTCAAATTAACTTAATGAATCGATTGCATTTAATTGAATAGAAGAGCTTCATGCGCTATGTGGTGAACAAGCCACTCTACTGCTGTTTGAGGCCAAATTACAGAGCAATGAGGACCCTGCATAGGCCCCTGTAAAGGCCAGCATTATAGCTAATATTTTAAAAGTCAATATTTGTAATATCTTTCACTCACAACATTCAAAATAATATGCATTATTTATTATTATGTAGTGAATTTTTGTGACTATATGTATACATAGTGAATATAGAATAAATGTGCACTGTGCATATTGTGCACAAGTGGATTACTGTGTGTACAGATACAAGTGACATCTACAGTGTATACTAAAGTCAAGACACACACCTTCTTCTTCTTCTTCTTCTTCTTCTTTTTGTCATCATCACTGTCTGAGTCTGAGCCATCGTCCTGAGAGACACAACACAGTTACACCACGAGTCCTAGTCTCTACAGGCCGATAGACTCTATAGCACAGACTGACACGGCTGGAGACTTAAGGATCAGAGGTCAGTTCTCACCTTCTTTTTCTTCTTATCTTTCTTCTTGTCTTTCCCGGCATCATCGTTGTCTGATGAACATGCGCCAGAATCCTGTGGCAAAGAAAATACAATGCATATGGAAATATTATCTCCCCATCACCATAGTTGTCCTATTCATTTTACCAGTGATTGAACTATCCAATCTATATATGTTACAATCAAACATGGCCACACGTGCCTTCTCCGCCGTCTTCAGAGGGGAAAACTTTACCTTGCTCTCCTTCTTCTTCTTCAACACCTTTGTCTTCTTGTCCTCGTCCTTGGCTGCCTCCCCTTCTCCCTCGTCATCACTCACGTTGCCAGGATCCTGATCCCTTGACTGTGCCTGGACGCCCTCAGCTAGGTTGCCAGACAGTTCATGTGGTCGTCAGTACAGAAAATACATTGTTTTTTTAACCTCCCATTGATTGGACCAGTCAAGGAAAAGCAAAACATACCATAGAGGTCACGTGCCACCGGGCGATCCCCTTTGGGCTTGTTCTCCTTCTTGTCCTAAACAAAGACCATTAATACAGATTATGATTTGTTTGTCTGTGTTGTTTTATGCCTTGTCTTTCACACCTTGCAGTTTGATTGTTATGTCATGTCAATTATATGTAAATTTATATTATTTTATCTTGTACATGTTACGCCTTTATTTGCCTTTCTGTGTATTGTTATGTTGACACACCACACATGCAAGTACATACCATGTTTGTAGTCTAAATAATTTGGCTACTCTCACTTGAGTCTAAGCAGGACAAGTAAGTACTTGTATGACATCGTTTTTTACAGCGTTGGAAAGTACCTTGTCTCCATAACCACTTGGTCCTGCAACCTCGTCACCTTTACAAAGACACACACACACACACACACACACACACACACACACACACACACACACACACACACACACACACACACACACACACACACACACACACACACACACACACACGTGCACACAAACACAGAAAAAACAGGAACCAACATATTTAGTGGTCAGCAGGTACAACAGACTTGACCACTTTCATTCATTCTGAGAGAACACGTTGTGATGAACTTCTCCTTACCAGCAACAGAAACAACAGCAACATTCTCCTCGTCTTCCTGCTGACCGCCCTCCTTCTCCCCCTGCAGGATTAAGCACAATAAGGCTTGTACATCAGAATGCATCATGGGAGCTTCTTTTGGCGATACTCAACAAGAGAGCTCTAGTCCTATAAAACATTATACCAATATAAATATACGGTAAGTTAGGCTAACAACAATTTATTGCTGCAAGACACTCGTTTTGTCATGTCTCTCACGCTGTTTCATTTTCAAACCCAACTAATTTTAATTTGTTGGGTTTACTTTGAACATAGCTCTAGTCACACCCTTGCATGAACATAGCTCATGCATTTCTCGTTTTCCAATAAAGCAAACGAAATATTCACCACGTTAATTCAGGTATATCAGAATGTATGCAAGTCCAGTTTGAGATTAAATATAATGCTAAAAGGAGTGTAGTAATGGTTTGTAGGACCAAGGATGATATGGAAATTAAGTTCCCTACTTTTTATCTATCTGGGGAAGAGCTGGGGGTGTCTCTACTAAATACTTTGGGCACATTATCACTGATACGTTAGAGTGCTCCATGTCCAAGCTAACATGTTGGCAAGAAAATTCCACCACTTTTCTGTTGATTTCAAGATAAACCTGTTTTGAGCATACTACACCCCTCTCTTTACAGCTCCACCCTGGGTGAAGTACAGGAAGGAGAGCGTAAGTTGAAAGTGGTGACAATGAGTGTCTTAGGATTCTCCTGAAGAAACCAAGGAGTACCAGAGCCAGTGAGCTTTTCTGTAAACTGGTTCTAACAACCGTCATGGCCCTGTTGAGGAACCTCACCTTTAAGTTTATTAGCAGGCTGGACCGCTCTACAAATTAGATAATTGTTCTGATGACAGATCCAGGCCGTAGCTCTGTCAAGTACACTTCTAAGATCTGGGAACACTGGCATGAGTGCCTTTTTGAGCATTTTATCTTTCCTTTTTATATTTATATAATGTATTGTTGTATGTAATGTAATGTTTGCCTTGTGGGCCTCAAGCCTGTATTAAAGTTTATAATAATCATTCCAAAATATGACATTCATTTTATTTTCTGTAGGGATTCTGTCTACTTTGTGTAGAGAGGAAGACATGTTATGTTCCATAAATGTTCCATGCCACATTCTTCAGCAGGCCCAGGCAGAGCTGAACATTGTTGGAGATTTGTTGATGACGGCTG
This sequence comes from Gadus chalcogrammus, assembly GCF_026213295.1. Classification (NCBI taxonomy): domain Eukaryota; kingdom Metazoa; phylum Chordata; class Actinopteri; order Gadiformes; family Gadidae; genus Gadus; species Gadus chalcogrammus. The sequence continues at coordinate 19,536,266 of NC_079427.1, forward strand.
CTTGAAGCAGCCTCACCTGGCTGGACTCTGGCTGTGTGAGCCTGCACAACTGTTACAGGTTTAACCAGTCATCATCACAACACTCAATCTCCTTCATGGCAACATGGAGCACAGGGCAATGTATCATTACCGAGGAGCCAAATGAAAGTCACCTAAGTGGAGGTGACTCCACATAGGTGTTGGCAAGTAATTCATTGGACATTGTCAGTCATGGACATTGTTACAAATATCGTGTCCTTGAATGTTTCTACCTATGTATGTCTAAAACAGTAGGTTCCCTAGAACAGTTTTATAAGGATAGTGGGTCAAATGTCATGTGAAAACGGTCACTGTACAAATATACAGCAGCAGCCAACAGGAGCTTTTACCGCAACATGGCATCTGAAAACTAAGAAAACGTACCTTTTTCTTATCCTCCTTCTTGTCCTTCTTCTTGTCTTTCTTCTTATCTTTCTTCTTATCTTTCTTCTTATCCTTCTTCTTTTTATCTTTGTCGCTGTCAGAAGAGGAAGAAGAGGAGGAGGAAGAGGAGGACGAACTGTCTGAAGAGGAAGAGCTGGAGTCCTGAAACACACAAACAATATAATTCAACACACATATTTAAATGATATATATCTATAAATAGACAAAGCCGTATTTTTGAATTGTATTTGATTTGAAACTGACAATGTGTTCAAATGTAGATTAACTATAGGAAGGAGACAAGCTGGTGTCCTACCAAAGAACATGTTTTTTTGTTCATTGCAGCCAGCTCCTAAATTGATATACACGGATATCGAGGAACTGGTCCGGCCAAATGGGTGAAAAGGATAGATGTTCGAATGATTGCTAAAATCAGTTTGAGTAATAGTTCTTAAGGTTTTATCCTTTTTATTGCAAAGTGATTAAGACAGGAAGGTATGGGAGCTAGAGGGGAAGACATGCAGCAAAGGACCATGGGCAGAAACTAAACCCCGGTTGCTGCGGTAAGGACTGGGCCTTAAAGGTCCCGTGACTTGACACCAGGTGTGGTGTGATTAGCCATTACAAGCCGTTTTGGAAATCTGCCCCTCATTACATCACAGGTGGGCGTGTCCACCCAGATGTGTGACGGATAGATGAGTAACGTTTGCTACAGTCCACTGGGTAGGCTGGTAGACTGATCTATCCAGCACACATCTAGGTGGACACGCCCACCTATGATGTCAGAAGGGGCGGATTTCCAAAACGGCTTGTAACGGCTAATCACACCACACCTGGTGGCATGTCATGGGACCAAAGCTCTCTTTATGAGGTTTTCTAACATTAATGAGTTGGCCTAGCCTGCCTATGGTCCCCCAATGGCTAAAACTTGCATTCGGTGTAAAACGACCACTACGTATCCTGCCCGCCTTTGAAAAAATGGAATCTCAGGTGCACTGATTTGGAATGTGGCCCCATATGTCGTCATAAGGGGCCAAGTTACCTCCCCTTTCTCTGCCTTGCCCGCCCAGAGAATTTGTCCCGCAAATGAGACAATGAGCTACGACCGTGCGAGCGCCACATGTGTGTGTGTGTGTGTGATTACACACACTGTAACGCAAGTGTTGTACACTTCTTGTTATTTGGAGAACCGTTCTGCTGTTGGTGTAATGGCGCATAACAAGTCGGTTCTCTGACATCTCTGGTATTTCCACAACGAGACTGCAGTGGGGGTTATCTCAGCCATGGTTGAGAAATGAATTGGGGGGAAAGGTAGATTGGCTTTGACTCCCTGAAGAACATGAACGGTGACATGGAGGAGAAAGGGATTGTTGCCCGTGATTGTCTCTCGCCGCCGCCGGAGCCCCGCTGCCCGCTGCAGTGAGGCACCGCCGCGAAGCACCACCGCTGCGGGGCGGCGGTACCTCGGCGCTGCCTGCTGCCCGCTGCCCGCTGCCGAGGCGGTGGTGCCTAGGCGGTGGTGCCTAGGCAGTGTTCAGGGGGCAGCGCCGAGGCTGTGGTGCCTCGGCAGCGGGGCTCCGGCGGGAGACAATCGCAGGCAACAATCTCTTTCTCCTCCATGTCGCGGTTCAGTCTACTTCAGATTGATGCGTAAGTGGAAGAACCAGAGACGTCTGAGAACCCGACGCAGTCGTTTGGGATTCATAATATCGTCTGGAGGCGCACACATCTTCTGGCTGTGATAATATTTATTAACTGATATAGATATCTATGTATAGTATGATATTAGATATGATATTAGATAAAGAGCTCCAGGACTCCCGCCGGAGCACCCGGAGTGTTCTAGAATATTTACAGATCGGGGCCAAAATTTGTGTGCGCCTCGCCATTGCGATACATCCACTGCAAATAGAGCGCATGGTACCATGGCCACACCCCAACCCTCCTCCTTGACCCGCCTCTCTCCTCATTTGCATTAAAGCTACAGACATTGTAACGGCGCGTTTGGGGAAAGCTCAACGTGCGACTGGCTCGTAGTGCCTGTAATTCTGCACCACGGCTGAATTTCGGGAACATCTTCAAATACTGTGTTAGGGGCTCACTAATATCTATATTAAAGCATCCATAATATATGCCATGGGACCTTTAATGGTACGCGCTCTACACGGTAAACCACCGGACTGCCCCCAGTTTGAGTTCCTTGAACCATGAACAAATATACATTTATAATGTCCATAAGCCGGTAGCTGTAGTGACATTTTATCAATTTTCCAAACACTTATAAAATAACGTCATTAACATCTGATCTTATCACCTCTAATATTTAATGAAATCAATTTAAAAAAGACTGGGCACATGATACCCGGTTCACTCACACTAAGGTGGGGTGACACTCTGACAGAATGGAATATCAGGGTTGTATAAAACGATGACGTGTCCATATCTATACGGTCTCGAAATATGTATTTCTTCATAACGACTACACATCAACACCTCCCTCCAGCCTGGAACCATACCTTCTTCTTCTTCTTCTTCTTCTTCTTCTTCTTCTTTTTCTTCTTCTTTTCATCTTCACTATCAGATGAGGAGGAAGTATCCGAAGAGGAAGACGAGGAGCTAGAATCCTAGGATACAACGATTTATAACACATTCAGTCGTATTAACTAAACAATTATTGGCCGGCGGATGAAATTTAGAGGATAAGCATTAAAGATCAACCAGCAGGGAACAGGTTGAACCTACAACACCCTTGGAGAAACCAGACTAAACCAGTCCAATCCAAACAAACCTTTAGTTTAAATGATAATTATTCTGCTTTGAATCTATATACAGTACATACCTTCTTCTTCTTTTTCTTCTTCTTCTTATCCTTCTTTTTATCTTTTTTCTTGTCTTTCTTTTTATCTTTTTTCTTGTCTTTCTTCTTTTCCTTTAGGTCATCACCATTGTCTGATGCGCTCAGGTCCAATTCCTAGATAATGAATATTACATTGTTACTCTACACATACACACATATACACATGGAGGCAGACAGGCAGCTGGATCAAAAGACAGACAGGCGGGCAAGCAAACAGACAGGCAGGCAGAAAGAAGATGAACTGTTGCCTCTTACATCCACATCGATGTCAGATGGTGGCTTTTGACAGATACAGGTTTCGGGGAGGCCTGAAAAAAACATTGAAAAAGTTTTCAATGAGGGTTTTGTATGCAAGACTTTTTGAGGTTTGATGGTGCTAGTTAGGGAAATGTCCAGAGGGGTGACCAATCCCGATGTACTTGGTTATCCAGATGTCAAACCCAGGCATGTGACGGCCTTGTAACTTTTAAACTAAATTCAACACAATTTATCCACAACTTAACATAAAAGCAATACTGTGCACTTTACATCATATTAGTAAATAAATGCAACATACAGCTCGGAAATGTAATGTTATGGAAATGTTAAGACCAATCGCTGCACATTTCAGTTGTACATTTCATCAGAGTCATTGTCCTAAGTCTCTATCAAGAGAGACAGAACACGATTGTATTGTTCACTGAAACCTCCCTAGCAGGTATTTAGGAAACGATATGTCTACGCTGGCAACACAAACCAATCTTGACTGATTGACCGAGAGTGAGATAAAACAAGTCAACAAAACCTGCACATGACTACAACTGCTCCAATCTGCCATGTGAACACTAAACACCTATGTTTAATAAGTAACAATGCATTCAATTAACTTTGAATCGGGAGCAATAGTAAGCCACTGAAACTCCCTTCAGACTCACCCCCTAGATACATACAATAGTGTGCTGTGTGAAGTTATGAACATGTAGTAACACTTACACGGCTCACACACCACAACACTGCTCCAGACATACTCCTTCTTCTTTTTCTTCTTCTTCTTCTTTTTCTTCTTGTCATCCTACAAGCCGAGCAGAGGAGACTCAGTGTAATTCCTATTTCAATTAAGCCCCAGCCAATGCTGTCGATGGTTCTTTAAGAATGACATGGTTTCCAACTCTTTCTTTTTATTGCTATATTGTTTGTCATATTTTCTCAACGGAAAGGTCTGTGCCTTGGGTTAAGATTACGATACATTGCAACATAAATACTAACTACAGAGTACTTATTTCATAAACACAAGAATATCAGATATAGTTGCAGTGGGGCTTGTTTATATTTAAGTTCAATCTCGACTGAAGGGTAAACTATGGTAAGCTTTCATCATATTAATTTGTGACACTGTGACACATCAATTGAGATTTTTGGTTGTTGGCTAATCTTCCTCGTTTCGCTGGGTTTGTATTCTCTTGTCTATTGTTCTCCTCAATTATTTTGTTTCTAGTTCAGTCTATGCAGCACATTGAATTGTGTCATTGTAAAAAATGTGAATCACACAACTGGGATAATATATCATGGATAAATCAAAGTCCATGCCCTAATATGGGGTATTGATTGATGGGAGTTTTCAAAGGCATCTAACAAATCATTAGTGCATCAATGCTGCAGCGATACAAGAAACACGAACATGCATCTCAATGCATGCATTATTCCTTGTAGCACATGCATTTAGTTGTGTCCCACATTACCTCACTGTCGCTGTCTGACGAGCTGCTTGAGGAGGATGAAGATGAGGAAGAGGAGGAGGAAGAAGAGGAGGAAGAGGAGGACGACGATGAAGACGATGAACTGGAATCCTGTTCAGAAAAAGAGGTTGATGGTGTTTTTATGAATTGTTTTGACCATGGCTGTTCAGCTATGAATCAGCATTTTTAGCAGCAATTGGTTGTACAGGGGACCCTTATTAGGAGCCACACAAAAACACCCACCCACACCTTTACACACACCCACGCAAAAGGATTTTTCCAGCAGTTGGGAAATCGAGACACACCCGTGTGACTCGGGTTGGAGTAGCAGATTCTTGGCTTTCTCTACATAGGCTGTTCCTTCTGTCGTACTTGGTCTCAACTCAAGGACTGATGTAGATTCAAAGTTTTATATCACCTCACCTCTGCCTAAGATCTTGGGTCTAATATGTGTAACATATATGTAAGCTGAGCTTGGGGAGGGACACATGGTCATGCCATATCCACAACAGAGGATGATACCATGGGAGAATTCAAGTTGTCCCAGATCTTTCTTTATTGCTTGACTATGACTAAATTGATTATGTTTCAAGAAATGATTATACCTTCTTCTTTTTCTTTGTCAGCTTCTTCTTTTTCTTCTGCTTCTTACTGACACACTCCTGGTCACTGTCTTCTGAGGACAGAGAGCTGTCTAATGAAAAACCCTGGTAAAAGAATATACAAAAGTCAGAATATATAGTTGTTGCATCAATTATTGTTCTGTGAATATTGTGTAATAAGTCACAAGTGAGTGAGTCACAGCGACACACAGTTTGAGTAATGGTAGAAGGGAGTTTCTAGCCAAAATAGATTTTATTGGAAGAAATAATTAATTAAGCAACCAACTTGAAAATCCATCTCCGGTGTACTCACACATTCTCCATGTTCATGGTTGTGTTTCTCTCCATCCAGGGTGCTGCAAGGGGTCCCGGGATTGGCCAGGGTCTCCATAGAACCTGAGGGGAATCCCTCCAACCGTAGTCGCCCTCCCAAATCGGGCCCGGCTATAACAAAGCGTTTTGGGGGTCAGATTAAGTTCTGGGTCGATGGTTAGGTTCAGGTTTAGGTTATCAGTTATGACTAACAACACCTTTCACTTTTTACAAAAGCAGACGAGGTGGCTACTTTAGAGACTAGGGAGTTGGAGATGTCAACTTCCTTGTTTTGCTGAATATCTGAACAATGCAACTAATTGTCATACCGCAGATAAAGTTCTCAAAAAAAGTTTTACAACGGGCGTTATAAGATTGATCAGAATGAAAAGTGAAAAAATAAACATTGATCGTGCTAAACTACAGCAAAAATAGCCAGGTAGAGCAGTCTATCATCTATTGCAGTTCGGCAGTCTATACCACAACCATTATAACACAGAAATCAATAAACTGAGGCAGACTATAATAGCTTCCACGCGTTTGCAATTGACTGTTGAGACGTTCACAACAGACGACAAGCTTACAGAGCTATGCTGTGATCGCCCTTCAATGCCTTCCATTTAATGCTGAATATTGAATATAACATTGCTAGCACTAGTGATAAACAGCTTACATGAGTGTGGATTGGAGTCCATCGGGTGTGTGTTCCTGGTCCAGGCCGACCTCCAGACCTTCTGTCGTGCTACTCACCGCCGTTAGGGAACACAGTGAAGGGACTGTGAGACACATATTTGTAGGCAGGCTGTTTCTCTGTGGGCGTTGGCAGGTAAGACTGGTTTCCCATGCAAATTGGTTGGCACAGAACGTTGTCAAGTTTCAGGTTTTGGATTTGGACTTTGTGACTTTTTCTTTCCGCATAAGTTGTAAAGACAGTACAGACTCATGAATATAAGATACGGGTTGTGGGTCTCAGAGCCGACTTTCTCAACGGAAAAACGGCCTTGCAGCGCAAGCCGCACATTAATTAAAATGTAAGGTCCTGAAGGTAAAAAAAGAAAAAGCATTGTATTTTAATTTCTTAAAGAAAAAGAATAAGGCATTTTACTTATTTCATGTTTGATCTGTTGTAGCTTCGATTTTTTTGTTGTAATAAGTTATCAGATAAATCCTAAAGATTGGTCCTCCTTGCCACTCAAACAGACCATTGGCGTCCCCGTGTGGCGCAAACACACCCGACCTGACAGAAAGCGATTACTAATAACGGTTCGACTTGTACCTTCTGCCCTTCCGTACCAAAGTATCTCTAAACGGATGGAAGTTTAACCTTATACCATCCACAAGTTGAACATGGATAAAGGCTTTGTCGTTGTTAGAATAAAGAAAAATAGTTTGAGGGAACTGTCTGTATTTTGGTCTGGTATTTGTGGAGAAAAGCAGCGTTCGCGAGAGAAAGAAACCAGAAGGCTGGTTATTATGTGCGTTTCTGCCGTTGGCCCTTGCTGTTGTGTTTATGGACAATGAGCGCCACTCGAGGAAAGTAGATCTGACCACTTGAGGTCAGTCTATGCGTCCGATTTAGTGAAGTGTCGTCCCTAGAGGAGGACCGTGATGTCCTCGGTTCGGGCTGCAACTTTGGTAGCTGCGCTGTCCTTCAGTCTGGTGCGCGGAGGTGTCCCCAGGTCATGGAAGTCGCCTTGGCCAGGGTGCGACAATGGAAAGGTAGGCTTTACAGTCAATGTTTCCCGTTCTGTTTATTTTTCATAAGGGGAGACAAGCAATGCAGTGACGCAATGACATGATTGACGGGAACAAAAAGTTAGTGTCTGTGTGTACGTGTGTGTGGTGGGAAATTTTGCCTATTCTTATCATAGTAAATATAGTAGGCTAGTGTAATATGATAGGGCATTAGCTTAACCAGTGTTTCCCCAAGCACTGTATGGTTAAGGCGGCCGCCTTAACAACAATAGGGCCCCGCCTTGACTACCAATGTATAAAAAAAAAAATATATATATTTTATTTTTCTTTATTTTTTTTATTATTCTTTTTAAATAATTATGCATCAACAAAGTACAAAACTCTCGTAGGGAAAGAAAACATATGTCCATACATATTTCCATCCGCTCCTTGACCACCTTGACCAAGACATTTTATGGGGGAAATACTGAACCCCCTTTGGTTTACTACGATGTGCTTTAAGCTTTGATAAACCAGCCAACAATAATCCAAGGTAGCTACTCTAATATTAAATTGATCTATATTTTATTGATTGTTAATTGTTCATAATCATCAATGCCTGCGTATGGAATAAAGTCGACAACTAGACCCCTGCTTAGTGAAGTCACGTCACAGTCTATCAGATGGACCTGAGACTACACAGGTTTCCCGCAGTTGGTTAATGTGTTGGGGTTTGCCATCAGACCGGGGGAGAGGGGGTCGGGGTGCTACGAAACAACATTGTCAAAATAACAACTGAAACAAGAACAGTTAAAGAATATGTGCAATTTTTACTTTTAAAATATTCAAAACCCTACTTATCTTTTTCTGTTTTTTATGACGACATAGTTTAGGCGGCAGGTCGCCCTGTGGGAAACCCTGGACTAATTGCCAACTGTCTCAAAATGAATATTCATGACAAATATTGCCATTTAAAAATGCGTACATATATTTTTTTAATCCTTTGTTTAGAAAAACCGGGACATTGTGTGTGCGACTGCATGCATGGTCGTGCGTACCTGCATGAATGTGTAATTTATTATATGTATTATGTGTCTGTATAACAGCTCTTAATACAGAAGGACCTACCTCGAAATGCTTTGTGGGCGTGCCCAGCAACATCTTGGCCTGAGGCTACTCAGGTAACCATGACACCCTAGACTTTGTCCCAACCAATAACGTTGTCAGCACCCCGCCTAAGATCAAGACTCTTCTATTTGGAAATGCAATTTATTTTATTGCATTCCAAATTGTATTGTGTGTGTGTTCATTTGTTCTCCCTATCTGTAGAGTTACCCTGGTGTTGACACTGTGTATGATCCTGAGGTGAGTCAACAGAAATATTAGATAGAGAATCCCCTTCCATGGAGTGTGACCGTTGACTTTCCGCAATCAAATATGTGAATTGGTTGATGATCGGAAGCCAAAGTCCTGTCATTATATTAAGTAGTAATACATTATTTCCCCTCTAATGTGCTTAGCTTAGTGTAGCCTTTGGTTGGCTAATTCTGCTGTTTTCTTTTGATTCTAGCCGGCCAAGCAGGTTTGTATGGGTACACCTATCAGCTACAACCTGACCATTCCTAACAGGTAAGCCTGTGGCTACCATAAATCAATGTACTAAAGGTGAGCGCATAACTATAGACTTATTTAGCAGACGCTTTCTGTCCAAAGCAACTTGTGGTTGGGCTTGATCTATTAATCAAGCTCAATCGTCGCTAGATGAGCTGTACGGCTGAATAAATTATATGAATTGACATTAGTTTGAGTCAAATGTTGAAAGTACAAAAACAAGTGTGTGTGTGTGTGTAGTGGTCCATACAGACCCGTGGGTGCGGAGAGTGGAGAGTACTTGTACTGCCCTGCTGAACGATGGCTGAACAACCTGCACGTAAGTCACAGCCATGGCTGCTCGTCATGACAACACTACATGTCTGTTTCTACATCAACGGGGAGACAAAAGCCCCTTTTAGCAACGATCCTGCAATATTGCCATAAAGAAGATCTGTCTTTATGCTGGCTTTGCCTCATACACAGAACCAAACCAAGCCGGCGTAATGCCGCCCAGCGTGTGTGCTTTTACCCTAGCATGCAGAGTGTTGGTCCGTTTCATTCAGAGGGCGAGCCTGAATAAAGCCACGGCGCCTCCACCTTGAGCAGGCTGTGTTAGGGCTAAGAAGAGGTTAGACAGAGAGGGAGAGTGCAGTCAACACAGTAAAACAACTCTTTTTCCAGTTAACAGATGTGTTAATACCTATGAAAGCCTACCACAGTAGACTGTTTGCCAGTTTATAATGAAGCCAACAGATCGTTGATTACTAATATATTAAATGATGATACATGCCTTATGTGTATGTATTGGTCCACTGGGTCAGTTATATGCATATGCTATGTTCCATGAAGGCTTTTTGTTGACATTCTGTCCATTGGATGAGTAATAATATGTGTGTGTGCGTGTCTCGTGCAGCATGGCGCTACCGTGCTGCTTTACCATCCCTGCGCTCCTCTCAGCGAGCGCGTCCGTCTGTCCGTCCTGGCTCGCTCCTGCCTGTCCGACTACATCATCACCCCGCACCCAGAACTCAAACACACGGTGAGACCAATATGAATCCAGACTACAGCCCGACCCCCACACTAACCAGATGTATAGCACGGTCGTGGACTGAGTCTAACCCTTGTCATCACGTTATTCTACCATGCAGAACAACAACATAGTGTTTGTCCTAGGATGATACCTCTGTGAATAGGGTCCATTGGAGTTGTACCCTCATGATTTATTAAACAAACTATTACAAACAAACATTAAATGCATATTATTTGTTGATTTGTCGTATAATTTGATTAGGTCTCAGAAATAACATTAATGTAATTGAACAGCTATTCTTATTCTGGAACTTCTTTCAAAATAAACATTCCATGCTAAGGTAATGACTACTGTATTTATTTGGACCTACTTAGTCATATAAGTATTCATACGCAAAATTTAGCAAAAAACACACAAGAAATACACAAAGAAAGGCATAGTCTTTGGTGGTGGGAGCAAAAGTAACACAAAGTATCTTTGTCTTGCAGCACTATAATAGTCGTTTGTCAAGGCGGTTTCCACAAGTGTCAGTTTGCTTTTTTCTCGCTTGTCCAGCGTGTGGCTTTGGTGTCCTGGGGCCGAACTCTGGAGCTGTCCACTATTCACACCTTCGCTGTTTGTGATTGGCTGGAGGAGGTGGAAGCAGCAGCGAAAGGAACCAATCCGAACGATGTGGTTGCGACCAGGAACTACAGTCTTCTGCTGATCAGGCCAGCAGAGCAGAATGCCCTCCCAGCAAAACAATCACACGCCAACACAATGGTAGGTAGGCTGTCCCATACCGACTAATGCTAATGTTTTTTTTGGACCCTTGCTTAAGAAGAATGCTTTTTCAACTCAGGCCATCCTGGCTAGGTCATTAATAAAGGTTGTGCATGTACTAAAGGGTTCCAATTGTACTCCACAGCTGTCTATTAGGCATTGCTGTGAGCAGAGCCTCTTCAACCCTCTGGTTCAAGGAGAGGAGGCGAGGGGGCAGGGAGGAGGAGGAGGAAGGCGGCCCAGAGGGGCCATCAAGAAGTCGGAGAAGACAGAGACCACGACCAAACATGAGACTTCTCCATCCAAATCCACTCAGACCTTACAGGCCTCCAGAGCATCGGAGTCCGAACCAAATCCTGGCCTAGTGAAACCAGGGCCAGAGCCGCCCCGGCCCGGTTCCAGAGGCCGTCCTGCGACAACTGTTCTTGGATCAGTTCTTGCAAAAACAACCATGGCTGGACGCCATGGTTCAGATGTAAAAGTGACAGTGGAACACAGGGACAGAGGTTCTGCCGGCCAGAACTCTGCAGAGCAGAAACTGTTGACTGACCTGCCGGACAGGACGGTGAAGAACGGTGAGCGGGTGGCTATGAAACAGAGCCGAGAACCTAAACTCACACACCCTGTCGGCATCGAGGACAAAAACATCGAGACCCCGCCCAAGGCTCCACCTCCTCTCCCAAACGCCCACCACAGGGCTTCCACACCCACTCCCACCGCCCCTGAGGACATTGTGGACCCCGACGGCCACATCGCGGCCGGCGTGCTGGGGGGCAAGGGGCGGACCCCGCGCACGGACGAGGCGGTGTGGGCGGCGGGCGCGCTAGGCTTCCTGCTGGTTCTGCTGGCGCTGTCTGTGCTGCACACCCGCCTCTACCGCCAGTGGAGGACCACCCCACCCATGTACTGGCACGACCCCCGGCAGGACTACGACAGCGTGGCCGGTATGTCACGGGGGGACATACCGGGGGGACATATGGCGAGGACCTGCAAGGTCCTCGCCATATGCGGTTATTGCGGTGCAATATTACAATGATTTTTGAAATTTACTGCGGTTATGTAAATATGGCGATGCGATGTTCTGATTTATTTCATGAAATGTTTGTTTTGGGTGGTTTAATGTTGGGTTCGAGTTTCACAGGTAAAAGAACCTGTGAAAAAGAACAGTTGACGCAAATGATCAATAAGTGGATGCACTACAGCGCCCTCCGTAGGATGATCCCAATAATTAGCCTGAGCTAAGGCAAGTTAAAGGGGAAATATTATACCACCAGGTGTGAGTGTGATTAGCCTTACAAGCCGTTTCGAGGATCTGCCCGATATGACATCGCAAGTGGGCGTGTCCACCTAAATGTGTGCTGGATAGATCAGTCTACCGGCTTGTAAGGGCAAATCACACCCACACCTGGTGGTACAATATGTCCCCTTTAATGGTTTCTAGCTTTAGGGTCGTGGGGAGCTGTGGTGTCCTTAGGCTTGTTTTAAATTATAGTGAAAATACCAAAAGAAAAAAAAATAGGGAACCATTGAGTGATTTGAGATCTCGGCTGTGGTACACCATAGTTAAGAAGGACATGATCATATTCCTCACATTTTACACTTTCAAAGGTCAGAATGTTTATTATATAAACAATATTACAGCAAAGTATTTTAGAAAACAGTGTTCTAGAAAGTATTCCTATACAATTAGCAAATAATTGAGTCAACCCCACTTCATCAAATTTGATCAAAATCTCGGATCATTTTGGGTCCTGATCAGGGTTGGGGCATCACGATATATATATATAGTGGAGGTATAAACATATGCCCCTGTAGTAAGAATTGTTCTGTCTCTTTCTTTCTGTACACAGATGTGATCCGGAAGAGGCTGAAGATAGCAGACCGGAGGCACAGGAGGAAGTCCTACCAGCCCAGGAGACAAGAGTGTTTGCTCTTACCCAGCTCGGATGAAGAAGACGATGACCAGTAGTTTTTTAAGCGCTGCGTGGAGATGACACCAAGTACTGATTTCTCAGCATTGAATGTTAGGATGCCCCTGCATTTCCATTTAGTACACCGATTGTTAATGACGGTGATGACACTAATTAGTTAAAAAGGCAAGGTCAAGTTAATTGTAGGTACACTTAGCCTTCTCAAAGTTCGGAGCAGTGAATGCCCTCCTTGGCATCTATTGATCAGATTTCTCTTTTGCCTTGCAATTAGTCTAGCCTGGTCCGACCAGACTCTCGTACTTCCTTTCATTTGCACAGAGAGTCTGGACCCACTCAATTGACTAACGTTAACTCACTTGAAGGCGGGTGTCTGGCCATAACCAATCGCTAACGTTTGGCCAGGCTGTAAACAAACCAAACACCGTGCGTGACGATGTCCGTCAACGAGAGCTGACTTTAACGTCATTGTTCTCAGCCACTCCCTCTGTTCGCTGATTGGAGGCACAAAAGAGAAAACCCACTAACACTCCGCAGACCCAGACGTATTAATGAAGGGAAATTAAAATTGAGCGGAAGTACTCGGGCGGGCGGAGCAAGGCTACAATTAGTCAGACCGTCTAAATATTGTATTATGTTTACATAGAAAGGGCTAAAATATTAATGAATAATGGATAAAATCAGAGTTGGTGAAAACCTTCCCGTAATATTCAACACTCCTGGCCTTTGATGCACTAGTTTCTTCATTACACATAGAATCCAATGTGAGTAAGCGTAGGATTGTGTTTTTTTTTTTGGTTTTGTTTTTTACAATGGATGAGCTTAGTAATGATTCAATGCTGTTTTTATATTTCAATTTTTTTTACCTGTGTAGGATTTGCTAGGTGGACGATGTAAGCAACACTGTCAAAACAAAGAGGCTATCAGCTGATGGTACGAACACTAAAGTAGGGTAGGTGGGGTCTGATCGGATCCCTGCGCAGTCTGGCTCGCATCCCGTATGCAACCCGGCACATCGGATCGCCACGTTAATCTGATCTGGGAGCATCAACACACGACAGTTAATGCGTCCTGGTGGGAATCCGATAACAAAATTCACTCTGAAATGCCAAATTCACTGGAGTCACACATGGATCTCAGGACACCCTACCTTCCCTGAAAAGTGGTTATTAAAAGTTTTTAATACATTTAGTATTTTCTTCAATTTGCAATAACATGATTTGTTTTTGTCTGTATCATTGCTGCTGCTTGTTTTGAATCTAACCATATTCTCAGTAAAGCAGGGTTTAGTTCCACATACAGCCCATTTACAAAGATCAACGTTGTGACGCAGATTTCACAGGGCTGCCTGCATTTATACTTCCCCATCACATCAATGTGAACTCAAGGGTGCACTATTGCATTTCCCTAAATGCACAAAAAGCTAATGTGGAAACACAATCACGAGACAGTCTGCTCCCAAAATATATTAAATATTCTGCTGAAAGCGGCCAATCAGCAAGTTGTTTTCCAATAAGTGCTGAAGGTTATAACACAACTAACAGGTCCCAGCAGCAGCAAACAAATCAATACAACCATTACATTGTTTTATTATTTTATTACAAATGTACAGCTTATGAGTTTCCATTACGGTTTACCTGTTATTTTTTTTTATTAAGTAATTTTTTTTCTCTACTTTATACAGTTTTAAACATGTTAAAACAACTCTTCTGTGCCTCTCCCAACTGGTAGAGCTGTGAGAACGTACAGCCCACTGCCAAGGGCTGGACATCGCCTGCTCGTCAGTCTGTGTGTATATGCATGCACGCACGCAAATAATAAGCATGGCTTGCTGGTTGCAAGTGTTGGTAGGAATTCATGTACTTGTGGGCGGCTTTGGAGCTGTGTGTGTGTGTGTGTGTGTGTGTGTGTGTGTGTGTGTGTGTGTGTGTGTGTGTGTGTGTGTGTGTGTGTGTGTGTGTGTGTGTGTGTGTGTGTGTGTGTGAGAAAGAGAATGTATGTTTTGCGCTCTAGTCTGCGTTCTTTGTGTAGCAAGTGTGCGAGACATTGGGCGGGCCACAAGCAAAACATAACATTCTCCTCCCTTGGGGCACCCTACGTAGTGTCCACTAAGGTGTTTTGGGGGGGGGGGGTCCAGACCCTGTGCAGTATGGCCTCCCCCTACCGCTGACTGAGATGATTGTAGAGCGATACCTGAATGTGCTTCGGACATTCCCTCCTGCTCTGATCCCTAAGGCCCACCGCTACGCGCCCCGTGTCCTTTGCACGGCGGAGAACAAAACGCACAGAAATTAAAGTGTCGGGCGTGTACGTCGCCCAAAATGTTTCTTAGTAGTGTATTTATCAAACCCCTCGACAGTAAGAAATGATCCCAAGCGCACAGAGGCCGCTACCTCTCTGCTTTGTTCATGCCAGTTTCATGCGCAGAATGAATTGTTCCATTGTAAAAAAAGAAAAAAAGTCATTTTAATGCTCAATGTACAAAAATGCAACTAGGGGACGAGATGGCAGAGGGCAAAGGCAATATTAAACGCACACACGCGCTAGACGATCAAGTGCATGGCTGCCTGGGTCCACTGTTTGACTGGAGAACGGGTGCCGAGATCCCACTGCCTGGAGCCTTGGCAAAACACTCTTTAGACATAAATATCTTACAAACATAATCCTAACATATAGCTTAATATAAAATATATCATGGAAAACAGGTTCATATATCCATATACATATATATGGCTCTAGTCTAGAACTCGGGCGACGCTGAATGACAGCTGGCAACTGGCCCCGCTGTGTGTGTTTAGTGTGTTTAGTATGTTTGTGCACCTGTGCGTGTGTGTGTCTCTTACAGCAGACGGTACAACATGGCTGGAGCCGAGCCAGTCGAATAGGAGATGATGATGTGCAAAGGCAAACCCAATAACGTTGCATTTCACTACAGTCTCTTACGCATGATTTGCATCGACTCGGGAATAAGGGCCGACAACCAATAAGCCGACAAATCGATTCGTCCGACACCCTGTAACAAGGGGGGTGTGTGTGTGTGTGTGTGTGTGTGTGTGTGTGTGTGTGTGTGTGTGTGTGTGTGTGTGTGTGTGTGTGTGTGTGTGTGTGTGTGTGTGTGTGTGTGTGTGTGTGTGTGTGTGTCTCCAGACTGAGAAACAGCCCAGTGGCTCCTGTGGTCCCCTGTATAGTTGCATGAACAAAGCAAATACACAGATAGTGTTGCGAGGCGCCCGACGCAAAGAACTGAAGCGATCCTACTGTGCCACGGACCACTTAAGGGAATCGGCCCTCGGAGAAGTAAAAACACCCGCAGGCCAACAAGAAGCATGGGTTCAGAGTAGGACAGTTCCTCAGAGGACGACGTCCCCCGTAGGCAGATCGATTGGACCCTTTACGGCCGGTAACAGAAGTGACGGCGATCATTGACCCCGTGTGAGGCTAAGTGCTGAGCCTTTAATTTAAAAGAGAAAACTAACAAAACACATTGTTTGGGAAATATTGAGCTCCCAATACCGTCTCCCATTGGCAGAGGTTAGAGATGACCGGGTGGGCGGGACTACCGGGAGGGCCCTGATCAACAGTACACTTCCTTCTGTGCCGAGCAACCCAAAAACAAACCTAGCTTGATGGAGCGTGCCCTTTGATTGCGACACTAGAAAGTAAGAAGGCTAACCAGCCTGAGCAGTTGAAGCATTTGAAACATGTGAAAACAATGGTCTCCCAGTGGGCATGTTGAGACGCTCTCCATCTCTTTCATAATAAAGCCGTAAAATCAGACGTCATCAGTGGGTTTCAAGGACATGGACCCAGTCTATAATGAAGCTAATATAGCAGCTCACTACTGTAGTGTACCGGTCTACTGTGTGGCTGAACATTCACTGAAAACATGCAATACAAGGCTGCAGTGTTCAGCGCCGACTGGAGATGCGTGCATGCTGAAGCACGCAAGCCGTCTCTCTGTGTCTATCTTCCCCAGAGCTTTTTCTGTTTAGTCCGTTCACTGTAACTGGCATTCTGGTCTGAAACACAGCGCTGGGACGAGGGGAGGCCGGGTGGGTTGGACTGAGATGACCCCACTGGTCCTGTTAAGTCAGGCAGGTTTGTGTGGTGAACCAAGTGCACACCCCGAAAATAAAATAGTAAAAGGTAAGGAGAATTGAGGCCCCTAGGGGCGTTGTGTCATAATGTGTCAAACTGAAAACAAACAATAGTGAGATCCAAGCTCAGGCAACCGTTCAACTCCATTGGCCATTGAAACATCCCAATGTGGCACGGAAGAAACATGACAACAGAAAATACAAATCAATAGAAACATAATACTCATCTGTCACTCGGAAAAGAAAGAGTGCTTGGGAAGTGTCCAGGAGGGCTTCACAGGTTAGTGTGTGTGTGTGTGTGTGTCCGTTTCTGCTGAATTAGGATCATAGCCGAGTCAATAAAATTAAACCAAAAAAACGGTTAAATCATGAAAACAAATGTAGGAACATCAACAATACAAAAAGAAAAAAGGCATGAGAAACAACAATAAAGCAAAAATTATTCCAGTGTAAGTGTTTTTTTTTTCTTTTTACAAGTCAGTAATTTTGCTGTCCTTAGTGATCTGGACAAAACAAAATAAAAGAAAAAATAACAAAATTAAAAGTCGAAAAGAATCAAAGGAATAGTAAAATGAGGAATATGGCCGTTATGCTGTGTTCCCTCTACCAAGGAGGAGGGCGGGGGAGATCTGGAGAATCCATTGATTCTGGTCGTTAAAGTGGGAGGGGGGGGCTTCACGATGTGCAAAGAAACCCTGCCACATCCTGTCTGGACAGCGGGTCAAGAGCATAGAGAAGGACTTGTTTCTGCTGCACTCAATTCACTGGAGACAGAGACAAAGAGAGAGAAGAGGAGGCATATTCCTCTCGAGGTCCTAAATGGGAGGGTATGGTGTATTTATCCCAGGGTGTGTGTGTGTATGTGTGTCTGTGTGTGTGGTTGCAGAGGGAAAAGCAATTAAATAAATAAAAAGATCTGCGTTGGACCAATCACGTTGCTCTGAATTGAGCGTATGCCGTGTTCTCCCATGGCGGTTCGAGGCGGTATGGTGCGCGCCACTCCCGGGGTCCACCGCAACAACATTCACCCACCATTGCAAACGCTGCCGCCTCAATAGGAACCCCCCGGCCCCCAGCTCTCTCGCTCCCCTGTTTCTGACTTGGTCAAAATATTTCTACATCTCTTCACAGGGACTCTTCTGGCTCTTTCTTTTGGCTTTCTCGTCCCCCCAACCCCCTCCCTCCATGTAGCCCCCGCTACATCAGTCCCCTCTCGGTCCTCCATCGCGTCTCCTCCAGTCTGCCTCTGGACCCGCACCTTGTAATCATGCACCTGTCCTCCCTCACACCCACTCCAGCTGTCTATCTGTCCATCAACCTACACCCCCTACCTCCTCTCTCTCTCACTGTCTCTCTCTCTCTCTCTCTCTCTCTCACTCACTCTCACTCACTCTCCCTCACTCTGTCTCTCTCTCTCTCTCTCACTCTCACTCTCACTCTCTCCCCATGCGCGTGTCACTGCTTCTTCTCCCGGGTGGTGATGGTGACCAGCTGCTTGGCAGCCTTGGCAATGTCATAAGCGCACTGGATGACCTGCTGCGTGAGGAGCTGGTAGTCCACGGCCGGGGCCCCTGGGTCCACGGGGGCCGCCTTGCGGCACTCCACCTGCAGCCGGGAGGCGCTGGAGGCCAGAAGCCGCAGGGAGCAGTGGACCGCCTCCAGGGCCGGACGCTGGGGAGGAAGGCGAGGGGTAAGGTGGAGGTCAAGGTTTCATGATCACTCTGCAGCATGCATTGTGTACGGCTCTGGAGGAGACGGCGTTTCTCGCGGCCCGCGGCGCTAACACGACAGCTAACAGTCAGGAGGCGGTGTCATGCCAAATTTGTACCGGTTGCCAAATTTGTACCGGGCGCGTCATCCATACGTAATCCATTCCAAACCTGCCTGGCAACAGATGATCGCGTCGTCCGTTGCCTGGCAACGGACGATCACGTCGAATGACGTGAAAGGTTCACGAACATTCGCAAACCTTCAAGCTCGTTCATTCGCACTTGTCTGTTATCTGTATTGTGCTATTTCGTCCTTGACCTGCTTTAAACACTCGGTTTACTTGCTAAATTTGATTAAACAATTAAATACAATACAAATATAAAGTAAAAACAAGTGTTATCTAGCGATCCGTTTTCTGTATTATGTTATTTCGTCTTTGGCAACATGAGCGCGAATGTTTTTTGAAACCCGCTTTAAACACTCAGTTTTACTAGCTAAATTTGATTAAACAATTAAATACAATACAAATATAAAGTAAAAACAAGTGTTATCTAGCGATCCGTTATTTGTATTATGTTATTTCGTCTTTGGCAACATGAGCGCAAATGTTTTTTGAAACCTGCCCGGCAACGGACAACCCTTACGTAATCAGTTGTCCGTTGCCTGGCAATGGACAACTGTTGACGTGCCCGGTACAAATTTGGCACCCGGTACAAATTTGGCATGACAGCGGCAGCTCAATGGGAACACGCATGGAAATCAAGAGAACCGAGAGGTTCCAGACTAATACGCATGGGCAAATTGGTTTGACAACGTCATGCGAACATTAAAACACACAATGAACAAAGAAGAAACAGAGCTACGAAGGGAGGTGAGTGTCTGTGGTCACAGCCGTTTATAAAGATAGTGACCAGTGTTGCTACGAATACAATAAACAGATGAAGCAGAATTAAACAGTGGATAAGCGAGACGATCTCACACTAAGAAGTTTTTAGCAGTCGACTTAATTAATTATAACTATGAATAATTAAGTGCACTGTAATCATGAAATCTTTAAGAACATAAATAATGCTAACCAGCTTTCTTTATAGTGTCATAGATTGGGTTTATATTTGAATCGGAAGCTATCAAAACTATTTTCAATTACAATACTTAAATCGTTTGATTGAATACCTGATTGAAACAGTCCAAATGACATGAAGAGCAGAGAAGAGGCCGTCGTGCAGGAGGTGAAAAGCAAATCGAACTAAAGAGAGATGGGTGCACTTACTTTTGGGAAGAGCGAGGCCATCTCAGTGACGGCGGAGTGGATCTTCTCTGAGCACGGGACAAAGCTGGGGGGGGACAGAGAGAGGGGGCTTGCTGTGACCTCAACAGTTGGTGTAACTGGCTGATTCATGTACTCCGCTGCATTGCAGCGACTGTCAAAACACATCACGCCTTGCAGTAATTCTTGATCCAAATCTGGGGGAAACACACGGGTATTCCGGCAAATTTTGATCACTCGGCCTCCGCATGCTTCTGCGTGATTTCTTCCGAGGCGCGTGGACACAATGCAACAATGTTTTTCAATTTGAAAAACGTGTACACTAAGGTTGATTTATCTGCGGGTAGATCACCAAATAAAAATGCACCACCTTTTCCCCAACAAATCTGGTGACCTTGGGGTGGCCTTGATTCTGCCGATTCTTGGCTGTGTTGCTGACAACCAAGCACGTAAAAGGCCTTCCCGTATTAACAACAAGGTGCGGTTAACGTGTGTTGAGCTGTCTGACCAGGCGCCTAACAAGGTGTGTGCGGGCGCGGCGGGTACCTGTCGTGTTTCCCCTCCTGCGCGGCCCTCAGCAGCTCCTGGATGTTCTTGGTCACCTGCTCCGTCTTCAGGATGACATCCTCCGTGCACGGCAGGGTGGGGTCGGGCTCGGCCACGTCGCCCGCCCCACCCTCTTCAGAGTCCCCACGCCCGTCCTCCTCGCTGCTGCGACCCATGCTGCACGCACACACAATAATTAACATATTGATAATAAGAAATAAAGAATATTAAATAGAGTACGCCTTTCTGTAAATAAGTGGCGAGCGAGGGAGCAGGTAGCTGGACGGCTAAAGCGTCCCATAGTTAACGCTGGGATTTCCCTTGATTCTGACCTCAGGGACACGTCGTAGACCTGCGTGTTGTCGTAGTCGCTGTCCGTACCGCTGCCGTGCCTCTCCAACCTGGAGCCCTGTGGAGAGAGACGGCAAGCGACAGGCTCACTCCTCACGTCCTCATGCACGTGAGCGTGTCTTCCTGAAATGCCGTCTTTCCATGTGCGTGGGCCTGCCATGTCCAAACGGGCGGCCCGCCGAGCGCTGGTTTATACCATGTCACATCAGGGGTCTACCCACACGCGTCACCGGAGATACTCCCACGGGTCTCCTGAGCAGAGGGAGCGCTACCCGATTGGCTTCAACTGGAATAAACCAGGCCACACGCAGTGCCCTTTAACACACGGCACAGAGTAATGGCAGGGGGGGGGGGCTCTCTGAACCTGAGTCTCAGGTGCTAATTGTATGGGAGGTAATGGGAAAGACTTAATGACAGCTATGGTCATTGTTGGCCCATTATAAATTGAATGCCATAACAAAAAATCATTGAGGCAAAGTTTGATTTGCACATAATTACTTGAGCAGACGGAAAAAGAGATTTGCAAATTGTATTTATTTATTTATGCTTGGGAGCGATGGTCGTTAAGAAGAAAACACAGGTATAAACAAAGGGATCTTAAAAGGACTACTTTGCGGATTTGCAACCGGCTGTGTGTCATTACAACGTGGGTAGCATATGCAAACAAACAGCGGTTAACTCTCCACTCAGACCTCCCCGCTACCGTTGGAGTTACATGACGCTGCAATGGCCAATGAAGCGGAGATTTGGTTGCTGGATGGATGTTAACCTTTCTACATTTGCATACACTACCCACATGCAATGACACAAAGACTGGTTGAGAATCATCAATGTTGTCCCTTTCAGAAGATTAATATGAAAGCATAGCCCACCGTGTATCTGCTGCCTATCTCTGAGGAGGCAGACAGGTGATGACCCCCATAGGGTGAAGGACCACCAGGGACCTTCCTTGTCTGGAGAGGACGGCACAGGGAAGAAAAGGGAAGAAGAACTTCTGTGGTCACACACACTATCCAAAATGCTCAATGGCAGTGCAGTGAGACCCAATATTAACAGCTACAATGATATACAGTGCGGCTTATTTCCCTAAATGTGTAATGCAGTAAACAGTGGTTGTGCAGCGGAATAACAACATTAGGAGAATGGAAGACATAACATGTTTCAGACAGACAAATAGCGTTTTCCCACTTTTGGCTGTGCCGAGCCAGGCAATAAGAGTAGAGCGTTGTGGTGACATCGACTCAAGATGAGTGCGTCATTAGTTAAAGGCCCTGTCCACACCATGCGGGAGGCTTTTAATAGTATCTGTTGCGTTTTCAGAAAGTTTTGCATCTACACGATAACTGTTTTCCTCGTCCACCCAGAAACTAACGAGTGAAAATGGTGTAGTAAGTATGCCAGGCCAGTAGGAGGCGGTATCAACTTCTGTTCAAATATGCAAAAAAAAAAGGTTGAAAACCACAAGCCAGCTTTCTACTCCAGCATGTCACCATCGTTTTCAAATAGTTACTGTTCAGCCTGTCCACATGGCGCCATAAGGGCTGCGTTTTCAAACAACTGAAAAAGACAGTTTTAAAAGTCTCAGTTTTCAGGCCACATAACCTCCGTTGCCATGTGGACACAAGGCAAAACCGCAGAAATACGTGGTTCTAAAATCTCCGGAGTCATTGGACGGGGCCAAAGACACACCATCAAGTGGGGTGTATGGAAAGAAAAATGCTGCCGTGCCAAGTCGAACCAGGCCAGTATAGTATAGTGGAAAAACGCCAGAGTGCATCCACCTGAATGTTCCATCATGGATGTACAGTGAAGAACTAGGACCAGCTAGGCGGAAAAGATACATACAAACGGTAAAAGAGTAGACGGAACAGCGATGACATTTGGTTGTACTCATTGGATGGACGTGCAAACAAATGTGTGAGACCGTTTTCTGGGTGGTCGAGAGCTTTATTTAGCAATGACATTGATTGCTAAATAATGACAAATGTGAGAAAGTGGCCAGATTCTGCCTGCGTGTGTCAGCATTCCTGTAGAGAGAGTGAAAGGAACATGCTTCTCTATGTTTGGCTTTTGGCTGGAAACATGACTTTGAACCCAACAAGAGTTGTTAGCAGGCCAGCAACTATCATATGAACACAGCGTTGTCTGCCAACATTTTAGCATTGTGCAGAAGCTGGTCCAATTAACATAGAAACCTGAAAACCCTCCCAAGCGTTGTGCATGTATCATAGTTGCATCGGTATCCAGCGTCTCAATACTAAAGAGTGTTCCAACCGGCCAGGAGGACAGCAGAGTGAGCTGCAAGTTAAAAACAAACGTTACAAAAGGAAGGTGAAAGGGGCATACTACAAGGTTGACCCATTATCCACCGGTCGACCTGGTGTGAACACGTCATGCGCCGGCTCAGTGTGGATCTGAAGGCATAGCGATGGGTGTCATGGTGCGTGCTGGCATGGCGCGAGTACTATGCTTTTAGATGTGAACCGGATGCATGCAGGAGTGCACGTCTCAGGGGCGGAGGGGGGGGGGGGGGGGGAAGAGGAGGGTTAGATGCAGGTGGGGAAGAGGAGAGTGACCAGGAGGAAGGAGAGAGACAGGTCGACCCGTCTGGCCCCCAGAGAGTCAGTGGTGGAAGGGGGGGCCCGCCCGCAGGCACTAAACGAGGAGTCCCAGGAGCAAAGAGCGAGAGACACTTACGCTAGCTGTGTTGAGGGGCTGCAGGCGGGCTAGATGAGCGTCCAGGGCTGGGGGGCCGTGTGCCTTGGGGCCAGGGGCGGCCCCGGGCTCGTACATGGAGAAGGCCTGGCGGTCCCTCCGGTGGGGGTGGGGTTGGGAGTAAAGCCCTGCGGGGTCCCCGCCGGACCCTACACCGCCCATCCCTCCACCACCTCCACCACCTCCTCCTCCTCCTCCTAACCCTGCCTTGGTCCCACCCCCAGACCAGTGGCCTCCTCCGCCACCACCCGGACCCCCGTGGCCGGCGGGCCCCCCAGCCTGCTGGCCCACCCGCAGCGAACTGTTCTCCGTCTGCATCCGTGTGATCTACGGGAGGAAGGAGGATTGTGGGGGGGGGGGGGGGGGGGGGTCAGGGTTGAAGGGATGGACATGGGCGGGTGGAAGGCAAGGGGAGGGAATGACAATGGGTGAGGAGGGAGGGAGGGGGGGGGGAGGGAGGGGGATGTAAACCAGGTGATCAAGGACAAGCATCCACTGACACAGTATGGGGGGTGGGGAGCGGGGGGGGGGGGCAGAACAGGGGGGCAGCAGAGTTGGTAACCCTATGTCCGGAAAACCGAAGAGCTTCGGTGCAGCCCCAACAACATGGCCGGTCTCTGTGATTTCCCACCACCAGGCTACGGATCTCGTTCACATCAAGGCATGGGAGGGTAGGGAGTAGTAGGGGGAGCTCGGCTAGCTTACATGCCGTTATTAGAGCTGAGGCCTGAGAAATGGTTGGGGGAAGGGGGGGGGGAGGCTACATACATATGTTGCTATATGGAGGAGGGTGGGTTAGGGCACCGGGGGTGCTGGTTAGGTTAGGGGAGTAATGGCACCCTGCACCAAAGTAGTGTCCTCTTAGTGAACAGCCTTGACAATGAAACACAGCAAACTCTGAACAGATTGTGTGGAAAAGTTCTGCCCGACAGATTAGGTGTTTGGCTCACGTTCTTTGGTTGATCAGACCTGCGAACCAGAGGCCATGAAGGCACAACACAGGCAGTAGGTACACAGAGTCAAGGCTGAGCAGAGCATCACGATGGACAATGAGGTCAGTATGTCGGTGAAACACGATGGAACACTGGGGAGGATTGTAAGCGTTGACCCTCACTGCGGTTATTAAGTTAATCAAGCGTCCATTATGTAGACCCCTGTGTGTGAGGCAGCCAAAACCACTTTGACTTGTAGGAAGCCAAGTTATTTTGGCCGACCCGATCTGTATATCTGCAGTCAATCCGCCTCATAGGCTTCTTTGGTTTGTTCTTACTTTGAACCAGCAATGAAACTAGGATGGTGAGATTCTAGCTAAAAGTGAGAAAAACTCAGTGTTTTCAATTCTCAACATCTTGTCAAGCCCTATTCTATTCCTTCTATTCTTTCTATTTTCTTTCCTCCCTCCCTCTCTCTCTGCCTCCCTCCTTCGCGTCCTACCTCCTTTTGGAGTCTCCGGAGCTCTTCACTCAGGTTGTTGTTGACCTTCATCAGCTGCTGGACCTTGGCTTCTGAGGAGGCCAGGGCCTTCTTCACCTCCAGGTACTCCTGCAGGGTGATGGGGCCGTCCGACAGGTCTGACGAGTCCATGCTCTGAGCGGCCGGGGAGGAAAAGTAACAGATATCAGTGGGGAGAAACATGATGGTGCCTGTGCAGCTCACATTAATGTGTGGGTGAACCCCTGTTTCAGCGCAATTCAAACACTGAGTCAAAAATCACAAAGTTGGCGTGGGTCGCAACCATGGCGATAACACGCCCCCGTCCGTCCTAAAACTCTCCCGAAACACTTTTTTTTTTAAAACTCATCGTGTTTGAAATCCAGCTGAAACAGTGGGTTGACTGGCTCTTTAGAGGAATATGAAACATGCGCCAACGTGTGTGATCCCTCCCGCCGCACCATTGGTGGAAAAGAAATGCCCAGTGTTCCGAGACCAAATCTGTCAATGTCTTCCCCTCCTCTAGCCTCATCACCGAGGGCATGAATTAATCCACACAAATCAAGGCTCTATTCACTTGGGGACAAAAGGAGCTTAGTTCTAAGAGAGATGCATCGGAGGGCTTTAGGACAGGGATTTCTGCCCCTCACACACGTTTCAGTTTTCTCCATCCATGCTCGCTACTCATCCTTATGCCCAGCCCGTTACCGTGGCAGCAGCGTGCTCAGACAGTCCCTGACAGCCCACCCACTATCACTCTCTCTGTGCTCCACGTTATGGTCCGGCACACTCATAATCTTACATTACACACAGCATTACTCCAGAGCTTGGTTCCCCTCCGGTTTTCACTTACTCACTGTTTTTATGATCCCTTTTTATCTTTCTCATAATGGAAGAGAAGTAATGTTTCACGGGAGCTTTGTTGCAATCACATCTCTATGTGTATATGTTTTTAATCAAGGTATAACAATAGGTTTAGTTAGATACATTGAAATACTAGTATTAAGTATTAACTATATACTTTTTATACGTTCCTTTTGCATTTGTAATCGAGACTTTCCAAACCCACCAGTAATCCTTCACCCTCTCCCACTCCATGAACAATGTCTCTATGAGCTCATCCCAGAATAACTGATGATGTCAGCCAGGAGCTATGCGGCAGTCCCAACTGTAGCTGATCCCTGCAAAGCATGCTGGGACAGGCAGGCAGTGGGGAAGAGAGGCAGAGTAGCTCCAGCCGCTGCTACTTTCGCTCTTGAACAGAATCCAGAGGCTCAGGGCGATGGCTTACATTGTGTAAAGTTGCCACATTATCAAAGTAAATAGCAGCTAGTCCTTGTATTGTCTCTGTGTGTGTGGGCATGTTTGAATATACAGGCCAATGGCTGCGACTCTCACTTTGTCTCAACCCTCAACATATGCCACTGCACAAAATGTGTGGGTGTGTGTGTGTGGATGTCGAGCATTGGTTTGCTTGTGTATTTCCGGTTTCATTTTTTATTTTCGAAAGCCCGCTGTTGTTTACCTTGGCTCGGTTGTTGCGCTGGGTGTTGTTGTTGTTCTGGGCGGTCAGCTCGCTGTCCGTGTCTTCGTCGGAGGCCACGCTGTCGTAGTCGTGCTGGTCGTCGTCGTCGTCGTCGATGCCCAGGTCCAGTGGGTCTGCGGGGTCAAGGGTCAAAAGGATGAAGAAATGTGTATTGAGACCAGCTGAAGACTACCTCAGTCCGTCCCTCCGGTATTTAAAGACACGTTGCACCCGGCTGCATCACGTGTATGATGATATTATAGAATACGAAACAACGGAATCGGTGTGTCCCTTTTGCATTAACATTCGAGTGACCATTAAAATGGTACTTTAGAGAATGTGTCTACATTCCGTTCCCTCTGAATGTCTGCAGATGTCACATTGGATGAATCGCTTACGAGTCCAAATAAAAAAACCTGGGTCTGGTCTGCTTGTCCTTCCTCCCTGACACTGTGCTGCTAAATCCGATGGCCTTTCGTCGCCAACTTTCGGTTTGCAAATTTTCTACCCTTTTAAACGAAAGTTTTTCCCCCGTGAAACACGAGCCATACACTTTTATCATTATCATATTGTATCATTAGCGTGGGTTGAGTGTATGAGAAAGCCGGTGTGTGCGCTTGTGTGTGTGCGTGTGCGTGTGTGTGTGTGTGTCCTCACCAGTGGGGCTGCTGAGACCCTTCCCCTGCTGTCTCCTCTTGGCGTCGCTCAGGATGTCGATGATGAGCGTGGCAAACTCTCGCGCGTTGAATCGGGCCAACTTCTGACGACCCTGAGGGACACCAAAGGAGGAAGAGAGCCAGAGCGTGAGAAGGACAGACAAACAGAGGAGAAAAACACAGAAAGAGAGGGGGAGAGAGAGAGGGAGAGGGAGAGAAAGAGAGAGTGAGTGTGAAAGTGAGAAATAGAGCGAGGAAGACGGAGATAGAGCAAGAGGGAGCGAGAGAGAGGACTTAAAACACCCACACGTGTGGAAACAGGCGCAATTCGACCATAAAAAATAAGCTGTAGGTTATGTCATGAGTTGTGCAGTCGAGAGGCATTGCAGCGGGAGCCAGGCCCACAGAGTTTGCCTTGCCCCCCCCGGTCTGTGGGCCTGGCTCTGCCGCTGCTGTGGTCACCAGGCATGAGCTGTGGAAAAAACATGTCATACCGAGACACACACACACACACAAGTTAAAACACACACATAAGCTGCACCGTGCAATTACATCATCCCCGCTGCTGTTTAAATAAGAACGGTCCGTTTGAATCCATGCACCAAACCGTACGACGGGATTGCACGTTTATTCATACTGCATTGTTTTGCACGAGGACCACAAAGAGGAGCACAGAGTCGCTACTTAAAGAGGGTGTGGGGTTCCAGCTCGCCCAACACAAACAGTCTCCAACTCCAATCAGAGCGTTGTCAACAAAGAAGCTCAGCCAGTGCGGGCCGACGTTTACACTAATGAGCCAAACAGCTGAGGGCCGAGAACGGGGGAACGAGAGAGGGAGACGAGAGAGATGATAAACACCGTTGGACAACATCTTTGGCCGTCCCTCGTCCAGCTGAGGACAGTGCCGTCCATTACGCGCTCATTGCGACCCATTCTTTACATCCACCGAGGCTGGAAGCCATCGCTCTTTATTCACAAGCACCGCAACTTCACAAGTGATCTAATTGTTTGCTGTTGCACGCTCCACTCGTCGACTCTTTCCGATTCTGCCATCAGAAGCAGAGTGGGGGATGGTAGGGGTGTTCCTGCATACGCCTCAACATGCATCTGGATGGGATTGCTGCGGTGTGTTGTTGTGTTTTGTG
The DNA here is from genome assembly GCF_026213295.1 of Gadus chalcogrammus. NCBI lineage: Eukaryota > Metazoa > Chordata > Actinopteri > Gadiformes > Gadidae > Gadus > Gadus chalcogrammus. The sequence goes on from NC_079427.1 coordinate 19,564,584, forward strand.
TGTGGTTACCTGGTTCCGTGTGGCGGAGTACTCGGGGTTGACCGGTAGGAAAGGCACCGCGCTGCGTTCTGTGACCAGGGTGCTGTGGTTCTGAGTCGTCAGCCACACTGGAGAGAGACACACACACGTATCTTAAGAATGTGTGTGTTTTGGATACAGAAACATAGCCTTGACACTGGCAGCTCAATGCCCTGTCCAAACCTTCATGCATGCAAGCAGGCTTATTTTAAGGAAAAGGAAAGGATCAAACTTTCAGGTTGTGAAATTGGTGTGTGTGTGTGTGTGTGTGTGTGTGTGTGTGTGTGTGTGTGTGTGTGTGTGTGTGTGTGTGTGTGTGTGTGTGTGTGTGTGTGTGTGTGTGTGTGTGTGTGTGTGTGTGTGTGTGTGTGTGTGTGTCCCTCTTACCTACCTGGTGTGCCTTTGGAAAAAAAAAGTACAACACAAATCTTGAGATGAAGAAAATAATGAAAGATTAGGGAGGGAGAGGGACACAGGAGGAGGAGAAAAGAAACTCGGGAATTCCTGAAAGGCTTCCTCATCTGCGCACACGTTCGTCTTGCACTCTTCCCTCTCCTCCTTGTGCCTCCTCTCTATATGCATTCCATCTTTCATGTGTCCGTCCCTCCCCTCCACTAACCTTTATCTATCTTTAGCTTCCCACACTGTGCGCACACTTAAATACATGTATCATCTGCGATATGTTTTTGTGTATCAGGGTCTTGAACTCTGGTTTGGACCTTGTGTGTGTTTTTTTGTCGAGTAGACGGTCATACCATGAAGATTGGAGAGAAATGTATCTGTTCTTTGATCGAGGCAAGAGATATGAAGATGGGTTCAGACGGCAAAAAGGCCAGGTGAGATATGTTTGAGTTGAGGGGAAAGAGCGAGGGCAAGAGTGAGAGACTCACCGGCATCGTTCTCTCTGCGATCCACCTCATCATAGACATCCATGGCCAGCTCCTCAAACAGCCTGTTGTTCAGCTGTCCAACACACACAGCACATGCCAGACTCATTTAACACCAATCACTTAGGGAGAGACCATACCGACATTACAGTGTGTGGACACTTGACACACACTTGACACATACAGCAGCATTTCAGTCGGATTACCCTTGAACACATTTTTAAAGTGAGACATAACGAAATTAAAATGCCTTCGGATGCAGCTGCTTGCAGAAGCTTTGAACAAGGCCGACCCTTTTACAAATTAGAGTTAGGAGAGTTGATCGTTATCCAGACACGTTATTTTAATTATAATTTTTTTAACCCGACAATTGGCTGAGTAGAACTATTGATCTGGAGCCCCGAGCTCCTACTCACCGCCTGCAGCTTCTTCTTGGCAGCCTTGGCCAGTTCAGAGAGGTCCAGGCTGAGAGAGAGAAACACACACAGTGAGTCAGAGGGGTGCCAGAAAGGAAGAGGGAGAGAGAGAGCGAGGGAAAGAGAGAGAGCGGGCGAGCGAGAGAGCGCAGCAGTAGCAGGTAGAGGGAGGAAGAGAGTTATGCAGGAAGGAGAGGGTGGAATGGAGGGAGGAAGATGAGGCGGGAAAGTGATCAAATGAGCGAGCGTGGTGAGTAAGGGGGGGGGGGGGGGGTTTGCCTACAAAATCGGCTGGGGGGGGGGGGGTATGGATGAAACAGTTGATGACTATACAACACAGTTGAGATCTGTCACTTGATTGCATTGCGAGACAGTCAGGCTGCTAAACATACAGGGATACAGACTTCCTTTATATTCAATGAATTCACAAGTGGGGAGGGTTTCACATGGACACGTTGGGTAAGTCTGTGTGAGCGCAAACGCTTCCCTGAACTCATGTTTAAAATCTCTCAATGTGTGTTCGTGTGACACCGTCATGGAAATCGAGACTTTACCTTACTCCTTCACCCATGGATGCCGATGCCAGCACATTGTGCAAGACTGTTTCTTTTCTCAAATTTTGTTGGAACACATAGAATACATGTATACCATCATTCAATACACATGTAATAAAGATTGTTGTGGAGAAAGTAGATTTCCATTTTTTTCCAATATTTATTTGGGATGGAACAGTAAAATACGCATCACGATTGCAGAGAGTGGCTCATTCTATTTTCCTCACCGCTATCAAGTTTAATCTACCACACTTTCCATCTTTCCTTGTGAAACCGATGGCTAAAAGGTTGAGGGATCAGAGGACACAATGGGGGGACTCTATGGGAGAGGATGACAGGAAGTGGAAGGGAGAAGCATTCCGGTGGACCAAGGGAGTGAGTAGGAAAGTGAAAGCAAAGATACCTCTGTGTTGGGCACTTAGGACGAGCCCTGGCTCCACCAAGCGTGGCAAAGATGGAGAGAACAGGAAACAAGTGAGCAAAGGTAAAAGAGAGGGTGTGAGAGAGAAAAATAAAAAACAGGTACAGTGGCCACATGAACACTGATTCAAAATGTATTGTATTTTCTTAAAGAGATACCATTCACCAGAACAGAGCAGTGAAGAGGAAGAGAGTTAGACAGGCCATTAAATAACAAATCAATAGTGAGTCACGCTAGCTTTGTCCGACATTTCCAAATTGGAAGAGTTTGATTAATCAAGCGTGAATTTGAAGTACCAATTCATGCTTTCAAATTGAATTCAACATGTGCACATTTATTTTGAAATGGATAGCCTCAAGCAATATCACACTTGATTTACCAAACAACCTTAGTTTACGCCTTGGTTCATTCTGTATAATCAAGAACCTCCCCAAGAATTGTTCCAACTCTTTAGCTTAGACTGCAGAAACTACTTTGTACAGCTTTCAGAACAACAACAGCCAGCTTGGCCTTTCTCCCCCTTTTTTACTCTTATGGGGGGAAGGTTAACAAATACGAATGTGCCACCTACTGGATAAACAAATAAATGCAACAGACACATCTATTCATGCATTTACACAAGCAAAGGAAAAGGTTACAGAAGGGGCACTATTTTGGTCGGTCTAATCCAATTACGTGTCTAGGATTATAATAAAACTGTTATTTTTGTATTAATACATTTTTGTATTAATAATTACTGAAAACTGGCAAAGAATTCTATCATAAATAGTTACATGGACAATCCACATTAGTCAATCCTGATTTTACTAGTGACAATTTAGCAAAACTGGCAAAATATCAAAGCGTACCAAATTGGCATTTGAATACCAATAATAATACAATTTAGTAAAAAAATATCCCAGATGGTACAACGAATGCCAGAAATAGGCAAACAAGCCTTGTTCCTAGCCCACCTGCCCATTTTCTGGAGGGAAGAGATTCTTCTTCATGCAAACACACTACAGCACTCTCATGCATCTCAGGCTAGAAAGTGAAGCATACACACACACACTCAATGACCCCACTAGCGGCATTGCGGTACGCACCTGTCTGCCATCTGTGGAATGATATAGTGGCCATTCTTGTGATCTGTAGGAAGACACCAACATAATATTGATGCAAAGAAGACATTGCATTGAGCCAAAGAAAATAGAATGCAGCTAAATGAAAAATAACACAACTAAAGACAATTCCATATGAGACAACACAAAGAGCATGCACTTGAAGAGAACGCAACAAACAAAAATAGGCTAGAATGAACTATAATCAAATAAACACACAAGCAGTGAAGGCCAGGCGCGTGGAGGTCGTCAACATTGTTTCAGAGAGGAGAATGCTGCACATTCTGAGGCAGCCACCATATAATTTGGGCCTGAGGAATTCTGCCTTGAGCCGAGAGCTGCGGAGAGCTGCTGCGGTGGCTCACCTGGGCGTCGGCCACACAGGTAGAAGGCCAGCCTGTCAGTCAGCTCGTATTGGCACTCCACCAGCCGCTCTGCCAGCTCGATCTGGCCTGCTTGCCTGGAAGACAGACACAGACACAGACACACACACACACACACACACACACACTGAATAACTGGAAACCACCTCAGTAACAGCTTTTATTTATCCAAACGACCGACCAAACAATGAGTTTTGTGCAAGTCAGAATAATCAACTCTCGGAAAAATGTACATTACACATTTCCATTGGTGTCAAGTTCTAATCGTCACCTTTCAGGTGTTATTTCCTAGAACGGGCTGTAAAGATTCTGTTTCTGAAGCATCAAATTAATTAACACAGTGTGTCGCAGTTTGTCCCCAGAAAGCAAGTTTATCAGATGGTGTTCATTGTTGTCAGTCACACCAACTGAAAAACAATTACACTGTCCCAAACCATATGTCAATGATGTTTTTTATTTGGCCAGGTCCTTGCAGAAGGGATTATTAATATAAATGGGTTTAGAACTGGATAAATAATGGATAAATAACTGTATTAACCATCCCTAGCCCTTATGACTGTGTGCAGCTCTTGGTTCCCTAGTGTTCTGCGGCCGCCGGGCCCGGGACACGTACCTGGCGAAGTCCATGGGCGTGCGCCCGTGGAGGTCGGGCGCGCCGGGGTCCGCCCCGTACACCACCAGCAGCTCTGCCTGCAGGATCTGGCCCGCCTTTGCTGCCACGTGGAGGGGTGTGGTGCCTTTCTCCTGGAGCACACGCAATTAAAGAGGGGCCGACGCAGACATAAACACACCGCCACAAACACACACACACACACACAAACAAACAAAACGATGTCAGCAGAAGCCTGGAGGGGGGGGTCTGGGTAAGGTATGGCACAGTGCGGCCCATTGTTTAGATGGCGTGTGTCAGCCGGTGAGGGACGCCGAGGTGCTGACCGGGTGGAAGAAGTTGGCCTGGGCTCCGAGGGAGAGCAGCCTCAGACACGTCTCCAAGCTCCCTGTCCGCACGCTGGAGTGGAGTTGCTGGAGCGGGAAAGGAAATAAAGAGAGGGCGATACGTTGATCGTGAGTAAGGGATGGGTGGGCGGATCAAGAGACAGAGTTGACACACAAGAGGAACGCGAGAGGAGAGGATATGTTAAAGAGAGAGAGAGAGAGAGAGAGAGAGAGAGAGAGAGAGAGAGAGAGAGAGAGAGAGAGAGAGAGAGAGAGAGAGAGAGAGAGAGAGAGAGAGAGAGAGAGAGAGAGAGAGAGAGAGAGAGAGAGAGAGAGAGAGAGAGAGAGAGAGAGAGAGAGAATGGAGTACTTTAGACCTTCCTGCTATGTCATTCACAACCCCCGGAGTGCTCTAGCAAATGTGTGCGCAAGCTCTGTGTGCGCACGCTCTCTGTGTGTGCGTGCATGTGTGTGTATGATTACACACATGTTACAATCAACGTCAACATCTCTAGGTGACAAAGTTTTTACGCGCAGTTCAGCATGTCCTGCGACTCCACTGCACTCTACTTCAACTGCAGCCGTGGTCGCTCACCCCCGTGACCTTTGACCGCTGGAAGCCGGGACGCTCACCTTGCTGAGGTCCTTGGTTGTGACGCCGTCGTCGTCGCGGCAGGGAAGCTTGTGGACGAAGGACAGCATCTGGTACTTGGATCTGATGAACTCAGACTTGGTGGGACTGGATGGGTTGGTGGAAGGGAGGAGTGAAGAAGAAGAGTTATGGGACCACAGTAGAAACCATGATTACGTTCCACATGTATGTATGCATGCATGCATGTATGTATGGGGAAGACCTAGACATCTGAACAGTAAGCAGTGCCTTGAAGGGGGCACCCATAGGGGCAGAAAGGGAGAATGTGTGGGGTTATTAGGAGGCTTTTGGAGAAGTTAATATGTAGCCTCAAGGGAATACTCTGCTGCTGAGAATGAGGCAAGGACAAATTCTATCCTCTGTGATGGGTAGCAGTTTTGTTGCTATGATAAGAAATATATAATAAAAAATGAATGAACCCTGCCGAGGCTAGTTGATAGGGGAGGAGGCTCCTATTTCTCAGAACTTGTGAGTCATTTGGCCAGTTCGCAGCATGTGGACTGTAGACGGACTCACTGGACTTTGTCCTGGGGGTTGGGTTTCCTACGGCCGCTCTGCACCTGAGCAGGGTCCAGCAGACTGTGCTCCCATATGGAGTTAGCCCCATTACTGGCCAGGGTCTGCACCATCTGAAACACACACACACACACACACACACACACACACACACACACACACACACACACACACACACACACACACACACACACACACACACACACACACACACACACACACACACACACACACACACACACACACACACACGTTAAATGCAGAACTCCAAGCTCACTTCACAACATAACCATCTACATGGAAGGACTATTTAAGCCCTGGTCACCTGCAATGGAACCGTTAGTAGAACAACCATAGGGACCAGGTAAAATATATCAAATGATATGCTAGAAATTAATAGGCTCCTAGTTTCAGCAGCATAATAGAGGATGCACCGAATCTAACTCCTCCTTGACTGCTTGAGAACACTGAAAATGTATTTATTGGCACAGTAGTCATCAAAGGCGAACGCTGCTCCCCGGACAACGGCGTGCCCTCCATACCTGGAGCAGTGCAGGGGGCCAGCCGCTGTGCCGCAGGTGTTTCACGATGGAGATGTGTCGGCCCAGACTGCGGTGGACCGAGCAGCACTCATCACAGATCAGAACCCCTCGGTTGATGCTGGTCCAGCCCGGGTCTGAGTGCCACACACACACACACACACACACACACACACACACACACACACACACACACACACACACACACACACACACACACACACACACACACACACACACACACACACACACACACACACACACACACACACACCAAGTGACAGTCAGAGGGAGAAATACAGATCGAAGACATTACTTAAGTTGGTACATTTAAAAAAACGGACTTGTACGACAGCAAGTGGAATTTATTAAACAGTGTAGTCGTACAGTCATGTAGTCATCGAAATGCCCCAAATGCAATGTGAAGACCGCTAAAGAACAAGACCAGCATAATTCTACTTGTTTTGTACTGCCAACTCCCTTATTGAAAATGACCAAATGCGACACTCCTGATCACAAGTAGGTCTGGCAAACTGCAGGTAATTACCGTGATACACTCTAATGGTTAGCCTGAAACGCCACACAGAAAGTAAATTAGCACTTGGGTTCCATTCACTTCACAGAACCCAAGAGATGCATGGGCAGATTGGTTTGTTCATTTCTCCAAGTGGCTGCCCATGTTTCAGTAGAAGGTTTAAGCAAATATGATGGACAAATGATGTTAGCCAGACGGGCAGAGCGTGGGCTTCATTGTCTGTTTTGGAGTCGTCGCGGAGGATGTCAGCAGCAAGGACAACCCAGCTTGGCCATGGCCCTGTCCGTTAGGATGTGAGTGGGACACACTGATTCCTCTAATAGCAGCGTTCACCGCAGGACATCACTGTGACTGACACTCAAAGTGCATGCACTGCACGACCACAATCACTGGCTATGGGAGGAAAGAAAGAGTGTGGGAGAGAAATTACCAAAATGACCATACCCTTGCATCCTGAAAACACAGGCCAAAGGCTTAATCCTTCTATACACCTCATTCATTGTAATATTTTTTGTATTGTATTTACCTGCACTATTTGGAACCCATAGTGCTGACATATGACAATGCGTGTGCGGACTGTGGAGTTGATAGTGAATAATGCAAAACATTTGTGAGTTAATAGCTATTTTGCAAGTAACAATTCCCCTCCGATCACAGAGGACTGAGAATCAGGTGACCTTTCCACACAATGATAAAGCATTCAAGTCAAAAAACATTTTCAAAATAACGTGCCAGGGGGCGTGAGTCGGTGCTGTTGAGCAAATGGAAATATGGGTATTATTCTGTTGGAGAGCAGCACCGCTGTCATACATGCATGCATACGTTTGTAGAAATCCACGCATACAGAAAGTCACAGAGTCAACTCTGACCTTTAATCAGTAATAAGCAGCATGGTATAAACCTAATGGTGCCTTGCTGGCTGCGGGAAAATGTCAGACCTGCTGTTCTCCTACAGTCGTTGCACTTGTCTAAAAGTTTCCCTTACTCCATTTGATTGTTATTTTGCCTGTTCGGACCGGCATATGGGAAGGAGATTACGATACTGGGGGTCGGGCGACATCAGAGGTTTGATTTAATTTTTGTATTTCCTAGAAATGGAAAGGGACGCTTGGCCCTGTGTTAGTAGAAGAGTGTGTGCCACATACAGAAAGAAGGTAGGAAGGTAAGAAAGGAAATAAGGAAGGAAGATTAGACAAGGCAAGGAAGAAAGGAAGGAAGCAACAAAAGTTATGAAGGCAAGGGAAGGAAGACAATGCTTGTGAGACACAGCCATAGACTAGTCCTACAGTCTGGTCGTGTTTTGGCCTGAGGAGCCTGATGTGATGAGCTGCTGACACATGGTACAATTAACAAACAACACATGCGTGTGCACAGCAACATGCGTGCGTACACACATCAGTTGTTGGCGTTATTCTTACACTGGGATAAAACTAGGGGGGTTTACAGCATGACTATAGCTAAAACTGTGCTCTTTTAGCCGGCCGAGGAGAAAGCACTAAATGGTTTTCATAGAGACTCGTTGCCAGTTGGGAGTACCACCAGCCTGTAAGCTCTAAAAGGCTGGTCTACAACCAGGCAATTCCTTAATCTGTGATAAATATAAAAAAGTGTCCCTATAGGATATAGCCCGGCTATCCTGCTAGATCAATGTTACGGCTTAACCATTAAAGCCTTTCATTACGGTATGAATATTATTGGATGCAGAATGTTGGTAGGTTTGACTTCGTTTTTTGTACACAATGCATAAACCACATCTAGTTGTGCATTTTGGATTAATTCACAATGAAATATGGCCATCATTATCACAAAAGGCTAAAGCTATGACATTTTACACAGGAAAAGAATGTATCCATATTAGCATCCATACCAAACTCCCACACTGCTCTTGACCACTGATGTGCATTTTTCAATTCACAGACAGGCTTTGTCCTTCAAGATTTTTCAATACAGCAATGCAACTATTCACATAGCTATGCGTTTTTTTGTTTTGACAAGAGTGCAAGCCAGCAATCAGCAAAAAGGGCTACCAGGAGTTGACAGAATATTCATGAAATGCTTTCAGTAGAAACTAAAAGCTACACACACAATATCTTCATACCACATTACCCTACATCCAAAAATCGGCCTACTCCCTAGCCCAATTATAGACTACAATATAACCCTTTAGGCATTATATTTTTATCCCATTGTTATTTAATCTTAGGGTCACAGTATCACTACTTTCAAATCATAGTTCCATAGAAGCTTCTCAAATTTAGAAAACGAATCAAGTTTAGTGCAGGCTTCTATGTCTGGTAAGTTTGCACAGGAATATCTTTCGCTGACACAACTTGTGTTGTCACAGGTGGCGATATTTCAATTCAAAGATTTTGCCTATCAGCGTGGTACAATGTGTGCTAGTGCTACATTATAAGCTCTGCGTCCACTCTGCACGACACAAGTCCTCCCAAGGCATGTCTATTACTGGGAGCATCCAAAGTCTTTTCTAGCCATGGCGTTCTTCTGCTGGGTGTGGTGACAAGAGAGGTGGGCTGTCACTTGAGGCTAGGTCAGCATTGTGTTGGGTGTAAACATGACTGTGTGCATGCATGTCATCCAGAGGAGGTTATGTGCACGAACTCTAGATTAAAGAGGGCCATAACCAATAGACCCGTCAACAGCAGCAGTTAACAAAAGTAGGTTGGTCGGTTTGTGCTGAATCAGTTTATTCTATAAAAGGCAGCAAAGGATATACAGCTGCACTTTGAAACATGATGTGGCTTCTTGTGTTCAATATTTACTATCAAAGAATGACTGAGATGTGATAGGATATGACCGTGGCAGAAAGGTAAGTACGAAGCAGAGTAGGTCGGGTCATAAATACATGCAATTTGGAGAATTAAGGCTGAAGGATAATCACATTGAAACGACTGCACACATACACACTCCGACATGGGGAGCAGCTGTAGATAGAAGGGCAGCTGCTATAACCCAGATTTATGCAAACACACAAACATTTACCATGATTTAGCCCATTTCTATTTGTCAGCACCAATGGAATGGGTACAACAATGTTCTGGCATTCAGAAATAGGGGCAGACAAACGCGCATAGTATAGTAACAATAAATATTACTGTTTTCATCACTTAAATCACTCATAAAATGTTATATGACGTCATACCACTATTTACCCAGCCCACTAGTAGTGGCTGTCACTTCGCCTCTGCTTCTCTGTCCTGTTGATTCTAATGTGGGGCAAAACAATAAAAAAAACTCAGACCGTCCTCGGTAGTAGTTGGTGGACGGACGGGCAATCATCATTCTATGGGACAACAAGGGCGTGTTGTGTCAAGGGTTTAGCTGTACAAGGATGACCGTTTCGCTTCACCCACTAGCAAAAGTTAGCTACACTGTTAGCTACTAGACCGCTAACCTCAGAGCGGTACGGGCGAGAGTGAAGAGCCCGTGTCGTAGTGTAACTCACATAGCGTAGTTAGTGTCCAAACGGAGCTTTATCAATACTATTACTCATGAACGTACTTAGAAAAACTGCATCGAAACCATTCCATTGCCACTGAGGCTACGCTAACGTCCTGGAAGCGTCCGCTAGTCGTTGATATCAAAACAAGTGTCGCCGCTGCCTGGCGGCGATAGCCGAGACAGCCACACATATGCCACTCAAACTTATCATTGCAGCAATATTGTCATTCTATCAATACTTTCAGCTTATCGAGTCAAATAAATACACACATATCTGCTTGATGTAGCAAACCCCTGAGCCACCAGCTACATGTTTTTCTCACAGACTATACGCCTGTTTCATACTGTTTATTTTAGGCCTAACCGACGCCTGGGAACCCTGGCCGTTTTCCTGATCCCAGGATCCGGCTGACGATGACAGCAACCACGGGCCTCAGAGCCGCACACTGTCGCCCTGCCAGCGCATTGTTCCAGGGGATGGTTTTTAGCATTTCGTACCTGGAGCGCTGCAGTCGGCGCAGACCTCCGTCCTTTGGAGCTTCCTGGACATCTCGAAAAAATGCTCCAGTCGGGAAGCGGCTGTTCAAGAGGTGAATAGTCTAAATGATGACGGGTGTTTGTCCTTCTTCCCCGAACACCGACGTCTGCCGTTGCAAGCCCTGAATCCCCGGAAGCCGGGCGATGGGGGTATGATTTCCCAGCCCTAACTAGTTTCCCGTTTTTTCGCAGCCACGCCGTCCACCGTCAGTACCGAACCCCCTCTGGACAGTCGGTGGTTGAAGGCTCATATCGAGGGAATAAATCAGGGTAGTGCGGTGAGTGGTTAGAAGTGTGCGCTGCATGGAGAGACAGGCAGCGACGCTCTCTACCTGTCAGTTTCCGCACACACACCCTTGCCCCCCCGCCCCCATCCCTTCACTCAACAGGGGGGGAATGGCAACCCCCCCAAAATGTTTTCGTTGATTAAATCATCACGTTTCATTTTTGTAATGATACTGGTATTAAATACATAGTCATCGCCTTGGATACCTGGTTTAGAGACAATTATTTTTTTTAAGATTTCACTTTTAAAAACTATTAGTTAAGTAGGCCTAACCATTGTGCACAAATATGTATAGGTCCAAGTATGCCAATTTATTTATTTTAACAATTGAAATTAATAGGCCTATATACACCTATTAACTATCCTGATGGGCTTAAATCCGACAACCGGTCTATTCATTTACATTTTGTCCAATAGGGCTATTTATAATAATTTCGCCGTTGGCATGGCTTTTATTTCCGTATTTCTGGATGGACATTTGGAAGCAGAGCTTTATAATGTTAACCAACTGCTGGTCCGCGATTGGCTGAGTGCGTGTGTTTCGTGGCGGGCTGTCATCCCAGACTCACAGCACCGCGTTTCAGTCAGTCACCGTTGTGAGGGGAGGAGAGGGCAGATGCTTGTGCCATAGCTGATCGGGATAGGTGGTTCAAAGGAGGAAGATATAGGGTGGCAAGAGGTGGAGGTATTGAGGAGATAATGGTGCAGTTATGTTTCAATCAGTAGTGGGGATCGTCTCTCCGTGCAGTGACTGACGACAAGGCTATACCTACGCCTTTGGCATCAAGCAGGATAAAGGATGGTTATGTTATAGCGTTAGGCTTGACTACAGAGTAGCATGTACATCGTCCGCGGATACTGAAAGTAAAGAGACATATAAAGGCAAACTATGTTCGCAAGATGATTTCTGCCAAGAAAACTCCGGAGAAGAGTCGTTATCCTATCCACTATTTAGTGTGGCACAGCAAGCATCGGCAGCTGGAGAAAGAGCTTTCAGCGAATGAGCAGGTGAGAGAGAAAAAAAAATTAAGAATATAATATCAGCAGTGGCCTATATCTTATTTATTGACGTTTAAAGGGTGTGGGTCGTGCAATATTCTTTGTGATTTGGCTGGTATTAAGGTGCTATCAAACACTTATTAAAAACTAAGGACAAATAAAAGACACTTCCCAGTTCCCAAAAATAGAGAAATAAAGGTATGTTTAAGCACACAAGCATACAATTGTATTAAATAATAGGCTATTATTTTCGGGTCATCAGTTGACAACATCTTTGAGCCCCAGTTCTATACCTATTCATTTTGCAGTTGGGTTAAAATAAACAGCCTACTTCTACTTTAATACATAAAAGAAAATGCAGCTATCTTCAGAAGCGGTGTAGCCCCGTATATATTCTGAACAAGAAATGTTTGTATGATGTGTATTGTTCAGTGAGTGTGTATGTTGGGAGTGAGCCACGGTGCTCCTTGTATGCAGCTTCAATGCAACCTCCTTTCCCTTCCCCACCGGCACCTAAACCTTTAGTGAGTGGGTGAGACAATGCAGATACTGTAGCATGTGGGCGAAACACTGGCTACAAACCCGATCCCCACAGTTATGAAGTCATTAAGGTCTTGTACTGGGTGAGCTCTCAAACAAGCCACTTGTCATACCCTTGAGGTATGGTCAGATATTCTCACCCACCGGTGAGAATGGGAGGACTGTCGCTCCCGAGTCTGTGTGATGATGCGAGGGTGAGGTTCCAAATGACAGAGCTCCATCGCGATGACGACACAAGGGCGATCTGCACAATGCTGGATCCTACCGTGCTCCTAAGCGTGCCGGTGTGTGTGATTGTGTGTCGTACGATAGGGATCTTTTTGTCAGTGCAAGAATGGTGCAATTACATTGAGACCACCATCACAAGCAGAGGTGTGCATGGAACTATGTCATGCAAGAATCACACTCTTACACACGACACACATTTTGCGCAAGCATGAGTCGCACACACACAGACACACACACAAACATACAAGCACGAACACAAACATACAAACACACACACACACAAGCACACACACACACACACACACACACACACACACACACACACACACACACACACACACACACACACACACACACACACACACACACACACACACACACACACACACAGACACACACACACACACACACACACACAACCTTCTCAATGTTGAGAGTTAGGATGTAAATTAACAAATTCAATATCATCTCAAGGTGTTTTAAAGCAGATGAGATGTTATGATTTCAAATGAGACAGTGTCACAAAGCAGGGGTGACATCTTTTTGAAGCAACATGGCTGACCAAATCCTGCCCTGCTTTCGTTCTGCAGTAGCCCGACTCTTCATTTGTAAAGTCACTCACTGTGAGTAGATACTGCTTCTGCTGAGTTGCTTCTGTTGTTCCTTCCTTGGCCTAAAAGACCCTCACTAGCATGGCGGATTCACAGTGACATAACCTGTCTTGCTGTTTGGGCAGCATGTTGTTACCCAAGCATTGAGGAAAGCTAACACCAAGAATAAAGCAGAAGCCAATGATCACAATGTTTACAAGAGAATGTAACAAAATCCCCCCTGTGGAGATAGTATTTATAGTATAGTAAGTTAAGATTACTTTGAGCAGTTAGGGTTTTCAAGTCAAGCGTATGAGGAATGATGGGAATGTATTTTATTGATGGTGTGTTCATTTTTATTTTCGCATTATCATGTTGCATTATTTATGCAATTAAAATTAGGATTTTTTTTTGTCTAGGGGGCTTAGTGCAATAAAAACAAAGTTGTACGTGTCCAGAAAACTCCCAGGTTTTATATTATATATTCATGGCTCTTGTGTTACGGCCGGTCTTGTTTCGTATTTGGGCGATAAGACTCATAGTGTCTAGAATCAATTATACATCATTTCCTTAATCTAAATTCTACTCATCCTTAAATAATGATCTTGAGAGGGATAGCAAAAAGGCAAGGGAGATAATAAGAGACATCAGATAGGGAAAGAGAGGCTGAGGGTGAGCGGGAGAGATTGAAGGGACATTTGCAATCTCTCCCCAGGGGCATTGTTCCACCTGCTTTTTATGCTAGCTAGCCCCACATAAACTCTCGCCCTCTACGTCCCAATACACGTCACACTTCACCTGGTTTGATTGCAGAGGAGATGAAGTCCTAAGGAGGCAGGTATTAAACTCCAGGAGAGGAACAACATATCCACTACACTTCTTCTTTCTCTTATGGTCTCAGATCTCTCAGAGCTGATTGGTAATGACAGAAAAAAACTCACATTCACGCATATACAATCACGCACGCACGCACGCACGCACGCACGCACGCACGCACGCACGCACGCACACACACACACACACACACACACACACACACACACACACACACACACACACACACACACACACACACACACACACACACACACACACACATCCAGGTTCAATCACACACACAGAAACACTCATGCATATGCAATCACACATACACTCTTTTTGCATTTAGTGATATACATGAATGTACAAGTCCTAATTGTCACAGTTTGGCATCTGTTTAATAACATTGCAGCATGTCTCACAAGCTGAAATATTTATTACCTCCCAGAAGCTCGTACCCTGCAAATATTGGAGTTGTCATCATGGCCCTATCAGATCTTGCATCTAATTGGACGTGGCATAGTATATTTCAGGCAGCAAACTGTGTGCCCTCTGGCTAAGATGTGCTATCGACTTGCTAACCTGTGACAGCACATCACACCCTTCTCATCGCTCATTTATCCAGGGCTTTCAGCCGGTCCTGTAGCCACATGCGTACACACCTACACACACACGCACACACACACACACACACACACACACTTAAACACACTCAAACAGACACACCACAAACATGCACACAAAAAGCGTTAAGATCACACACACACAGATAATTTCCTAGTTATATAGATATGTTTGTCATCTTGCTTCTGTTGTATGCTTTACAATGTTTGCACAGAAAGGACACAGCAAATCTTGGCCTTGGGAGAAAGTTGCATACGATTATTTGTGAGGACTGCAGGCATTGGGGAAGACAGGGTATAGCGCAGGGGAGTGTTGGTGGGGGGGAAGAGGGGGTGCTATGGAGGGGCGGGGGTGGAGCAGGGTGGATAATACGCTTTCAAGCCTGATCCTGTTGATCAATGCTATTCAAAGTTTTAACAGTTGATGGATGGAGGATAGAACCTGCCGTCACTTGGCTGGCAGGCACGCACACACGCACTTACGCACACACACACACACACACACACACACACACGCGCACGCACACACACACACGCATGCACGCCACACACACACACACAAACACAGGCATGCACGCACAAACACACACACACACAGAATATGCTCAATGGTAATGACCAGTAAAAGTTATGTTGCTTAGATAAGATTAGTAGCAGTGGCATGGCCACCGGCTCCAGTCTTATCCTCAGCAAAAGGAGATCCCGACAGAAACTCACTACCCCCCTGCCAGATCACATGAGCATTATGCACCCCATGCACGATGTCTATTGATCGGTCCATCGCTGACAATGTGGATATTTGGAGCAATAGCTGTTATGTTAGGTTATGTCCTTGCCTCGAAAAACACAAGTCTATTACTATTTTTTATATAGCGTGCTACTGCTGTCCATAGCTGTGAAAACAGGAGCCGGGTTCCTGTTTGCTAGGCTGGCATCCATTCCACCTGGGACTCAGAGGGACCTGAGAACACTGAGTCCTTAGGGAATCCCATTTTCCACAGGCAGCACGTCTTTGAGCTACACATGTGATCAATGCTTTGCAAGTAGGATAGAGTATGTGTGTGTGGGTGTGGGTCAGCGGCGGGATGTAGGTGTGTGTGTGTGTGTGTGTGTGTGTGTGTGTTTGTGTGTGTGTGTGAGATGGTGTGTTTGTGTGAGTCTATGTGTGTGCGGTGATGGGTGTGTGGGCGTGTGAGTGTGTCAGTGGCTTGTGAGTGTTTGTGTTTGCCCGAGGGCGTTTGTGTGTGTTTTAAAGGAAGAAAGCGCAAAAAAAATGCTTTGACTGCAGACTGGGTGGAATAATTGTTATATTGGCTATCAATGTTGAGAGAGAGAGAGAGAGAGAGAGAGAGAGAGAGAGAGAGAGAGAGAGAGAGAATATGAAAGAGAAGAGAAGGAGGAGAGAGAGAGAACCTGTCGAGAGATACTGTAGACACAGAAAGAGGAACATCAAAGTGAGGCTAAATGAGAAGGTGGCCCAGGTGAGCTGAAGACAGAGAGACGAGGTAGAGACAGAAGAACACAGATGGGCTGCGGTGACACGAGGAGAAAGATAGGGGTTTGATATTTGAAGAAGACAGAAGATCTCCAGAAAAATGAAAGCGTGGGAGATCTTCGCCATTGAAGTATACCATCAATATATATTCCCGTGAGTCAACCTTTTAATGATCCAACGATTGAATTTGGGAGAGAAAAGAGCAAAATGGAGACGAAGAGGAGTGCCAGCGGAGAAATAACTAGATTTACAGCGAGCACAGGGTCTGTGTCTGTGGCCGCCCCAATGTTAGACAAACATAAAGGCACAATGAGATTGAAAATGAACAGGGGCCTTGTAAAGACCAGTGGTCTGCCGAACAGAGACAGGAAATGAAATAAAAATACACCCTCTCTTTCCATCTCTCTGGTTCTTTCTCCAAATCTCGTTTTCTCTCCGCCAGTTTTTTTGGTCACATGTCTGCACTTCGTCTGTTTATCTTTGCTTGCTCTCCATCCCTCTATTTTTCTCCCTCCTGTTTCCTCAATGCCATTTACCTCTCCTTTTTTTGGTCAGTCTGTGGTTCCTCGGGCAAGGTGTTAATGGTAATTCAGCGATATAAATTGTTATGGCTATGCGCTGGCTCAGACAAGCACAGCCGTAAATTCAGCTTGGAGGGTTCATCCCGCCTTTACTGCGGGCCTGCTTCACTTCCCTCACCATCTGCCAAGCACCAGACATTCCCCACCACCTGTCTCCAACCACAAGACCATCTCCTCTCTTCCATTCCCCCTTCTCCTCGTCTCTGCACTCCCGTTGTCATCGCCTATCTTTTAGCTGCTCTACTCTTCTTCTTTCTCCTCTCCTTCCCTCTTTTCTTTTATTCTCCTCTTTTCTCTCCTCAATCTCTTCTCCTCCTCTCCTGATTTCCCTTCCCTCCTTTTCTCTTGCCTCCTTTTCTCATCTTTTCTCCTCCTCCCCTCCTATTACCCTCTCTCAACCACCCTTCTCCCCCGTTTTCCCTATCTTCCCTTCCATTCTCATCTCCTCTCTTCTTCAAATCTTCTAATCTCTCCTCTCATCCTCTCTTCTGTTCCTTCCCGTCCGTCCGGATGACTCTGTGTATCCGTCCAACTGTAATTCCCTCCCTCCATTCCCTGCCCAGCCAACACTTCCTCTTCTCTAGCGTAATGAAATCTGAGACCCATCCCTGGCCAAGCAGGGCCACGAGGGGATCAGACGGAGTGAGTTTGGGGTTTGATTTAGTTAAGTTTCTGAAAGCTTTCAACAGAGACGGAGGGAGAGAGAGAGCGAGTGAGAGAGAGAGAGAGAGAGAGAGAGAGAGAGAGAGAAAGAGAAATTAGGGTATGACTGAACAACAGAATAATGTGAGGCGAAGAAGGAAGAGAAGCAAACTGCAAGGGGACAGAAAATACAAATTTGAGCCATAGCTGAATATAACATTCCCGGCGACTCAAACTGTAGATGTGTCTTCTCTTTTCTGAAGTCAGCATCACGCCAATGTATGTTGTATAGCCCCACCACAATGGATATTGAAAAGGGTTTTTCAGGGTCCCATTGGGTGCTGCTCCCTCTTCAGTCTAAGCCTTTAAAAGGCAAGGGAAAACTGGCCAGAAATGAATCTATGTCTAGGGAGGACTTCTGCAACAGGTGCCTGGTGGCCTGATATTAAATTAAAGACAAATAACAATGAGCAAAATATATGAGCATATTAGCAAAATTATGAACACCCTTTAACAACTATAAATTCCCCTCCTTTTCACAACTTTACGATACTATACTTTAGTATATGCTACACGTGAACCTCCTAAGATGGTGTGATTTGTTTGGTTCGATATCTCGGGATATTGGGCAATATCCCATGATTGAGATTTCAAATCGGGATATGGTTTTAATGCGCGTAATAGTTGTCTCGTCACGCTAATAAAAATAAATAAACCACTAAAAAAATTAATGAAATCCCGGCAAAAAGTGTTATCTCGTTTATTTTTCGAGTGTTCACGTGTAGTATATACTAAAACAATTATTCACCTCAGGCTTACCTCACATCAGGTTCAACTCGCCTTCGATGAATAATGTTAAATATACTAGTATTTGCATGATCTGCACACATGCTGGCACATGCAAAATGCCTCATTCATTCAACAACAACCTTACAGCGAAAATTAGAGAAGTTTGCTTCCTCCAACCACATGTGTGTGTGTTCCCTTTGTTTCATGACCTTTCATTTGAAAACATTAATTTTGCCGTTCAATCCATCAAACAAGTGATGTAACTTTCAGACATGCTGTGCATGAGGAGCCCTGTCTTTTGCTTCCTCTCTGATGGAGGTTCACAAACGAGATCCCACTCATAATCATTTTTAATTTCTCTCTCTTTCTCTATACTTCTTCACCTTCAGCATGTCCCTTAACACACGCTGGGTGGCTTTGCGTGGCCCGAGAGAGTGACACAGTCACACAGGCAGAGCAGAGCAAAAGGGAAGAGACACATTAAA
>NC_079427.1:19586113-19588613 GCF_026213295.1 Gadus chalcogrammus
CTCTTCACAGCCACACACACACGCACGCACGCACGCACGCACGCACGCACGCACGCACGCACGCACGCACGCACGCACGCACGCACGCACGCACGCACGCACGCACACACACACACACACACACACACACACACACACACACACACACACACACACACACACACACACACCACAAGTCAAGTTAATATACATTGACCATGCTGGTGCTATGACAGACACAAGAGCCACCTTCTGTTAGATTACAGAAACAGGAAGTTACTTTATCTTGCTATTGATGACCTGGTAAAAGGGCCCATATACCCAATGTGTGTAATCGACTCTAGTCTATGGGCCGGGCCCTGGAGTATGAAAGGAGCAGGCCCATGATTAGTGTTATGAGCGACACCTGTGCTCATCTTACGATCCCACCTCTTTGTAAACCGTAGAGTGAACTACAGCACTCATGTATCCGTGTTGGTTAGAGAAGGTGTCTATCCTTTAAACTGTCGTTAGGTAGTCCTTTCAAAATGAAGCCTATGAGTACTGACCCCGTCATCCAGGTTCAGACTACGCAATTAATCCCCGGGAGGGGAAACTGTTCCGTTCACAATATTGTTCTTCTCAGGAAAGGATTGCGTAATGTAATTTTTTTGTGTGGCTGCTAGATTGTCTATTGGCTGCTTGGGCAATCTGCTGCAGAACAACTTTTCGATGGATCTTTCTTTATCTCGGGTCAGTCCTGGTTCTAAACAGTAGCTAAGTAGAACCAACTAGAACCAAGATGGCCGCCAGGTGAATGAAGCCTGTGTCTAACTGCCTTTATCAATACCACTGAGCAGCAGTGGCTATCACCAGGGCTCACAGGGTTACAGAAATAGAGCTCCTAGGAAACACAGGTGGCACTGGCCCATGTTAGGGTTGGGGGAAGTGGCCTGAATATTAAACATGAAGAACAGGTTTATTATCTTGATTATTTATGTACATGAGCGTGTATTTTTTCTTTTAGTGACAATAAAAAAAAGGAATATACATCATGTCATAAGTTCTCCACTTGAGTTGATACACATGACATTTTCATCTCCACACATTTTTCACTTTAACATCTGTGTATCCATTGTATATCCATTTCATACATAACGTACAACTAACTATAGCTATATAAAAAAGTTTAAATTGAGCTCGTACTAAGCTATTTTGTAGAGTAAAAATATTGCTGAGAAAGTGTGCTTCGTTGACTGGGTTCAAAGAAAGGTGGGAAGAAGCAGTAAGCCAGGAGTTGACATTGAGGCCGGTATTGGAAGCGTTTGCACATTTCACCCTCCATCTTTATTGCGTTGCAGGTGATGAGCTGACAGTTTGCTCGGGAGTGAGTCACTGACCCGGACAATAGATTCTAACTATATATATTCCCTGATAGCCTGGGAGGGTCATAACGTATGGGACAGAGTCGGCAGGTTTAGGGAGAGAGAAAGGAGGGACAGGAGCGAGATAAGGACAGAGTCCCACCGTGATCATAAACAAGGTGAAGCTTAATGCTGCTCCCTGTTTTCATCTATCCGTTACTATTCTCTGTCCTACTTTAGATGCTTATGTTCTTTATTTTGTTATTATCTGTGCTGGCGGCACCAGCATCAGAGGGGCTCGTGGGAGTCTCCTGCTGTGCCCCAAACCCTTGCTTTATTGCATGTTTCTGTCTCACTTCTAATTCTCCCTGTCTATTGTTTGTCTTGTCTTTTAGCTGTTGCTGTCTCGCCCTCCCTCCTTCTCTCTCCCTCCACCTCTCTCTCTCTCCCTCTCTTCCTCCCTCTCTCTCTCCTCCGGACTATCCATATGACAAGTTGCACTTGATACTGAAAGCAAGTTTAAGTTTACTCTGTCACATTCGCAAGTCTCCATGAAATCTGAGCCAATAGGGAGCTAAAACAGATCACCACCAAAGTTACCCTTTCTTTATGTTCGCCTGTTCGATGTCAGCACTTTCCCCAATTCAAACAAAATCTCTCTCACTCTCTCTCTCTCTCTCCCTCTTGCCCCTCTCTTTATCATCCTTTTGCGGAAGGGCAATGCAGCTAGCTCAAAAGTTCCCAATTATAGAAAGAAAAGCAGTTTTGCTCAGTTAGAGTAAACATACTGCAACAAATGGCTGTGACAGGTTATTTTGAGCTTTATACTATAGACATAAATATATTTGATTCTGTATTTAAAAGAAGGTAGGAAATTTAGAGAAACCAGCCAGGGGTAGCTAAATTTGGAAAGTATCAAACTGAAAAAATCCAATGCCGCTCCCCAAAATCATCCATATCGTATTTACCCAAGCTTAAAGTGACACTTCCAGAAGCAGAAGACGTTAGTGACAGATCAGATCCTGTTGCTAAATGCCTGAGTGTATCTCATGCAACATGTATCTTGGATCTTGGATCAGTGTTAATTACAGAGCTTTGATATAAAGGTCACCATACGTCTTGTAGAGAGAGAGAGAGAGAGAGAGAGAGAGAGAGAGAGAGAGAGAGAGAGAGAGAGA
>NC_079427.1:19593613-19658613 GCF_026213295.1 Gadus chalcogrammus
ATGGAGACACGAAGGCAGATATTGTGTGTGTGTGTGTGTGTGTGTGTGTGTGTGTGTGTGTGTGCGTGTGTGTGTGTGTGTGTGTGTGTGTGTGTGTGTGTGTGTGTGTGTGTGTGTGTGTGTGTGTGTGTGAGTTGGAGTGGTACTCCATGTTTTCTTTTTCTGTCAGAGGGCCTCTCCCTTTTCAAAATCTGAATGTCCGTCCTTCCTTTCTCTCTTCTCTTGGGCCCTGCGGCTGACAAAGAAAATTGTCTTTCCAGTACTTTCCAGCATGATATCATCTGCTCTCATCTGCTCTCTCTCTCTCTCTCTCTCTCTCTCTCTCTCTCTCTCTCTCTCTCTCTTACTCTCTCTCTCTCTCTCTCTCTCTCTCTCTCTCTCTCTCTCTCTCTCTCTCTCTCTCTCTCTCTCTCTCATTAATATAATTTTCCTCAAGTTACTTTGCCACAATTGCACAATTTTCCGCTTTTGATTCTCTGACTGTCTCTCATTATCCTCTATTAACACCCACCCCCCATCTCTTCCATAATTCTCTCCATATTTATATTCTATAACAAACGCCCCCCCCTCTCTCTTGAGGTTCAGATGTGTCTGTCTTCTATCTGTCTGCTGTCAGTCACAGGCTAGACCCCCAAGCCCATATCCCCCAAGTGATCTGCTATCCACCCCCTTAAGTGTGTGTGTGTGTGTGTGTGGTCTGTATGATTGTGTGTGTGTGTGTGTGTGTGTGTGTGTGTGTGTGTGTGTGTGTGTGTGTGTGTGTGTGTGTGTGTGTGTGTGTGTGTGTGTGTGTGTGTGTGTGTGTGTGTGTGTGTGTGGTGAGGAGAATTCCAGAGGGCCGGATGGAGGCTAGTTTACTCAGCTCATGTTTTTGTCTGCAACTTACTTACTTTCTTTGTTGTCTTTTTGTCTCTTTCTTTCTTTCTTTCTTTCATATTATATTGCCTTTTTGGCTTATGGGCTCACCAATATACTCACACCTCAATGTCTCTGTTTACCCCTCTCCCGATCCCTCCCCACCCTGTCTTTGTCTCTCATCCCTCCCCACCTCCTACCCGTCTTCCTCTCTCTCTCTCGTCCCTCCACCCTTCTTCCCTGTCTCTCTCTCTCTCTCTCGACCATACACCCTCCTACCCTGTCCCTCTCTCTCATCCCTCCACCCTCCTACCCTGTCCCTCTCTCTCATCCCTCCACCCTCCTACCCTGTCTGTCTCTCTCATCCCTCCACCCTCCTACCCTGTCCCTCTCTCTCATCCCTCCACCGTCCTACCCTGTTTCCCCCATCTCTCTCCTCTCGTTCACTCCAGACTCCAAGGCGGAGGTGATGGAGGTGGACCATGACAGACAGCTGGTGTTCAGTGAGACCCTCTCCCTTTCCTCCCTGGCCGCGCCAACCCCGGTCACGGCCCCTAACCCCACCACCGGAAACTTAAACATCGGCGTGGGCGCCAACGGCTCCAGGGGGACAGGCTGCAGTACCGCCAGCGGCCTCGGGTTGCTGGGGGCACTGCAGCCCAGCGAGGAGCAGGTAGCTGCCAGGCTGTCCGCTCCCGTGGTCACCACCCAGCTGGACACGCGCAACATCGCCTTCGAGAGGTCAGAGCCACGCTGATGTAACGGGTGCTTCTTAAAGGCCAGCGTTGAATTTACTTTGGATGGAGGGAGCCCGGCGGCTCATACGAATGCAGTGGCAAACTCAATGTAGTGTGAATGTTCAGGCAAGGCAAGGGGAAGGTTGGAAGACTTTAGGTCTCGATGTTGGTTTTGTGTCCAACACAAACCCGTAAACTCTCTCTACTCTAGGGTGAGAGCGTGAGAATGCAGAAAAGTAAAGTAAAGAAAAATGCTCAAAAAGAAAGAATAGTCTAGGCATCAAGATGGTGGAGTTTGTTATAGATTGTGAGAGCAACCCATCCATTAGCTCGACACCGTAATCCTTCAAGTGGATAAACAACACTGTCTTTTGAGAAGGAGAAAGAGACAAGCCAAGAAGACAGCAACCGAAAATAAAACTGGTCGTGGGCGTTGGGTGAAAGAGAGTGAGAGCAAGAGAAAGAGAGAGTGAGTGAACACTGCTTACAGTGGTGTCAAGCGATACAGACAGAGAGTGAGATAGGTGTGCACAGACAAATGGCTTTTAGCCGTTGAGTGATTGATAACAGGTAGAGCAATGGGCTGTGGCGCAAGAGATAGAGAGAGGGAGAGAGAGGGAGAGAGAGAAAGAGAGGGTGGGTGGGAGAGTGAAAGAAAAGTATTTGATGGAAGGACTCTATCTGGAAAGAGAGCTTGGCACACAAAAGACCAAGATGAGGTGAATCCCCAATAGAATGGGGTGTGAGCGTGTATGTGTTAGTGTGTATATGTGTGTGTTTTTGTGTCTGTGTATATGCGGAGCAAGAGAGGGTGAAAGCTAAGGTTATACCGAGGAACATGATGGATCGATGAAAGAGAGAAAAAGACAGGACGTGGGGATGGTAAAAACTGAAGATAGAGAGAGAGCAAGAGAGAGGGAGGGAGAGGGAGCCCTTCTTTGGGAAACTGAGTAACCATCTTTCAGTCACATCTCTCCCCCTCTCTCTCTCCCTATCCTTCTCTCTCCCCCTCTCTCTCTCCCTATCTCTCTCTCTCCCTATTCCTCTCTCTCACATGCTCTCTCTCTCTCACTCACACGCTCTCACGCTCTCTCACGCTCTCTCTCTCCCTCTCTCTCTCTCTCTCTCTCTCTCTCTCTCTCTCTCTCTCTATCTCCCTCTCCCTCCCTCCCTCTCCCTCTCCCTCTCTCCCTCTCTCTCTCTCTCCCCCTCTCTCTCTCTCTCTCTCTCTCTCTCTCTCTCTCTCTCTCTCTCTCTCTCTCTCTCTCTCTCTCTCTCTCTCTCTCTCTCTCTCTCTCTCTCTCATTCTCTCATACAACACCTCCAAGGTGTCACCTCTGCTCATTGTCCCTTGCTCAGCACTTCTGCAGACACGTCGCAAAAGAAAAGTAATACCGTACGATGTAGTGGAGCAAGGAGGCCCCGTGTGGTCGAAGCAGCGGTGAGTGATCTGTGAAACTCGTGTTCTCAGATCAATGTCGGCCGCTGCTGCTGTTGCTAAAAAGAAAGATTGACGTTCAACGTCAAGAGCAAAAGGAAAGGAATGAAAACGGAAAAGCGTTTGCTTG
Organism: Gadus chalcogrammus; assembly: GCF_026213295.1. Lineage (NCBI taxonomy): Eukaryota > Metazoa > Chordata > Actinopteri > Gadiformes > Gadidae > Gadus > Gadus chalcogrammus. The sequence continues at coordinate 19,596,774 of NC_079427.1, forward strand.
TGGACACAGACTAGAGAGTTGAAGACGTGTGTTTGACCTGACAGCGGTGGACGGTGTAGTCCGTGATGTAGCCCTTGCCGTAGCCTAGCGCGGCGCCTACTTAATCGTAGATTGAACTGTTCATCCTCACTGAACACCAGCGGGGCAGAGGCAGGGCAAATCGCGAAGCAATCGCTGTCTGAGCAGAAAGTCCACTCTATCATGAATGAGGAGGAGAAGGGGTAGGGAAAAGGGGGAGGGGCCATCGGATCATTTATTGACATCAGTGTGTTTTTAATAACGGCCATGGCGCGTCGCTGCGGCCCGGCAGCTCTCTGTTTCACTGATGTTTTGACGCGTTATACACGTTGTCATCCGGGTCCGTGGCCCAGTGTGTGGTGGTCGGAATGATGAGGATATTAATGTGATTTGAAAAGAGTTGATGCTGAGTTGAGGTTTGTTTTTGTTTTTTCGTGGTAGGAACAAGACGGGCATCCTGGGCTGGAGGAGTGAGAAGACAGAGCTGGTGAACGGATATGAAACCAAGGTGCGCCATGATGACTCACAGTGCGCAGGTTATCCCTACTGATGTCATCACCGGTCCTAGCTAGGTCATGTGACACACTGTCGCTATAACACTGTATTATAAACCTAAAGTCCAGTTAAAGCTCTAATATTGTTTTGTTTCGTTAGACACTCTATCTTTAGCCTTATGTCCAGTTAAAACTGTAGTGTTCTTTTGTTTTGTTTGACATTCTGTCTTTAACCTAATGTCCAGTTAAAGCTCTAGTGTTCTTTTGTTTTGTTGGACACTCCGTGTGTTTACCAAATTTCCATTTAAAACTGTTCTCTTAATCAAAATGACCATCTGGTTCATCATTATTAACAATGCCGAAGAGAAGGGAGGCACTAAAAGCCCTATGGTTAATCTCAACGAGTAAAATCATACTTCTGGCATGTCTGTGCAGTGCGGTGCTTCCTAGCACAACTCCAGAACGGGTGTGATTGGGTGTTTCAACAATCTGAGTGATGGAAAGTCTCCAAACCCCAATCGAAATGTATGAACACTTTCTATTTTGAAGGTGTCAAAGTTGGCGAGCAGCTAGGCGCTATCTCTTTGCAGACACACTTTGATTTTAATAGCGCCCGGGCTGCTCCTGCTTTTCTTCCTAAAAGATGAGCCTCTTTCCGGGGAATGGGTGGGGGAGCATGGCGTTGGTCGCCCTGGACAATGTGTCACAGGAGGCTTTAAGAGCACTGGCGACAGCCACTCCGGTCGAACAGACAGGGTCGTGGGAGATGAAGCCATTTCCCGCATCATTGATTTACAGTTACACATATAAACAGACAGCTCTCTGGAGGACACAGCTAGGAGGGGACTTTGGCAATTCAAAAAGTTTAATGTCTTTATTGTCATATATTCCCTTAAAATTATTCAAACCCGTTTCACTTCTACTTTCAGCTCTCTTTGGTGGTCCACACATAGTTCGGAGTGACACTTTCAATACTACTTGACTCAATCTACTGAATAATCCATCACAGATTTATGCTAATGAAATCTCATCCCGTGGTGGCATACATTGAGTTCAGAATTAGATCCCTCACCTTTTGCTTCACAGTTCAAATTGATTCCCATTTAGAATCACCGGGTTGATTAAGTTGTGTCCGGGAGAAGGTGAACCAAAGTGAAGGCTGCAATGAAGAAGTATCTTGAATATAATTGGGTTTAAACCAATAAACCCAATTGACTTGACTGGAAATCGAATTGTTTGAATATAATAAAGTGTGGTTTTGATCTAGGCACCAAAATACAGTATGAGGTTTCTTTAATGTAAGGAATTAACGCTTATGAAGGGGCGTCCCGAGATTGGAAACTCATTTCGGGCCGGGTGGTGATGCTTACCATTAAGTACATCATTCTCAATAAGGTCACACTCCGGAGAGGTTTACTGGGCTTATCCTACTGTTACCAACAGTTATGATTTAAGTTCCTTTTATCTATATTATTCCACTGCGCTTTGAGCATATGGCATTTGTGTTGTCAAAAGAACATCTGTTCGAGTCGTATTTGATAGCTGTTGTTAGTGTGTGTAGCATTGATGTGAAACGTTTAAAAGACAAGGAGTGTGCCATTATCGAAAGGTACTACACATCCTATCGTTGACCAATCAGAATAGAATATTAAACAATGCTGCTGGGTAATCGTTTTATTTGATTTTCATTCATTTTTTAATGGTCTTAATTTGAAATCCATTTTTTTTCATTCTCCCAAGGTGTTTGGAGCGTCCAACGTGGAGCTAATAACCAGGACCAGAACTGACCACCTGTCGGACCAGAATAAGACCAAGACCAAAGGTTTGCAGGACACATTCTCAGCACTAGTCTGCTGCACTTCAGTTGACACCATTACGTCACGTCACTTCCCCGATGACCGTTCCCCTCCACTGTCAACACTTCCACGTCACGCTAGAAATAAATTGAATTCCCAATTACAAAGCTTTATAATAAAACCATCAACACCAAATGAGACCAACAAACTGAAATAAATTTGGAGCGCTTCCTCTAAAACGACCTGATGAATATAAATGTGGCAGGCGGCCGACCCACTCCCACTCATCCAGTAGCGGTGGAGGAGGTGGCTCCTTCTCTGCTTCAGATCAATCAGAACCCATTAGTGGGGCTCCTGCCTCTCCCCGTCCCCGGGCTGCTGCTGTCAACCAGCATCAGGCCTCACAGGGCCCTCTTGGGGGGCGGCGGGGGTGAGGGTCGCGGTGATCTGGGATCCAGCAGTCCGACTATGTTGTGGCAGGACTTCTGGTGGGATACGGCACGGAGCCTGGGCCAGAAACAAAAAACCAAAGCAGGCCTCCTTGTTCCCTGTTTCGTCACTGAGATACTTTACTGAAGAAAAACAATTTGCGCGAGGAAGGGGGGGAATAAAGCTTTCAGAAGGCGAGTGTTTTTCAACAGCGGCTAGACTGACACAGATTGATTTGGAACCTTCACAGACACTTTGCAGTTTACTGCTGCTGGTTGTGTTTGTGTCCACCATTACAGATCCCAGCCTCCAGAACATGATAGGTCCAAACAAATATGAGGGGAAAGAGAGTGAAACACCCCCTTCACCCAGATGAGAGCTCTTTAGATGAATATCTAACATCTGACTGCAGACCAGCTCATATCTGGTAGACTAGCGTCCTGAGGCCCCTCAGTCCTGTTCTGCTCTACAACTGCAACTGGGTTATCTTCAAAATAGTAAAATTAATCTATTTGAAAGTTGCTTTAGTTGCAGTGAAACTCATGCTGTGGTTTTCAATATCTGATAAATGCCGTTAGCTTCATTACGTACATTGGATAGTGAGATCCCTATGAAGCATGCATATATGAATGGATCATTTATAATGTAGTTCTCTCTAAACATCGTTGTGTCTGTGTGCATTTGTGTGTTTCTTTTCCTCAGGGAAGACACCCCTGCAGAACTTCTTAGGTATTGCTGAGCAACACGTTGGACCAAACAATGGGGTTAGTACACCATGCACGTTTTCAATGCAAACCTAACTTGATTCATTAACAAACACCAAAAAAGAATGTGATCTAGTTGTTTGAGCTGTTGATGTTGCATTGTATCAATATCACAAGCATCGCATTACAGTGTAACCCTATTCATTGGATGAAATTACTTGATTATTATTAGGTTTAAGCACAAAAAATGCAAGGCCCCTAAGTTATTTTTCAGTTTCACCTATTGGCACCTTTTATATTGCGGATTTTGAGGCGTCAAGCACCGATGGTGCACGCAACCTATTGTTATTGCTGATTTTTTTTTATTATGCTGCCAAATTCGCTTATTTGGCATGTTCCCCTGGCACACTTTTTCCAAATTGTCCAGATTTGCCGACAGCAGTCCCAAACAGCCCAATCTAAAAATAGGACTATTCTACTAATCTCTACCTAGGGCTAAAGTCCCAACCAATAGGTGATAGTTGCAACATAACAACATATATATATATATACATATATATATATATATATACATAGGCTTTTATCGCGCGATTAACGCAATTATTTTATTAAAAAAAGGATGCCAATGTTGTTATCAATAAAAAAACATTTGCACAAGGCAAGCCGATGCACTTCTCCATGTTGATAAGAGCATTCAAATGAGAACAATTAATGGGACAAAGAAATCAAGGGATATTTAGCATAGAAAAAACATTTGTGATTAATCGCGATTGCTCGTGATTAATTGTGAGTTAACTATGACATTAATGCGATTAATCGCGATTAATTATTTGAATTGCTTAACAGCACTAATATATAGGCCTATATATTCTTATTAGGGCCTAAGATATGCCAGGCTTTGCTCTAAGCATCAAGGTGCCTTTCCCATCTCCTCCCAAGCCAATTGCCCAATTCGCACCAATCCAACTCTAATTCAGTCCCGATCTCCCTCAGAATGAACAACATAAAAACTGTTCTGAAACCCTAAACGGTATGGCCTCCAGGGACTCAAATGTAATGTTCGCGAACGCCACTTTGACAGAAGCAGACTTACAACCTGAACATCCTATTCACACCACATTCAGGTACCATGTCTAAGCCTTCTCAAGAGGGGACAGGAGATGAGCCACAACGTCCCGCTGGGGCCACTATAATGCTCCTATTCACTAAAATGGCCACAGTTGCTAGCCCGAATCTTCAGTTTAAGCGGAACCTATTTTGGGACGGTTGAGGGTCAAGGATCTAATTGGTCACGTGAGAAGATGCCGCTTGCCCCAAAAAGACAGCCCTAAAATGTGTTCAATGAGCTTCGAGGAGCCAAAATTGTTGTTAGCTTTAGCCAGTCATCATCCAGATTAATCAGGATAATAATAATCGGGCCATCGGGGGTGCTTCATTCATCTGACAAATAGTGTACCTTTAATGCAGCCATACCCTACAGACTATCATCTAAAGGCAAACATTTTATATCATACAGTATTGTAGGTCTCCTTTAGCCCAATATCCCACAGGCCAATTGTTTTTAATGTATTCCAATTACCGCAGCTTATTTTTGGCATTTGACAATTTTACATAAATCTAGCTTTGTTGGATAATCTGGAGCCTAATTAGTACAAGTTATCAAAAGATTTCTGAAATCTGCTGCTGCAGCCAAAAATGCTTTTCAGCACACGACTGCATTAAATGGAAATAGCCATAGCTCCCCAACGAAATCTGCAATGTTCAAATCGGCACCCCATTTTACGTTTCAAAAAAATAAATCATTTATTACATTTGATCCTACATGGACCCGATTTAATCCACTCAAACCAGACAGTGTGAGAGCCAGAGAAAATGAAAAGAAACGACTTAGTGTGGAGAAAACGCCAACTTCTCAAACATGGACTGATTTCCCCTAATCTTTCTGACCGCCCAATGGCTCATTAGTTCGAGCATATGGTGTCTATTCCAGAGGTTTATGGTTAAATTCCGCTCCGTACCTCACCCTACACCTGTCAATGTTATTATCTCAATGTTCCAAAAAAGGCATTGTCTGAAAAAAGGCTTACCTTAGAGTAAACGACAAAACAACTAAAACATGTAACGATGTCCGTCGCCAGCTCTGCGAGTAGAGAACAGGCCTGCCTGGCCAATGGTTTCGAATCCCATCCGGTACCCAATATGGTCTGAGGAAACAGCTTGTCAAAGGTCCACTACCAAGCAACGGTCTACTCCCTCCAGCAGTGGTGGCACTGACCTGAGCTCACTTTGGGGCAGTTAGCTAGGTTTATTACTTCCAGCAGTGGGCTCGCTTTGGCTTAATAGGGATTACTATCTCAAACTGTGAGGAAGTTGGCCTAGGTTTGAATACAGCTATATATATCTTTAAGGGACCTCCAGCAGTTCAAGACTGAACTGAATTCATTGGTTCCTTTATTTTCAGGCCGGATCGTTTCCAACTTCTCGCGCATATTGTATAATATTGATCGCTGTGTTCCAGACAAGACATTTTAATCCTATAGGTGTGTGTGTATAAATGCACACATTACCTAGGTCTAAAGATCAACAAGTGCTAGCCGTTGAGTCGGCACGCTCTCAGAGGGCAGCATAGGTTACAGCAGCAGCCTGCCTGGGAGGTGACCTTTACATTTAATCACTCCCTGCTGTTTGATGTCCGCGGCTTGATATTCACAGTATGATATTCACGCTTACGCTTCATTCGCACTCTCTGGCTTTCCTCCACCACCCAAGCCCCACGATTCACCCTTCCACCTACCCTTCACTATCCCCCCTCCCTTGGGTATTGCAGGCCCTGGTGACCCACATGTCGTGTCCGGCCGTAACCAACCCCGCGGCTCTGACGGCAGAGGAGTACTTCAACCCCAGCCTGTCACTGGAGCCCAGGGACATCGGCCACCCCTGCCAGCTCACCACCAAGACACAGAGGTGACCCCGTGTAAACAGCACGCACGTTGTATTATACACTCACACACCCACTCACACTCACCCGAAAAAACACACACACACACACACACACACGCACAAACACACACACACACACACACACACACACACACACACACACACACACACACACACACACACACACACACACACATAGAAACAGACACACACACACTCCCAGAACACACACAAACACACAAACACGCTCTCTCTCACACACACACACACACACACACACACACACACACACACACACACACACACACACACACACACACACACACACACACACACACACACACACACACACACACACTCACTGTCAAGGGCAGGAGAATGCATAGCGGAAAAGAGAACGGTTCAGGGTGAAGAGAAGTGCGGCAGAAAGGTTGATGCAGAGATGCTTCGAAAACACAAATAAACAGAGAGGCATGAATGCAAGCACGCACCCACACACACGCACTCACACACACACACTCACACACGCACCCACAGACACGCACTCAGAGCAGCTGCAGAGGAATCTGAAAGAGAAATCTCCAAATGAACTATCGCTCGATGACTCATACTTCTTGATAGCTCGATTCATGAATAAAAGGACACTAAAGCACCATGCGGAGGCGGTGATAAAAGAAAATGAGTCAGATTGAAGAGAAAACCCAGGAGTAATAATAATAATGATATCTGGCTTATTGGTTTCTTAAAATAGCAAGTTGAATATGTTCCCCTCCACGGGTCTGAGTATGGACTCTCATTCATGACAAGGACCAAGGGATCAATCCATAGAGGGTAAACAACACCAGCTCCTTGTTGGAGCGTCTACACATAGAAGAGTATTTGTTCTTGGAGCCAACCCAGTTTAGATTTCGCACTGTTCTTAACCAGTGTATTCTGTACTTTTAAAAAGACTCGATAGACAACAGACTCCTGCGGTGCATGGTGGCAGGGCATTCTGGAGATAAAGTCTGCCATGAGGGGGTTTAACTACACCCAATCAAACGCCAGCACACTGGCATGGCTTAAACTAGACTCTGCAGCAGCTTGTGAACCTATTGTTAGCAGATGGACCCATCAGCCTTGAACCAATTCATTAATGTCTTTTGGCTGAAGAACAAATAAAATTAATTAAAGAGATAACCACAGCAGCGAAAAACTATACTTTTAACGTCTCCTATCTCATTCATGTGTTAACGTTCTGCCGTTGTACTTTATGTACGTCAAATGCCTTATTATGTTCGTGTGTGTGTGTGTGTGTGTGTGTGTGTGTGTGTGTGTGTGTGTGTGTGTGTGTGTGTGTGTGTGTGTGTGTGTGTGTGTGTGTGTGTGTGTGTGTGTGTGTGTGTGTGTGTGTCGGTGTCTCTGCAGGTTCAAAGCTAAGCTGTGGCTCTGCGAGTCCCATCCTCTGTCTCTGGCGGATCAGGTGGCGCCCATCATCGACCTCATGGCCATCTCCAACGCCCTGTTCGCCAAGCTGCGTGACTTCATCACCCTGCGCCTGCCTCCGGGCTTCCCCGTCAAGATAGGTGAGAGGTGAAGACCCCACAAGGATGTGTGACACCCTTTCTGCTGAAGGATGGATGAACCAAATATAGAGCAGCAGGTCGATTAGTGAAATCGTCCCTGGACGGCCGAAGTGAGGGATTGGGGGATCTGTGATAGAAACCGTGATGTTACACGACTAATCAGAAGGAAACTAGGTCAAGATGGGGAGAAGACTGAACGGGGAACCTTAGGGTTATGTGGACCTAAAATATGGATGAACTGCATTATTCGAATCCCATGCCGTTCTGCACACAAGCCTCACAAACCTTGCACCCACTGGAACAAATTATATAATTTATGTTTCATACCAGGCTCATAGTTTGCAGCACGGGATGCAGGCTTCAACATTTGTGTGATTACAGTGACATGCATGAGAAAACAAGGAGAGTTGTTTGTGTGTTGTGTGTGTGGTGCATGGTCACGCTAGTGTAGTTTGAACAGTGCTTTGCATTCTCTGAACTCGCTACAGAGATCCCCATCTACCACATCCTGAACGCCAGGATCACCTTCAGCAACCTCAACGGCTGTGAGGAGGGGGGGCCGGGGGTCCACGGGGAGCCCGGGGGAGAGCCGGTGGAGGGGGACGGGCAGAGGGACCCCCCCAGCGTCGACACCCCGTCACCGGGCAGCGACTCCTCCAGCGTCTCCAGCTCCAGCTCCACCAGTGAGACTCACACAGCATTATATATCATATCATATTGTTACTCAAATGAAAATAAGGTTACTTCCTGGGACAACACAGATCAAACTAAAGGCAGCAAATGGGTTCTAAAACCTGGCGCACTCATCCGTCCGTGAGAGAGAAAGCCTGAAATAGGAAAAAAAATGGAATATCCAAACCCTGAGAAGGGCTGCTCAGGTGTACCCGCGTCCCCTAACCAGGTGGTCGGCCAAACATAACTTAGGTTACTTTCCAGTATTCAACAAGGATATCAGATTTATCCTGAAACATATGTATAGTGCCTCTTTTCAGAGGAAACCTTTCTGGAAGTCCTGAATGGAATTTGGCATAATCTAGACTACAGTAGTACTCTAATGCATCAACTGCAGGTAAACATATATGTCATTTGAGGGAATCACACTTTGAAGATTGATGATTAAGTATTTTATAAGTATCATTTATGTCTATTTAATCAATACTAAAAATACCTGCATCATCCCAGTTCGCCCCCATTCTAAAACCCTTCCACAACAGTGCTGCCGCATTTTACCACAAAACAAAAAAACATCCTCCCCGCCCTGGGACATCCATAACAACACTCCACACCCAATCACAGCTCCCTCTCTCTCTCTCTCTCTCTGCATATCTCCTGATGCCTGTGCGTGTTGTTTCCCTCCGCAGTGTCGTGCCGTGTCGGGGAGATCCCCCCGTGTGTGTTCGACCCCCCGGCTGGCTACAGCATGCTGGGGGGGAAGCAGAGAGACAGCATGCGAGAGGAGGAGGACGAGGACCTGCTGCAGTTCGCCATCCAGCAGAGCCTGCTGGAGGTGGGCACCGAGTACGACCAGGTAACGCACGCACGCCCGCACGCACGCACGCCCACACGCCCACACGCGCACACGCGCACGCACACGCACGCACGCGCATGCCCACACGCACACACACACGCGCACACACGCACGCCCACAGGCACGCACGTGCACACACGCACGCACGCACGCACACAAACAAAGGTTGATGATAATGGAGGAAGAGTTATTTGCAACACTGTACAATGAGGGGAAAAACGTCAAAGATGTATTAATGCGGTGATCAGCATTACCAACTTTTGATTACGTTGACTAATGCTCTAGTAATCTCTGATTTATTAGGTTTATGTTTATAAAGATGTTTATACCTTCTTACATTGTTTAACAGGGTTTGGGGTTAGGGTTAACCTTACCCCACTAGCCCTTTCAACTATGCTAATGCTTTATAATAATGCTTATCACCAAATTAGTTGTTAATGTTAATTCATGGTTTATTAATATACCACCAGACTTACTACTGTACTGCTGAGGGAAACACCCTTCACATAGGATTCTTTGAAGTTTTAAAGCATAAATAACCGCATACGGATATAATATGATATTTTACTTTCCTCAAAAAAGACTCAAAAAAGCACAAAACATACTGTCCAATACAAAAATCTATATCAAAAAGGAGTTTCTTCAGTAGAGAACATTGAAAAAACTGCTTACTGTTTTGCATGTTGCAGTTATTATGCAGTTGTAGAACTGCGACAGTTGTAAAATGGTGCAATCTTAATTTGAAAAGAGAATGTAGCCAGAGTGTATTTATGTTGTTTTTATGCATTTTGTGCAGTTAGAGGATGTGGGCATTTTTATAGAGCAGAGACAGAGTGCACTCTGTTTGAGAAGGCCTAAACTCCCATTTTAATTGTGTCTCTGTGAATAATATCAAAGGGGTACTCTCTCGTCATACATAATTCATGACAGAATCACTTAGCCTACTCAGAACTCACAGTGTAAATTAAGACTTCACTCTGTCCCATGGACTGTACACACACACAGGATGTTCTTGTTTGAACAGCGCTCTATTTTTCTTTCTGCTTCCTGTTCCTGTGTAGGTGACCATCTGGGAAGCTCTGACCAATAGCAAGCCGGGAGCCCACCCCCTGTCCTGTGATCCCAGCCGTCTGGAGAGGTCAGCTAGTGAAGTTGTATCTACACTTTTTTTTTGTTTAGTTTAGACTGCTTAGATGATATTTCATTATTTTTAATGTATACCTTTCCGATATTCAGACATTTTGTATGGGCATCCTGTCCTCCCGATTCGAATTCCTGCCATTTGAATTATACAGACACACACATCATTCCTGCCGAGCATCAGCACTTCTTTTGACCACAGAACTAAAATTGGTTTCTTTAAAAGCAGCGGAATTATACCCAACATTTTCCAATGAATTATTGTGCCTCAACATAGAGCACTATGCACAACAATAGCGTTCAAAAGAAGATAAAAGCAATCCCTGACTTTTGTGCACAAACTCACAAGCACACACACAGAGACTAGTAATTATGACTGCTGCTGGTCCTCTGGTCCGGCTCTCCGTCATTGTTTTGGTTCTATCCTGTGATTATTTTGTTCCATCGGTGACTCATATCCTCCTCTCCTTCTCTCTGCCCTCTTCTACCCATCCTGCCATTCTTTTCTATGTGTGTGTGTGTGTGTGTGTGTGTGTGTGTGTGTGTGTGTGTGTGTGTGTGTGTGTGTGTGTGTGTGTGTGTGTGTATGTGTGTGTGTGCGCGCGCGCGCGTGCATGTCTGTGTGTGTCGGCTGGAGGACATGAGTGTCATGCTTCCCGTTTAATACCACACTCCTGCGTTTTCTCGCTCTTCCGTCTGATTTCCTCTCCCACCTCTCTCTCCCCCTCTGTTCATCTTCTACGTCTTCTTCCGTTTAATCGTTGTGTGAAATGTCAAATTGAACTACGGCACCGACAGGTTGGCTCTCTTTGTGTATGCTGCGCATACACAAATAGGGCTTGTGCATTTTCTGAGTTTACAATACTCCATTTTGTGATGAGAGTTGTACTACTTTAAACTCCTAAATAATCATTATACACTATAACCTAGGTTATGTCTCGCATGAGAAATATGGTGGCAGTTCAAACACCACGTCCTCCTATAATGACCAATAACTGCCCTGATAAATAACTAAACAATGACCAAAACACCATTACTACCAATAATATTCCTATGCTCGTATACTTCCGAAATGGAGGCGGTCATTGCAATGTGACATGATGATTTACAAGCCCTATAATACATTTAGTATGATATAGTATTCACGTCACACACCAGACCTCGCAACCAGCTTCTCCTCTCCCTCCAATAGGACCCCCCAGCACAAGCCCCGCCCACCGACCAGCCTTTGCTCCACCCCCACCAAGAAGCCGCCAAACAACTGCAGCTACAACGAGCAGCTGCGCATCGCCATGGAGATCTCGGCGAGGGAGCAGGATGCGGCGGAGCACCGCAGGCGGCAAGAGGAGGAGGAGCTTCAGAGGATAATTCAGCTGTCGCTCATGGAAAAATGAGGGCTGATGGCTGGTGGCAGCCTGAGTGGGAGGGGTATGGACACAGGTTCTACGGAGACAGCAGGCGACGGAAGGCAAGGTTTGGGAGCAGCGGCTTGAATGACAGCTGATTATTTTCTTTTGGGTGTGGCGTTTGGTTATTATAATTGGGGTCAGGCATGGTGACGCATGCTGCAGGACCAGACAGTAGAGTTGGCGTTGGAAGGAAACAAAGTGTTGAGCAGTTGTTCCTTTAAGGAAAGCGCAATTCAACGAGTCTCGCTCGATTTTATTCCGTTGGGCTGCCAGCGGTTTCTGCTCTGGAGTCTCAGAATGACTTATGGCCTCAAGGCTGGCCTTTATGATTAAAGGCCTGCAGCAGCACGTGACTATGGTAATGTTTATCTTGGACTGGAGCGCTGCTGCGACTAAGAGAAATAATACAATATTGATTAGCCTCCAAACTATGATTTATGACTGAAACGCCTGTCTCAGTCACTGAGGTAATGGAAACCATGATGAATACATTCAAAAGTTACTTCTGCTGTAATGCTAGGAGAATATTGTCTTTGAAGGGACGGATGAAACAACAGGAATTTATATCAATAAGCCATCAACTTTTCGTTAATGTAAGCCCACAGCCTGAGGACATTTTAATTGAATGCCTCCAAAGTTTATCAAAATAAGAATTATGGTCTAAAAAGCTATTGTCCTCCGTCCTGATTACAGCAACACGCAAAGTATATTAATGAACTATTTAATCCAGTTTTTGTATGGGTTATATTTGTAAGACTTCCCAGCGTTTCTCTTAAAATTAGGAAAGCTCCAACTACTTCAGTTCCAGGATTGATGCAGGTTTCTGCAGTGCACTGAATACGTTAGGATCACTGAGGACTTGGGAGCCCTTGGAACGGTTCAGTTATTTGAAGATAGACTTGAATTTAAACAGACACTAGCAGACAGACACTAGCAAACACACAAGAGAACCAATGGCTTTAGGTGTTTAATCATAACAAGATGATGGATGATCTTCTGTATTTCACTTTTCAATACAAATATGGTGCTTCACGAAACAAACTAAACGGTGCAAAAACAAAGAATAAACACAGACACGAGTCATATAAAAAGGTAAAAAAGTCAATGTAGAATTAAATAAAGATAGAATGAAGTGAAAGGATAGCCTACGTGAATGAATACGGCCCAATCCCAATGTCCGGACTCACAGACTTTGTTGCGCGTGCTCGCGAAATGCAGACTTCACATAAGGGAATTACCCACAGTTCCCACGGAGACCATAGGGAAATCCGGTAATTAGGAATGTAACAACATGACGACTACTGTCAATGTGCGACCAGACGGGAATTTCGGCCTTTTTTTTGTGAGTCGGATCATTTGGATCAGCTCATCAACAAGAGCCGGCTCTCTTGGCTCCGAAACGGCTCTTCATATTACTGATTGTTCCTTTTATAATTCAGCCATATGTAGCCAGTTCTGACTTATGATTAGTATGTGTAGGCCAATAAACACCTAATTCAATACATCCTTAGACTGAAGTATTCAAAAGTAAAAATTATATTTTCTAATATCAATAAATTGCTGCAGCTGATTGTTTTCATTGCATTTAAAAAATAACTAAAAGTGAGAATTACCAAACCGGCAAGTGTCAGCAGCATCTTTGTCATTAAACATTGCCAAGGTAACATGTGCTCTCATGAAGTGCTGTCCCAATCCCATATATACCTGTCTGAGCCCATGTGGCCTCATGCACCCACTCACTTAGCACCTGAGATCAATTAAGTCTGTGAGTCCTTAGTCCTTAGGGCTCACTTTGGGATTGGGCCGATCAATGTTCGCAGCAATGCCATCGCTGTCCCTAATAGTCCCAAGCCTGCTTCCCCATCCCTCTCCTGCAGAATCAGACCCTTCCCATGGGGCCACAGGTTGAAAGTGGGCCTACATGGCCTGCTCTGTCTACACACACACAGTATCAGTTTACAACCACCCCCCACGATCCGGTAAAATCATGAATACCCACCCATAGTGGGTGTATCCTGTGTGTGCGCGTGCGTGTGCGTGTGTGTGTGTGTGTGTGTGTGTCCATCCAAGAACCAGCTGTGCTTACACACTTACAGGGGGTCCACAGAGCCCTATCGAGTTTTGAGGCTTTCATGACGGTTTGTGTGCGTAACTCTGGTTAACAGTGACTGACACCTCTGTCATCCAGCGATGGCCATTCATGTCCACAGACCCCGTCGGCTTGTTTGCCGAGCGGCCAGGAACTGAGCTTCCGGACTCTGGTGGTTGAATGTCAACATTTGTTTCAGAAGAAAAAAAAAAAAAATGGAGAGAATAAGGAGAAGAAAAAAAAGATGATGTCGCCGTGTTTTTTCTTCTTTTGATTTGCACAAATAGAACACTTGTACTTAGACTGTAGGTTGGATCATATAAAGTTACCGTTATTAAAATATGGGCAATGTAATAGATGGCTGGAGCACAATATATATTTAGGCTGTCTTCTAAAGAGCAATTTTACATGTGGAGCTTAGACATGGTGAGAATATTATTTTGGTGAAGAAGCAGTAGTACAACGCTTTGGATGAGCACTTAATAAAATATTGCACAATATGATTGTGAATGAGTTTGCCACTGGTCTGTGTGTAATTTAACCTAAGGACGTGTATAAAAGTATATAGGTACATGGTATAAAAAAGTCGGCCAAAGACACAGATGTGCGTTTGTTTTCATCCGCACTCCTCATGCTCCACCAGTGGGGGGCGCAGTCTTTGTATTTTTGTGTAGTCAAGCTGTGTGTGTGTTCTGTTATTTACGCATGACCTGCACCTGTGTACAATTTTATTTTGTTCATGCTGGATTCTGTCCGGAGGCCAGCAGTGAGAGCAAGAATGACCAATCATCAAAAATGCCCCAAATTAAAAATGGTCGCAACGTGTGTGATGACACAATTGGCTCATTGTAGCCTACACCTCCTAGAATCTAGCCGCAAGGTCTTCATAGGCACCTTGCTAAAGTTGTAATATTTATGCAACAGGGACTGTTTTTCTGATTGCTTTTGTGCGTGCGTGTGTTTCTTTTATGTAGGCTACCTTGAAGGAAAATGTCAAACAGTGAATCAGACCTTTACAATCCAGTGAAAATCAGCACAAAACAGGGGTAGCATTGCCACGCTGTCATCATTGTCAAGCTTGCCATTGTTAATATTAGCGAATGCTTTTTTTTACGTAAAAAGGTTATTGCTCCGATTTTGTGCAGAGGAGGTGAGCCATTTTTGTTGTGTTTGTTGGAAGGTGAATTCATAGAATAAAATAACGCTTTTTAAAAAGCAAACCCTTCTGTCTTTGGTGTTAACATGTCACTCTTACAAGATACAATATTCATAATTAGACCAAATGCAACCCCCCCGCCCCAACCCCATTCCTTACCGATGGCACCCAGCAACACATGCAGATAACAGAACAAGAATATAGCTTTTTCAGTGGAAGCAGAAACCGTCTGAGTTATTGATAGAGAGTATAGCGTTGTGGAGCTCATCTGTCCTAGCAGCCTCAACCAGCTCTTCTCTGCCTGTCGTTCTGGACCACCTGACACCTATTCCAAGTGTTGCTGCAGCTGTCAACTGCTCTCTGATTCCCAGTGGGCGTGTTTATAGGGCTTGAATGTGGGGGGTGCATAGCCATTGGTTACCATAACATTAACTGCAAAGATCAAAAAAGGCAAGCGAGCAAGAAAGCACAATTTAAACAAGTCAAGTCTCTGGCCTGAGTCAGACCAACACAATGAATAACATCACAACGTCTGTGGACACAGCCGCTGTAGCCCAGCAGTGTGTTGAGTGAATGTATAAGGAGATTGAGAACTAAAACAAGACGTGCTGGAAGCAGCAGGCATCAGTATGCAGAGGGTAGGATGCTAATCTCAGATCTGACATCAGCCCTCCATCACCATCACCGCTTCCATTCACCCATCTGTTGGTTATTACCCGTTTGGCTCTCCTCTCGACGAACAGGTTTAGCGAAGGGAACAAACCCAAAGCATTTCATGCAACAACCAACAAGCCATGATCATACAGTACCTCTCAAAGTTTATTTATATAGCAATTCATATATTCCTCATTGCCACAAGTCCTCACTTTATTTGACATAGTGCAGAAGAGGATACACCCCGATATAGGGAGAACACAGGCAAAACAAGTACATAGCCGTTTGTTACTGATATTTTCCTTGCAATTGTGTGCAATATTGATTTGCTTTGGAAAAACCAATAAAGGAGGTTGTGGGATTGAGCTTCGCATAATTTGTAAATGTGCCATCATCTGCATAGCATTCCCTTGTCTTCCAAGTATGTGTATTGAATACATTATGGAAAGCATTGCTTTTTATTTTATAGGGGAACTTTACAAGGACATGACACTTTGTCACCACTTTTTATTTGGACTAATCACATTAATAAATGACAAATAATTGGTGGTTCAAAGAATCAGCACGTTTCATCCTTGGAAAGTACACACTTTACTTTCAGACAAATGGATCTGCAGAGTGTGACACCCTGGCCTGGCCGTGCCGTAAAGCGTTATTCCTCACTCTGTATGGTGCTTAGACATATTGTTGCCGATTAGTCATGTCTCTTGTCATATGCACTTCGACCTGCAGGAGGAGCCAAAGAGTTCCGGTGCCAATGAGGGGCGTGGCTCAGTGTTTATGATTGCCGGAAATAGCCCGTGTCCTGATTCGGCCCGTCCGATCAGGGCCTCGTTTCCCGAAAGCGTTGTTAGCCTAAGTGGATCGTGAAGTGCGTCGAAAGGGCATCGTAGAGTTTTCACCGCGTTTCCCGAAAGCATCGTTGATAACGAACGTCTTGAAAGCACTCGTAGCTAACGAGTACTCCAGGGGTCCATAGGCTACTCATAAAGGCAAAAGGAGCAGGCAAAAGGCTGGGATATGGTGGGGATTGGTCACGTTGACGGGGATGTTTAGTGACATGGGGAGGGGGGGGGGGGGGTTAAAAAAAAGCCGCGATCACTCTTCGGCGTGATTCCAAACCAGCAGCGTAAAACGGATCTTCCTCGTCCTCGTCCTTGTCCTCGTCCTCGTCCTCGTCCGGTTCACCCAACGCCACCCCAGCCGTGGCTGCAATGTTGTGCAACATTGCTGTCACGCAGATCAGTGCACGACTTGGCTGGCGCAAACTGGAACCCTCCGCCGGACTTGTGGAGGCATCGGAAGCGCAACTTCCACCTGCCGATCGTGCGCTCGCCAATGCACCGGGCCAGACGGTGGGCTTCGTTGTACTGTTCCTCGTGGACGTCTCCCGGGTTAGCCACTGGGGTGAATAGGTGAGGCCTAAGCGGATAGCCACTGTCTCCGAGGAGCCGCCAATCTCCCCTGGAGGCTGCAGCCAGCCGTCAGATGGAGGACCCGCGGAACACGAAGGAGTCGTGTGTGCTTCCAGGCCATCTCGCTACGACATCCAGGATGATGCCCTGATAGTCGCACACCACCTGGCAGTTGACAGCGGCATATCCCTTCCGACAGATGTAGACGTGTCCATCAACGTGGGGCGTGAGAATTGGAATCAAAGTTCCATCCACAACTCCGGACAGTTCTCTTGGGTCGCACCCATCTCGTCTCTGCTGTGGAAACGGACGTGTCGCGGTACGAGACGAAGGAGGCTGTATGTCACTGCCTGGACCGATCTGCACACTGACGCCTTGCACAGGCCATCTCCTACCACCTGCAGGAAGCTCTCTGTGGCGTAGAATCGGAGGGCGGCCAAGAGCTGCACTTGCGGTGTGAGCGCAAAGCTCCTCCTTGTAGCACGTCTGAGGTCTTGCCTGATCGCCCCAAGCAGCTGTCTGATGGCCTCCCTGGGCCATTAAGACAAATGTAGTTGTCACACAAGCTATTTTTAACTTTTTGTCATATGGAATTATTTCAGGGGGGAAAATGCCGTGAGACGCACAGTGCATTCAGGATTAGGACTGATATATGTCGGCTTAAGCCTAATCAATTGTGTTTTAATGTCTTTAGCATTCATATAATTGCAGTCCATTTTTTTCGTAGGCTACTCTGCTGTTGTCCTTGATGGGGAGATATTTTAACCCTTTTTAACACAATTTTCCTGCAACATTCCTGCGTCTCCCCCTCCTACGGAGCCCATTTCAGCACCGTGTCAGTAGACAGTTACAATCCTACGACGTTGTGAGTGCAGCGAATGCGCGTTCACGTTAAGAGGAGTTTCGGGAAACGCGACAAAGAAATTATCGATGGTTCGAAAGATCCATCGGGAGAATGATCTTACGAGCGAAGATCCATCGATATCGGGAAACGGGGCCCTGGTCTGACGCTATTGATCGTTTGCAACTGAAATCACAGCTAATTAAAATTCGTAACCAAACCGGAAGTTGGCCATCTTACCGCTACATGTGTTTCACATGTGTCACATTAGAGTGGAGGTCATTCAACCGCAAAGCGCATATCTAACCTCAATTGTTTGGCTATTATATTCTTTTGTTTGGCTAATAATGTCTACCAGTTGTGCTGTGCACGGTTGTGCGAATAACTTCATACGGGAGAAAGAGAATTGCAGTTTTTTTCGGATTCCAAAAGTGATCACAACTCAAGGTGAGCGGACGCGGGAGTTGACCGAGGAGTGACACCGCACTTGGATTTCAAACATCTACCGGGGCGACACAGCACAAATAAATCTCGCGAACAGTCGTATTTGTGGTAATCACATCATAACTGGTAAGTTTTGGGGCTCAATCAATTTGTGAGAAGTTCTTTGCGAGAGTTTTTGCGCCTGCAGTTCTAAGTTAGTTTTGTTTGTTTTTACCAGGAAACCCTTCTGCGCTCTACGATCAAACCAACCCAGACTAGGCCCCAACGCAAAACATGGGTCATGATCGAAAGAAAACTTCAAAAGAAAACTTCCCATTCCTCCTGAAACTACAAGCACTGCATCCAAAACCGATCTGACTTCAGCGCAGCTAAATGGGAAGGAGCTTCATGTGCAGACTTTTAGAGATGAGCTAAGAGAGTTGCGGCGACAGCTCTACAGTGTTACAGTATCAGAACAAAGTTTAAGACAATCAAGAGAAAATACAATTCTATACTGGTTTGCCAAATTTTCTTATTTTAATGCTCATTTTCGATTTTTATAGCCCCATATATCAAGGCAACATCCACAAATGCTTTGACACAATTTGAAGAGTTCATTATGGTTTTGATGCGAATGAAACTCAACCTCCCTCTACAGGACTTTCTCGTACAGGTTTAAAGTTTCTCCAGCTACAGTCTCAAGAATATTTCATCGCTGGATTGATGGAGGAGTGGGAGGCTGAATTTCTTGATCAAGTGGCCAGAGCGAGAAGAACTACAGAAGACTAATTTTTCAACAACATTTTGGAAAGAAAGTGGTTGTTATTATAGACTGTTTTGAAGTTTTTAGTGAAAGGCCTTCTAGACTAATAGCAAGAGCTATGACATGGTCTAACTAGCATCACAATACTGTAAAAACGTAATTACCTAAAAAACGTTATAACCTAACTGGTGTAACACCACAAGGCGTAACCTTTTCTTATTTCCAGGGCATGGGGTGGCAGGGTCAGTGACAAGTACCTTACTGAAAATTGTGACATTTTACAGAAGCTATTACCAGGTGATAAAGTATTAGCTGACCGCGGTTTTGACATTGCCAACAGTCGTGGATATTACCAAGCCCGGCTCCACATTCCAGCATTCACAAGAGGAAAAAAACAACCGTCTGCCTTGGAAATTGAGCACACTAAGAAAATTGCTAATGTTCGTATTCATGTCGAAAGAGTAATTTACGGAAGAGGATTAGGGCCACACATGTAAATAAAATTAAGTTCTGACTTTATTCTCAGAATTCTGAGAATAAAGTCAGAATTCTGACATTAATTTCCGAATTCTGAGATAAAAAGTCAGAATTCTGACATTAATCTCAGAATTCAGAGAAAAAAAGTCAGAATTTTGACTTTAATCTCAGAATTCTGACTTTTTTCTAAGAATTCTGAGATTAAAGTCAGAATTCTGACATTCATCTCAGAATTCTGACTTTAATCTCAGAATTCTGAGATTAAAGTCAGAATTCTGACATTCATCTCAGAATTCTGACTTTAATCTCAGAATTCTGAGAAAAAAGTCAGAATTCTGACTTTAAAGTCAGAACTACGGGTATCTGTAAGGACCAACCTCTGTGGGAGAGACACTTTGCTTTATGCAGTAGGAGGAAACCTATGGAAAGAAGGCCACAATCCGGCCCTAGAATGGCGCGGTAAAAGTGCAAGAATTCCGTACGGAACTAATAGCCGCGGCTATTAGTCATATTGAGATGGCAGTGTGCGAAATACCCGTCAATATTCGGGCATGCCCTCATCCCCAGATTGTTCTCGATATGCAGTAGCCAGCTAGGCCATAACATTACAATATTTCATGGATGCAAGCAAGCCAAGACAATCAATCTTTATCTGTAGCCTACATGACAACACACACACACACGCACACACGTTAAACACACTGGTAATGCAATAGGAGCCTGCATTGGCTAAAGTTGTTGGGATGCACGTTATTTTATAACAGGGAGGGGCAAAGTTGTGCATTACAATGCAAACACGACAATAATTGGCACTGTTCTTGCGCACTCAGAAGAACATGAACTGAATAAATGCCAGGTATATAGCATATCGGAGACGGGCACACAATCAGTGCATTTGCAAATGAGAGCCTGCAGTATGACCGATCTTGTGACATTATTTAACCATCCATCGACAGCTAATACGATCAGACAGATACATCATTGATCACATATAAGCCCACAACAAGCCCAACATCACCACGGCAGGTGCGCTCTCTCTCGCACATTCACACAATCACTCCAACTTCTCCAACTCCAAGGCAAAGCTGTTTCACTAAGACCACAAACAACCACAACTAACCAGCCTACATATCCACAACAATGCACAACAATCAGTTCTATACATTGCGTCTATCTTCTGTTTGGCGCCCATGGCTAATTTGCATACTTGCACAGGACTGTCGGCTCCGCTTGTCAAAAAAATAGAACGTATTTGTGAATAAATGCTTTGAATTCTGAATACTGGACTTGGTGAGCTTGGTGAGTTGGCTATGGGACGTGCACTTTTACCGCGCCATTCTAGGGCCGGATTGTGGCCTTCTTGGCTTTCCATAGGTTTCCTCCTACTGCATAAAGCAAAGTGTCTCTCCCACGGAGGTTGGTCCTTACAGATACCCGTAGTTCTGACTTTTTTCTCAGAATTCTGAGATTAAAGTCAGAATTCTGACTTTAATCTCAGAATTCTGAGAAAAAAGTCTGAATTCTGAGATTAGTCAGAATTCTGACTTTTTATCTCAGAATTCTGAGATTGTCAGAATTCTGAGATTAATGTCAGAATTCTGACTTTATTCTCAGAATTCTGAGATTAAAGTCAGAATTCTGACTTTTTTCTCAGAATTCTGAGAATAAAGTCAGAACTTAATTTTTTTTTTTACATGTGTGGCCCTAATCCTCTTCCGTAGTAATTGGACTGGTTCGACGGAAATACATTATACTTCAAAGCATTCTTCCAATAGAAGCAGTAACAGCGAAGACAGGTGACTGACTAGCACCGATAGATAAAATTGTAAGAGTGTGCTGTGCACTTACAAATCTCTCAGATTCCATTGTTCCATTTGATTAAAATCCCACTGAACACTTTTTAAATATGATTGTTGATTCAGCTCTTTTTGTGAAATAACTCAATTTGGAAATAGACATTCAATGTGATTTTCAAAAAAATGAAATTATGGAATCTGTGGTTAGTAGGTGACCAAAAGTCATGCTCTGTTAACTCTTTGTATTGATATCAAATTATGTAAAGATTTTACCAGATACAACAAAAATGTCTATTTTCTTTTAAAAATCATTAATAAAAACACTACTTATTGGTATAGCAGTCAGGGCAAAGCCATTCTCCCTCTGGTGCTTTAGCAAGTTTGACACACTTCAAGTGAAACCATTTCACTCTACATGCATCAAAACCACACTTGACAAGTTCGATGCCTTCAATGTATGTCTATTCATCATCATCTGATGAGAGGTTTGTCTCCTCCCGAGCAACTATAGGCCGGGAATACCAATGTGCAGCAAGTTTGGCATTTTGATTGCTTGTGCTTTCCCACCAAGATGGCCACCGTCGTGACGTAAGCACTTTTTACGTCATTTTGATCACATGGTTGCAAACGATCAATTGAGGGCTGGCTGCAGCAGATCCCAATACCTTTTCTTTATGCATTACACATACACTTGCTGACGTGCATGACACTTGACCTCATCTTGCTTCCAACTTACTGACTTGTGTAAATAAATTAAGATTATTGTTTAAAACGTTACCCGATGGGGTTCATCTCCTTACAACGCCACCAGGGAAATTACACCCCTGGAAATACAGTATAATATGGGATGTTACTTGTGTTGATTAACAAAGCTGATAAGGCAAGCAGATTCATTAAACTGAACAGTCAGAGACGGGAATTCAAAATAAACCAAATCTTTATTTAAATGGGAGACAATCAAAATGTGTTCTGCTGAGGATACAAAGGATTAATTTACGAAATGACTAAACAAGATAGCCAAGTAAGGGGAAAATATCCTTTATTACAGTCAGCTAAAAACGTTTATACATAGTCTAAAAATCCAAACCAAAACAAAACATACCAGACTATAGCTGAGGCCAACAGCTGAGAGGCAAACTATGCCAAGGAGTGGCACTGCAAAAAAGAAAATGGAATCAACCCGGCTCAGCATGCTGCATACTGACAATATTTGTTGTGGCCTACACTACTCACCAACATTGGTTTGAATCAATGAGTCCAAAGTCACTTGATCAAAGAGGGGCTATCCTAAAGCTAAAATAAACTAAACAAAGGAATCTTGTATAAAAGTGCATTTTGTCTATTAAAATGCTACTCACGTGTTTGATACTCGGCTACACAAGCCACAGCAGTGACAGAAGCCATACTGAGGCACAATTGCACAGCTGCCTTAAATAAGGGCCTTTATTAGGGGAATGGACAATTTTCTGGCTGCATTCAAGAGCACCATGTTCAGAGAGGTTCACTAGGGCTTCTACGCTGCTACACAAGCATGAGTATTATTATAGTTCCCGTTCAAAATACCCAACATAAAAACCGGACATATCCAAAGCTTATAAGATGGTTCCCATCTTAGGGGTGTTGTCATAATAGCTAGGCTCACAGACATGGTAGACAAATAAAAAACTGGGAAAAATAATTAGTCCCTACATAATTATTATTTTTTTAATCACTCCAGACCGACCAGACAATTATGATGATCTGCACGGAGATCTCTCCCTCCAGCCCACGCAACGCTCAGCATTGAACCACAGCCAGGAAGGAGAGGATTTCATTATTAGTACAAGCCCAATCGTAGATTGCACGTTGATCTCGGGTAGCTGCCATCATTTTCTTCAGCACAGGAGACGTGATCAACGGCAATTACCTTTCCAGATGCCAATCAAACACATCATCGTACAGAACGAATAATTCCGCAGTAAACAGCAGCTTCAAATGTATTCAAAATTGAAGGACTAAAATGGTTCTGTTACGAGTAGTTTGTATAAGTGTATCAAAGCATCAAATTCATGGCTTAAACCTTCCAATTCTAGCATGCCCTCATTCTACCAAGCAAAAACCAAACAGTGAAACAGCGAAACCTTCCCCTGCTAGTCATTCATCTTCATCACCTTGAGTCTCTGAAAGACTTCCAAAGGTCAGGTGGGCTAAACAACGGATGGATCAAGAACAGATTGCACGTCTTGTATCCCGTTTCAGTCTGCCAGGCTTCAACCCTAGAGATATCGGATCTTATGTTGTACAAAACCTTGCCGAGGGCGCTTGCCTCAACATCGGATATCTGGAGACGCGTGGTACTACAAATGTTATTTTGGGAGTGCAGTTCGGCCAGCATCTACAACAGGTGCTGTGTGATTCTCAAGAATCAGTGCCATCGGTTCAACGTTAAGAGACCAATTATGCCAGAACAGTGAATTGGCAAGACAGTACATCAAAGTGTGGCTGGAAGAGAAGAGCATAATGACATGGACATGTAGTGGTGTGAATCAAAGTGGGGGGATTTTTGACTTGTTCTTGTCGGAGTGGACATCAAGGTGCTGCTGTTTAAGCAGGTGTCCTAGTATACTCTTGAGCCTAGTAATCATAAGGTACGACATCAAGAGGCTGTTTTAGTCCCGAAGTTCTAGACATGTAGCCAACAATAAACAAAGACCAGACAATTTCATGACACAATCACAATGACGAATGGGAACGTATACAGTGAGTGCTAGCTATAAGTACTCCGAGACCGGAAATTCCGTCACAATTGCAACTCGGAAGACTGGTGACCTACGCATATGGATCAGACCACGCAAGCTTGTTTACCTTGTCTGTTAGAGTAAATCACGTGTTGAACATTTACCACTCTCCGAGTCATACCCAGCCAAACAATGCAGTCAGCGAGCCACGTTTACTATTACAGCTGACAAATGCATGCAAGAACAGGGATAGCTTTGGCATTCATACAGTGGCGGTTCTAATATTTTTCTGAAACAGGGGCCATATGCCACATTCAGGGCCGTACCGGTCTTGCGCTTAGTTGGTTGGGGGGGGGGGTGGGGTGTACCGGCCTTGCGCTGAGTTGTTGGGGGGGGGACGCTTCTTCTCCTAAGTTACATTGACATATTACTGCCGCCAATAGTTAGGTATGGAATTGCATCTGTAATCGTTGAATTCTCCAGTACTTCAGCTCGTCAATTGATTGATGGAACAGGGGCACGTCAGGGGCTAATCAGATTTCAGCAGGGGCCAGGGCCCCTCTGGCCCCACCCCTAGAACCGCCACTGCAGTCGTACATCCTGCTCGCACCCTTCTGTGTGCGAGGAGGAGAGTGGAATACACAATACACACACTCCACCGTCCTTCTCGCACAACAGACCCAAAAGAACACAGCTCACCTGGAGCCAGCAAGAGCCCAAACACATCTAAACCACCACAACCAGTTCGGGCACAATACGAATTGGGTCACTCACTTCTGGGTTCCATGTTAAGGCTCTCTGGTAGGACGCCATGTTTCTCCGGCTGTTCAGTCGAAAGCAGCAAAACACAAACTGCTCGGTTTTAGAGTCAAGTTGGTTCAATGGTTTACACAACAAAATAAGCCGAACAGAGTTGGCTGTCCTTCTAAGCTGCGGTAGTCTTTCACATGCCGTCAAATAAAGGAAACCAAGGTCAGCTTGGATATGTTTTGGTGAGACAGGTGAACTCATTAAAGAGCTGATAGGATCAAACAGGATGCCTGTGATTGGTTGTGAGATGGCTGCTCGAGACGAGAACAACGTTGAAGCACCTGAAGAAATGTAAACCACACGAAACATTTCTTTGGACTATATTGCGCCAATTAAACATTAGGTAATTCATATTGCACTCGTCTACATCTTCCAACAGGGATTTTCACAAGCATTATCGTTCTTCACCTACTCTGTAATATAAAATAAAAGTGGGCTGAACTTTTTGTATAACTTTGATTTATTTCATATCCATTTTCCAATGAGTTTTTTTCCACAGCATCAAAACCAAATACACTCTTAATGACTTTCCACCACAGGATTTATCTTCAGTGTGGTTTACCCGGTCACATAAAATCAATATAGGCATACCTGGTGTGTGTGTGTGTGTGTGTGTGTGTGTGTGTGTGTGTGTGTGTGTGTGTGTGTGTGTGTGTGTGTGTGTGTGTGTGTGTCACACACACACACACCAGGGGCCCCGTTGGCCCACATCCAGTGAGTTAATTACCCCGATCAAACGTTAGGTAAAATGTCAGCCTGAAATAAATCAACCCACTCTGGGCTGTTCCTCCCAGCCTTTCTGGTAAACCGTCTGTCCTCAATCAAACCGGATTGTATCCCTGCGGTAACCTTGCAATATATTCTGATCAGACAGAATATAGAGCCCAGTCCAGCCATGGCTTGAGGTTTAAAGTCTAAGATATTTTTGGCCACATTTACCTGGGTAGTTTGTGAGGCCGCTCATGCTATCAGCTGCTTCAGTTGATCCACAGAAAGGCGCGTCAGCCGCTGAGCCGTAGCCTCTCCACGTATGGACGTAAACTCGTATGATGTGCAGTTCATCGTTTGACCAGCAGGTGGCCCTAAAGATACGTAATTGTTCGAAAGGAGGTCAATAGTACTATGACTAATTTTGAACGCATAAATATGTAGGCAACTTCAAAAATGAAATCACAGGGATGAATATTAGATGGATAAACATTTTATTTATGGATAAAACACAGGTAAAAAAAATCTATCAATTGATATCAAGACAGGCAAATGAAAAGACAGAAAAAGCCCGCTGTAATAAATCAGTGCAAAAATACTCCTCTAGGGTATTAACATTAGCTATTTAAAATAAAAAAGTGTTTTAACAGGGGCTTGGGGGGAGTACAAGAAAAACAAGTCAAAACAAGATTAAAGTGCATGTTTTGAACCCCTCCTTGTGATTTAAGAAAACTGTGTCTTTTGTTTCAGAAACCCCGAACAAGCAGAGGCCACGTAAATAAAAAAAAACGCACCTGAAAGGGGATGTAAAAATAAAAACAATAAAAACTCACAGGGTCAGCATTAGTTTTGGACATTCACAATTCCTTATCGGACGTACATATCCACACTAGCGTGCGCACACGCGCTCACACACACAATACCGGCACACATCCAGTGGCATACATGCAGACGTGTCCCGTCCTTTACTTTGTACAAACATCATTGTGGAGGAAGGACCTCCACACCCCTGCTACTCAACGTGAGGTAGGCCAACACAGTCTTGGTGGAGAGATCGAGCTCACAGTGGCTCTCACACACACATGCAGACACACACACACACACACACACACACACACACACACACACACACAACAGTTCCAGTAGTGGTCTGTCCCCTGCAGTGAGGTCACATGGTGTTATAGAGCACAGTGGTGGTCTGCTGATGCTGCTTCCTCTCCGCGGAGCTCCGGCGCCGGTGCCGTTGCGACCGGCCCCGGCCCTCCCCCTCCTTCTCGCCCGTCTCTTCCTCTCTCCTCGGGGCGGGGGCCGCGGCCGCCGCGGCAGCGCTGTCGCAGCCGTCCCCCTGGAAGGCGCGGTGCGGGGGTCTCTGGGGGGCAGCGGGGAGTGGAACCAGCACCCGCTGCTTCTTCCAAGAGTCGTCGGGTCCCGGGTGCGGCTGGGACGCGGCCCTGCCACAGCGCCGGGGGTGTGAATAGGGGGCCTGGGGGGGCGGCCTCAGGTCCCAGTCGCTCAGGTCGTTGGCCGACAGCTCCAGGCGGTCCAGCTTGGCCAGAGACGCCGAGCGCTTCATCTGGGACGGGGGCGTCAGGCCCGCCTGCCGGATCCGGGCCTCCAGCGCCACGGCCCGCCGCCACGCCGCCGGCTCCCGGTAGCTCTTCCCCTGCCGGTCCCGGAGCCCCCGCCGCTCCGGGACCCCTGTAGCCTGACCGCTACACGCCGCCTCCCCCTCGCCCGGCCCCGGGTCCGGCTCCGTGTCCATTTCCTCTCTGGAGCCCCGGGGGTCTGCGGCCTTGACCTGCCCCTCCGGCGGACCCCCCTCGTGGAGGAAGGCCTGCAGCTCCCGTAGCGTCTGCTGGATCCTCTCCAGCTCCTGGCTGCTGTGAGCCAGCTTCTGGCGGGCGTCGCAAGAGGAGCCGCAGCCCGGACTCCGGCATGCGCGGGGCGGCGCGGCGGCCTCCGTGTCCGACTCCTGGACCGTCACCCCCGACACGTTGAGTGGTGAGGCCCGCGGCGAGTGGGAAGACGGGAGGGAGGTTTCTGAATCCATGATGGCGCTCCCGTTGCATTCCGTGGGATCAGAGTCCAGTGAGGCGCCGGGACCTCGGCTGAAGAGAGCGTCGCCTGGAAGGCGAACGGGGTCCGGGGAGGCCAGTCTTTGGTGGTCCCTCCGGGACGCCACTGGAGTGTCTTTGGACGCTGCGTCTGCGTGCGTTACGGCGGGCTGTACCTGATCGTCTTCCCGCCTCCCGGGGGGGCGGATCCGAGGCTCCGTGGCGGCTGATTCGGGGGAGCGCGGCGAGGATGGGTGTTCAGCGGCGGGGGAGTGGAGCGGGGAGCGGGGGAGGAGCTGAGGAAGAGGAGGAGGAGGAGGAGGATGTGCAGCCGGGGACAGCTCCAGCCCCAGCTTCAGCCGCTGCTCCAGCTGCTTGGTGGCGCGCCGCACCGAGCCCATGGGCCAATCGGGCGGCTCCTGCGCCGGCGTGGAGGGGGACTGGGGATGGGACGGGGGAGGAGTCGGGGACCAGTCGCCGCCGCCGCCGGTGACCTCGCCCGTCTCCTGGTCTTCCAGGGGCTGGGCGGGTCGGCCCGGCTGGGGGGGGCTACGGCAGGGCGGGAGGGGCAGGGAGGTGGGGGCCGCGGGGAGCAGCGATATGGACTCGATCTCTGTGACGATGTGGCGCACCGACAGCGCGTTGTCGTGGTGAGGAGCCGCGTCAGGGCGGGCCTTGTCCAGGGGCTCGTCAGAGCATGGAGGGACCTGTGAACAGACAAACAGCACCTCTTTAGTACGTCTGGGTGGATTGCCCTTGTAAGGGTGCAGATGGTTTTCTGTGGTATTTGAGGTCCTTTTCACTCAAAATATATGACTTATTATTTTATATCATTATGATATGCAACTATTAACGACCAAAATATTTTAACTGAAATTCGCTTATTTCTAGTCCCAAATGGAGAGTACTCTGGCCTTCCAGCAGGGGTCAGTATAGAACATGTGTAAGCAGAGTCAGAGAGCAAAGGTGCAGCAGTCCATCGTAATTGGCTCAGTTCATTAGTTCCTGCATTTATTAAGACTCTGGACAAGGGGGACAATTCCATTAATCAATGATGCGGTGATGTGTGACTATATGGTTCAGAAGGACACAAACACACCCTACTGATAAGCGTTACGGGTGACCTTCTTCAGGATTAAAGTACAGGATAAACCTGCATGGACTTTATAACAGTGTCACTACTGCGGCGGGACGGACGTTGTAAAGAATTAGCACGGCCACATTAAGATATGCTTTTGGCACTGTACAGGGAGAGACCGGTGTTCCTGGTCTCTTCTATTCCCCAGAGTTTCGTTATCAGACTTTGAACACACTCGCCGTGTGATGGCTATAGAACTGTAGCACATTAACTTTTCCAACAAAAGGTTTTTAAAATGCGGGAAAGCCCGCTTACATGTGCAATTGACTCCTTTCCCACTGCCAGTAGACGGGTACTTCTCCCTGTTGTTATTCTGGTGAGTCATCGTCATCAATGTGCCGGAAAACAGGGTTATCAGCAGGGAGGCCGGTGACGAAGTACGGTGGTTACTTCTACTTTAGCTCTGAAACATTGTCAACTCGGTTGGAGCAACTAAAGGGCTGTTGCATTGTTCCTATCTATTTACGCGCCCACGGTTTGACGCATCATAGCACTATACCGGGAAAAGGGGGGGAAAATGCGCGTGTCCAGCCCCGGCCGTCATGTTCCCATCACTGCAATCGCAGCAGGAGCCGTTGAACACCCGTGATTATTCCGCCACTTGTCTCGGGAATGAATGCCGATTGTTACCTTTCCCACTAAAACAAAAGGCCAGTGTTACTGGTCGTCGGTGAGTTTCGTATCCAGTGGGAAAGGGGCAGTAGAGGAGGAAAATGGGTGGGGGTGGGGGGGTGGATGTACCTGACTCATCTCCTTCCTCGGCTCCGGCTCTGGCTCCTCCTCCTCCTCCTCCTCCTCCTCCTCCTCCCTGTGTTCGCCGTGCTCCTCCAGGGAGGGCTGCGACGGTGACGGCGGCGTGCGCGGCTGCGGCGCGCGGTCCGGGGTGGGCGGCGCCCGGGCCCCGCGCCCGTCCAGCGCCAGGCCCAGGAACTTCTCCCGGGCGCTGAAGAAGTCGATGCTGTCCCCGCTGTAGCTGGAAGAGGCGTCGCTGCGGCCCTCGGAGCTGCTGCCGCCGTCCGGCTGCTCCTCGCTGGGGTTGTTGTTGTCGTCATTGACGGGGGCGGGGTTGGCGATATTGTTGTCGTCATTGATGGGGGCGGGGTTGGCGATATTGTTGTCGTCATTGATGGGGGCGGGGATGTCGTTCTCATTGATGGTGGCGGGGGTGGGGGCGGTGATGGCGGTACCATTGACCTCATGGGTGTGGATGGGGGAGGCGGTATTGTTGTTGAGGGTGATAGTGGTGGTGGGACCCCGGGAGAGGGGAGGTGCGGCCGCGAGGGGGCTGAGAGGGCTGAGGGGGCTGAGGGGGCTGACGGCGCCGCTGGCCAGACCCTCGGACAGGGAGCCCTCCAGGGTGTCGCTGGAGCCGGCCGTCAGCGGGGAGGCCTCCTGCTCCGAGTCAACGCCGTCAGGGGAAGGCGGTGCCAGGAGGTGGAGCGAGTACGGCGGGTGGGGCGCGGCGGCGGCGGCGGGCAGGCTACTGGGGGCCAGGGTGCCCGCCCGGGGCCGGGGGGAGAGCGGGTCGGCGGGTCGGACCGACGCGTCCAGGGGATCCGCGCTCAGCGCCTGCAGCACGGCGACGCCCAGGAAGTGATGCAACGAGGGGGAGGAGACGTTGTTGTTGTTGTGCGGGTCCGAGCGGCCCAGCGAGTGGGAGGTGGGCTTGCACAGGGGCTCGGGACGATCCGATAGGTCGCCGTCTGAGTGGGAGCGCCACAGCTTGTTGTGCCTCTGTTTGCTGGGGGGGGGGGGGAACATTAAACAGACCATTAGTGGGGGGTAGGGACACAAACAGGGCCCTAGTTGTGTGGCATGACATTATCTCTGTTCATCTCCCCGGAGCTTCGTCATGTATATTCCCCCTGTGTAGTGAGAATAATAAACTAAACATAGCAAAACTCTAAGAAGATTAAAGGAAAGACCACAAGGTCTTCAATTCTTGAAAGAAAAGACTGAAGGCATTCTCTCGCTTTGGGCTAGCCCCACAATGCAGACTTCAGATTCATATCACAGGTCTGATGGCAGACTAGTTAGAATTGGGGCAGACGGGGGGTTTCATCTTCTTTCACTTCATGTTTGCTTCGAACAAACATGTTGCCCGAGGCGAGGATCCGGAAGCGCATTATTGGCTATTAACAGCAAACTTGGCTAGCAGTAGCAAACTAAAAAATGTTGTCTGAAGGATAGAAATCAAACCCATGCAATTGGCCACTGTTCAAATTATTTTGTTCGGTAGAATTTCCCTCCAATGAAACAGGAAACAAGGCGGTTTCCGCTTCCTGGCCCGGTCCGTGTGTCAGTCTCTCCCCTCAGATGTTCTGCCGCCACAGAGCAGTCCCGCTGGGGGGGTCTGAGATGAGCGTACCTGGCCAGCAGGATGCCCTGGTACTCCTCCAGCTGCTTCATGAAGGAGGGGTTGGGCTTGGTGACGGCGCGGCACTGCTTGACGTGGTCGAAGGCCTGCTCCAGGTCCCAGCCGTACTCCTTCATGGCGTAGGCGATCACCGTGGACGCCGAGCGGCTCACGCCCATCTTGCAGTGCACCAGGCACTTGGCGCCGGCCTTCCTGTGAAGGCGGAGGGGTGACGGGAACCACAGCCGTTTAATGACGCTCTGCACCCAAAGTTAGCTATTAACCATTACAAATAGCGCACAATGGTTGATTCATGAAATTTTCCCCAACAGAGATGATGCAATATCTGAAGTGAATGGGCAGGATCTAGAAGTCCTGCCCATTCGATGTTTTGGATTGTCTACCTGTCTCTCTGCCGACCTACCCGGCTATCTGCACACACTCTACCCGCGCCCTCATTAAGCATGAACGGAGTCTTCCACAAGGCTAGGCAGACATATTGCTAAAGCCAGCGCGGTGGTCATGTGTTTCGGGGGAGTGGCTTTGGAAGGAGGATGAAGGGTGGGATTTCCAAATGTCCTCCTCTAGCTTTAACCATAACATGGATGAATCATTGACGCAGTGATAAATGTTTGATTAGGCTAAGGCGTGTGTTGTTGCGTGTGTGCGTGTTCATACTTGGCTTTGGAGATGAACTTGTAGGTCTCGTTCCAGTACTCCAGCAGGTTGGTGGCCTCCTCGTCGAACACCCTGATGTTGTGGTACTCAAACACTGCCGGGAAGAAGTTGTCGATCTCCCGGGTCACGTTGAGGATGTACCGCACCCTGGGAATGCCAAAATGAGTTCGTCACCCGCTTAGCCTGACAGCTAATAAAACAGTCACAGTGAATTTATAATCAAGTTTCGAAATCTTTTGAGGTGCGCATAGCAAAAACATTAACAGCCTTTTTTCGATGTGACGCAAATAAACTGTAAATGGGGTTCTATTTCTGCCGTTGGCTGCGAGGGAAAACATCTGTCCGGGGGGAACAGCGTGTTCGGCCGTTCCGAGCGCGAGCGCTGGTGTGAAAGATAAGTCAAGGGGAGGGCATGTGAGTCAGTGTTGTGGTGCTCAGAGAATGTCTGTGTCTGCTCACCCGCTGTTCTGCAGCTCCTCCAGATTGGACGCATTCCACTCAGACCCCTGGAGAGACACACAGGAACACGCAACGGTCAAGATTTAATGAAACCGACCACAGAGGGGTTCCTGGGCCCCGGTGGAACAACAAGGAACCGTCGCCTATGGTCCGGTGCATATTAAAGCACGCTATGTGGGAACATGACTGCGTCCTCAGAGCGCTTTCCTAACCAGTGGCTTTAGAATGATTGCCTCACATTCACCCATTCACTCCACGCCGGCCGTGTCAACCACGCAAGGCAACAGCAGGCTCGTCGGGAGCAATCAGGGTTATGAGTCTCAGGATGCATGCAACGTGTAACCGCAGTGGTCAAAGACCTGGACATCGGTGTATTCAGCCAGCGGGTGGGGACGGGTGGTGGTGGCTTCTTACCAGGTACACGTGGTCGAAGATCTTGGTGGGGCTGTCCATCTGGCCCAGGATGACGATCATCTCGTTGTCGATGAACTCTTTGAACTCCCTCAGGTTGCACACCATCTGCATCTCCAGCTCTGTGCGGATCTGCCCGGGGGGGGGGGGGGGGGGGCAACAAGTTGTGTTAAACGCCCGTCACGTGATGCTTTTACTACCATCCCCCGGTGGCACGGCCACAGGGGAATGGATTCTGGAGGTCAACACAACGGACCCACACCAGAGATAAATAGATCTCTGCAAGGACAGAGCGGTGCTCCGTGAACAAACAGGGGGGTTTTAATCTAACCCTGGAATGGTTCCCCACGATGGTATGATTATTACATCGGACTCTGGGGCGGACAAGACAAACACACTCTGGTCTGCTTTCACACAGGGCTCTAAGCCCACTTTCTGAGCGAACTTGGATGAATGTGATCCGATCAAAATATAGGAAGCTATATACAAAAAACTATGCATTTTGGGTTGAATGTACTGTGCTGCCGCAAACAGGCTATAGTGAGTCACGGTCAGACTTGGTGCCATCACCAGGTAAAAGCACTTTATATACGGAAGGAATCAAAAGTCGTTTCGGTAACTCACAAAAACTGAGGATTTTAAATTATTCATTGACCGAAATGCGGTTATTTTTAGATTGCAGGACACTAGAGCCAAAAGAGAGAAAACCAAAGGAAGTACAAAGTTGCTGCTCCATTTTTATTGTCCACAACAGAGAGGCGTTGTGACTTTACCTCAGATGTTCTGTCCAAGAGACAAGCAACCGTTTTTACAGTCCGACATGCGATTACATTACTTGGTTCACAAAGTCAAGCATGAACGCAAACCAATCGAATAAAAATGCAACAGAGTTTCCACTTTACCCCTGAATTTGCAGAGTCTATCAACCTAGGTTTGAAGGTGCCCTTATAGGCCCGTTATTATAATATAAATAATAATAATAACAACAATAATAATAATAAAAGTAATAATAATAAGCGTGGTTTCTTTCAGGCCTGTAAAACATACAGTTCTGGTTAGGGCGATAAACTGCCATTAGGTTGAATAACAATTATTCAACTTTTTTGTTATTCAACAAAAAAGTTGGATAACAAACAGTCCCAAACCCTAATTTCATGTGCCGTTTCGTGTGTCTGCGACAGTACAATGTTTACAGTATATATGCTCTGTCCTACCTCCTTGGAGGTGACGTTCTCCAGGTCTTTCTGCATCATGATCTCTCGAAGGCGTGTCTTGATCAGCCTCTCTGTGCGCTCCCTCTCCGTGGGTCTGTGGGCACAAGAGACCCCTGATTAAACACCTTCAACGTACTGTACTCTGTGGCCCCAACACACACACACAGTTTTTTTTACTGTCCCCTGGCCTGTCCCCCTGTGTTTTCTCTTTTTCTTCCTTTAGATCTCAATGGGGAGACTTGTTCAGAGTAAAGAATTGCCGTTTTTGTCCGGCGCGGCCAGAGGTCGGAGTGGGAGGAGCAGAGAATGCGGCGAGCGGTGACCGTTGGTGTTCCACAACAGAGTGGCCTTGTGGAGCGCGGCTCCGGTGCCCTCCTGGTATCCACGCCCGCCGCGCTGAGGCCCGGGGTATTTTGGTTACGACCGCAATGCGGATGATAACAAGCGGCCTAATTAAGTCTCCGGAGAAACACACGCCGCCTCTCTCTCTCTCTCTCTCTCTCTCTCTCACCATCCTCCTTATCGCGCTCTCCCCTGAATGCCTCCTACGGTGTGCGTTCCTGTATGCATGGAGATGGTGGAATGAGGCCCCTTGTTTACCCCCAAACATACAGCCTTGTTAACCCTCATTTGAGGAAAATGCCGGAGGTTGCTTGGAGAGTCCGTGTCCGTGTGCACACGCGGACGTGATTGCGTGCATCTGAATTTGACAGTATAGACCTTTCCTGATTCCCCCCCCCCCCCAACCACTGTCTAAATATGAAGGACCAGTTACGAAGACAGGACCTTCTGTGACCTTGACCCTACAATGCTCCATGTCCTCAACACACACACACACACACACACACAGATGAGAGACAGGATGAGAAAACACAAACCTGCAGAATACACTGGACACACTATACCCATGTGATAATGATACGTAATCTAGACTTGATGATGGAGAAGGAGGAAGATTGTTACGGGAATTGAGCCCGCCAAGCAGCTCATAACTCGTCCCGTATGAGCCTCACCCCGACCAGGAGGATCAACACAGCCTTTGTTTTGGAAAGCGTGTTTGCATGGAGGCCAATGAGCCCGTCTGCCAGTAACATGGATCATAAATGACTGAATGATGAGTCACTTGGTAGTGTACACATTAAACAAACAGGTAGATGGAAACAGATGAGGTCACACACACACAAACGCCATTTCTTTCTCCGTTTGTTAATGAGACACACTACATTGACACTACATGTTTCGTTAACAATGTCACACAATGAATGTGAACAGGATGGTGAACCGGACGCGGTGCTGTGTCACACACACACACACACACACACACACACACACACCAACCCTCCCACTAATGTTCTGTGTTCTGCAGGCACAGTGGGCCTTTTCCTCTGTCTCTCTTCCTGCCTTCACCTCCTTAGCTGACTACCTGTCTCTGACCATCCCGAGTTTCTCTAAATTGTCATCTTCAGCTATCTCCCTCGCTCCCTCCCTGCCTTTTTTCCCAAGGCTTTACACCCCCTGAGTGTAAAGCCTGAGCTATTTTGGATGCTCCATGCTCTGACAGGACTGCGATATAGTATGCACACACACACACAGTGATAAACTATGCCCATGCACACACAACCACTATATCACAGGACAGTGATATATCCACACACACACACACACACGTTGTGGTAGGTGGAGGTCATGCCGATATTTTAAACCGACGTTGAGACACGTGACTAGGAGGTACGACAGGGAATTTCTCTGTTGAAAGCCAAGACGTAAATCTGCCAAATATTATTACCCCAGCCCCCTTTATCCAGGGTGGCGTGATGGGGTGTGATTCACTGGGAGGGGAAGTGACAGAGGGAAGCGTGTGTGTGACCACGGACAGTTGTGGTTGTCCATTGGGCAACGCTGGGGGCACAGAAAAGCCACAGAGCGCTTCTGTACATTGCGTGCACCCACTGCTTCGTGGGAAAGAAGACGTTGTGCAACCCCGAGAGACTTCCCCTCGTTTGTAAGCGCTGGTGTGGTGCAAAACCTTTCCAAGACGCGTAAGCAGATGTGCACATATCTCGTAATGCAATCTTCCTGGCACACACACACACACACACATACATACGCACTGACACACACATGCTCTTACACGTCGGTGAAGAGGACCGGGGAGTCGGGGCGGTGGGAGAGGACGTCCTGCATGGCATTCCACTCGTTGATGCAGAACTGATCGGAGGAGAGGCGACTCTGGTAGTAGCTGACCCAGGTCAGGAACAGGCTGCCTGGGTAGTAGTTGTGACAGCGGGCCACGTCGCAGGCCTTGTGGAGCGACTGCAGCGCAGACCTGACACCCAGAGAGACACACGGACAGGAAGAGAGAGGGTACAGAGAGACGGAGAGGAGACGTGGGGAAAGAGAGAAGTCACACCATGAGTTAAAGCTCTATTGCTGCGAGCACCTCTATACTTTGCGCCCTCACAAATTTCTCACTGACTGGACAAATAAGAGACTGCCGCAATTATGTGCAGAGTGCGTGTCTCTCTTCGTCATAACTCAGCCACTCAAATAGCAGGGTAGCTAACCGTGTCAAGAAACCCAGGCAGGGAGAAAGACGGTGCGTCTGGATAAAAACCAGAGGGAGCGGGGGGAGAAATGCACTTGAAGTTCAAATGAGAAGCGAGGGGGGGGGGATGGAGGGGACGATACAAGAGAGGCCGATTGCGGTCCCCCTGAAAGAAAAGATAGCGGGACGAGTTCAGAGGTCGTCTGCATGAACAGTGAGGTGAGGGGTCAGGTCACTGGAACAAACCGGGAGAACGGGAAAGACATCATCAAAGGGGCAAAAGCAGCGTTTGGATAAGGACTGTGTGGAGTAGGAGAGGAGGAGGCAGGCTGGTGGAAGGGACACAATGTTCACATAGCAGCAAACCAGAACAACAGGAAGCGACACAAATACCTAATTCTCCATTTCAGTTTTGGTTTTACATGACAGATAGTTTGCTGCCTGCAAGATGTGCATGAGAGGGCTGCTCACCACATGGCCTGGACGGAGACGGGCTTGAACACGTGAATCCTGTTGACTGTCGACACACTGAAACCGCTGCAGAGCGGGAGTGGGTCGGGGGGAGGGAGAGAGAGAGAGAGAGAGAGGGAGAGAGAAATCAATTTCCACAAACAAATCAATAACATTGTAGAACGTTATTCTTCGCATGGTCAACATGAGGCCACAGATATCATAGCGAGCTGGGGGCGGTTGAACGCTATGGAGGTCTTACCCGTCTCCATCCAGGTGGATCAGGGTGTCGCTCCACAGGGGCAGAACCAGGCCCAGTGTGCAGCAACTGGAGGGGGAAAAAACAACAGACGGTATGGTATTAGACCTACTCGTAAAAGGGCACACATTCAAATCCCATTGGTGTGCCACCAAGAACAAAAACGGGTCAAGCATTGTTTTGCGTAAAGCTTCAAGCAACTTCCAGTAAACAACGACTTGTACTTATTGTTGAGCGTCGCCATGGCACTGACCTATCGGAGGAGGTGAAGTCCATGCCCAGCACGATGCTCTCCTCCGTGTCCTGCCGCCCGTTGGTGGAGACCACCACCATGTAGCGGGTGAACTGGGCGTAGGCGCTCTCCAGACGCACCGCCTGGAAAGGGCACACCGAGACGCGGACCATTTAGTAAACGCACCCCGTTTGCGTGTCTCTGACACAGCCATCATTGTGCGAGGCGTGCACTGACCAGGCGGATGGTGTCCTCGGGACGGAGCAGGGTGAACATGGTCTGGAGGTGCTGGCGGAGGTCCCCTGGAACACACACAACCAGTGACTCCCGGCATCGTGACTTCACACCACACACACACACACACACCCTGGAGCTCCCTTGGCCCCTGTGTCAGCCCGGTTCTAGGCTGTGCTCTTCAATTGGTGCGCGACCTCGCTCATTTTATTAGTTTAGGCAGTATTCAGGATTGCGATCTTGTTAAAAAATGTCAACATCATTGCAACTATTCTCGGAAATAAGAGCGGCTAGAGGAACAGGGACGCATCTGTGGCCAGTCATGCGATCTCCCAGGCACCTGCGTCATTGTGCAGGCCTTATTTATTGTATGTGAACTAAAGGGCAATAAGGCAACAATGGCGCAGTGTGAAAGTTGTTTACACGTTGGGCCAAATCCCTTTTACAAAACGGTCACTGAAGACGCTCGTTTCATGCCACGTGAAACCAGCCCCATAAATGTGGACACACGACACCGGGTCATCCCAGCACAGTGCCCCACCTCTGCCCGGTGGCACACTTTCACAGAGAGGCCGCGAGGGGGAATGTCTCAGAAGAATTGGATAGAGTAGCCTGTGTCCCTGTGTGTGTGTGCGTATATGTCTCTGTGTGTGTGGGGGGGTGTCTGTGTGTGCATGCGTGTCTGTCCCTTTACCTGCGTGTTTGTTTCGGCGCTGGCTGCCATGGGACGAGGAGCTCTGGGTGGGGCTGCTGCCCCTGGGGAGGAAGAGTGCAGCCCCCTTCACCGTCAGGAAGCTCTCGCTGATACTGGAGGAGACAAGGAGGCGAGGACAGGAGAGAAGGGAGCAGGGGAGGAGAGAAGGGAGGGAAACATAACTTCAATTAGATTAGAAAAAACCTCAAGGCACTTTATTTTTAAAACAAACTCAAACCTCGACCCCCTCCCTGCCAAGTGACATGATCAAATTAAATCAAACTACTTTTAGAAGTCGTTCTATAATTCACATCGTCCCTCGCACGCACTGCTGGAACACGGGGTCTCAAGACGGGCGGATGATGGGGACAGCGAGCAGGAGACTCACAATGCTCCATTTAGCTCCCAGGCGGCCCGGCTTGCAGGGCACAAACAGGCCGAGAGCCCCAACGTGAACTCTAACTCTGCACAACACGGGACACTATGTTCCCTTCCTGATTCTGCGCACAGCTGCATCACCATCTGCCAATAGGGACAGATGAGCAAAGTGGCGGCGGAGTGCAGCTCTGGGGGTTTATTGGACAATAAAAGAAGAAGGGCCTTTCTTCTAGATAAGCTAGAGAGAGAAACTTTCTAGGATATGGGGTAAAACATAATACACCTTATGGTGTGCGTGTCCACTGTTCTCCCCCTGAACCACAAAGGGGCTAATTATGCCGACTATGTTAACTGTGACGGAGGTCAGCACATTGAGTTAGTAGAGATCACCACCAAAAGATATCTTGGATTTCCATGAACTAACAACAGATTTTTTCAGGTGCCTCTGAGGTCCTGTACTGCTGCCATAAAATGAAACATAAAACAAGGTGTGCCTTACTTTTGAGACAAATGACAACCACGGGATGTTCACCAAACACTTATGGTGCAACTCCTCTTTCAAACTTTGACCTTGGCCTTGGTTCACAAATGTCTTTGCGTAGCGAGTGCAATGCATGAAACCCAGGAAAATTACAGAGTAGAGATTTGTTAGGCGTATAATGTAACTTGTAGTACAAGTTTTGTCTGGCAAATGAAGGTTTTATAATTGTCAATAATGAATAAATAGAGCTTCCCACCAACTTTTCTATATAAATGTATCCATTGCGCAGTACAACTTAAAATTACAACCTGCAGGCTTCTGCATCCAAAGCAACAAGCAATGGGAATCTAAAAGGTTTTTTTCTTCAATGGTCCTGTACTTTTTTTCTTTTTAAATGAACCCACTTAGCATTTTGGTTTTAATTCAAGTTACAGCGCACATTCCTTTTTTAACAATCTGACTTAAGAGCTGCTTCCACACATTCGTTCATGCATTGCCTTCATTTTCTGCTGGTAAAAGAAGATTTCGAGTCTGTTCTCAGCGCAGCAATATGATATAACCTGAACTGAGAAGAATCCTCACACAATAGCTGTTGGTTTCGTAGCCTCTAGGTCCAGAGGAGACGGCCGAGAGAAGGGAAACACAGAGCCAGCCTTGCCAAGCCAGCACCAGCTGCTGCAACCAAAGAGAGACACTTCGCCCCAGAACTAGCTGGGAAGTTCACCCCACTGTTTTCAATCTTTCGAACGGATGACCTGAAATTAGCATGAAGCTAGCTAAAAGTTCCCATAGCTTAACATTGGTGGTACTAGCCAATCAAAGACACAGATAATACCATGAGATGGTGTGAAAGCTGACTGCATGTTTTACCTTGACACAATGTTTAGACAGAAAACTATCCCTTGGAGGATTTGAATGATACTATCCTCCCTGTTAGACTTAATCATCTGCCTACTAGTGCAATTAAACCCGACTTCCTTTTTTATGGGGTATACTCATGTTGAAACACAGTACACATTGATTCAATGAATCATTATTTTGAACAAGACAGACTCACACTTGCGTAGCAAAAAGATAAGATAAAGAACAGTTAAAAAAATAAAAAATATTTGTTTATTAATCTAGTGTACGTCATTGGTATGAAGTCATTGAGTTTTGACAGTGTCGAAAAAACTGCTTGTTCCCAGCTGTCCATGTTCCCTCTGACCTCAGTTTCCCGTCTACCCCAACCTCTTCCTGTTCACCATATTTGTCATCAACCACATCTTGGCTTGCAAATTCCTTTATCCTGCATTTGCCCTGTTTTTTTATTTTGTTTCAACACTTCTGATTGCATCACAGAGTACAGAGTACATATTGAGTATATAAAGAGTACATATTGAGTAGATATGTGTGATTAAAGAACGATATGTTAAAAAACAAAGATTTTTTTGGTGCGATCTGTACGTAGATCGTTATGTATGATTTTTATCTGCGTGTGGATCGTTAATTTATTCCGTTCGTTCTTTGATTTGCACATGCACGTGTATTACCTCTATGATCAGGTACCTACAATCCATATCTGCAAAAGGATCATTCATTTCGTTCTTCATTTTGCGCATGCTCATCACTTTATAGGAACCCTTTTTCTATGTGGTGTATAAATGTGTGTATTAAAGACATTGTTTCTTCATGGGCAAAAATAAACCAAAATATGGTTATTGATTATGAAACTGAGAATGTTGGCTATATTTTGTATCGTTTGTCTACTTGACATGCTGACATGCATTATTCTATGCGCAAATGAACGATCCGAATCTAAATTATTCGTCCATTTTAATTAACTGATCTGACGAAAGATCAGAACTTTGCATCACTAGTAGATACTGAGTTCATATTTAGTATATATTAAGGATTGAGTAAACACTGAGGTCATGGTTTTGCAAAACAATGGCAACAAAAAACACAAAAAAAATGACATGTTGCTGTGGTTACTTAGTTATTGACAAGGATAGCATCCAATATCTATCTCCTTAAAATATGTGACCAGTATCCTACTTTTTTTATTTTTTTAATGGAGCTCGTCTAAATACCTGAAATGATGATTGATTTACTTGACAGAAGGTGATACCATCCCATGGATCAACAATGAATAGCTTGCTGTTGTCAGTTGAACACTGCTATCGCATGAACACAGCCCAAGACACCTCTGTGCATATTTATATTGCCCTCTGTATGTAACCATATCAGCTCAAAGCATGTGATCCATCATGCAGGTCCATTTTAAAGGTTGACCTGAAAACCTTTGGGCATTGCCAGTCTCCTGCATGGAGTTAGCCACCGTATCTAAATATAACATGTACAGTCGCTGATTCTGGATCCCTCACACACCAACGGCTCATGGGATTGCCAATGACCAGATCTAGGTTAGTGTTGTTACAATGTGATTGTAAAATGTCATAGGGTAATGCTACAACTCTCACTGCAAAGCAAGCGCGCGCACACACGCGCGCGCGGGCACGCACGCACGCGCGCGCGCGCGGGCACGCACGCACGCGCGCGCGCGCGGGCACGCGCACACACACACACACACACACACACACACACACACACACACACACACACACACACACACACACACACACACACACACACACACACACACACACACACACACACACACACACACACACACACACACACAT
Source organism: Gadus chalcogrammus (assembly GCF_026213295.1). NCBI lineage: Eukaryota > Metazoa > Chordata > Actinopteri > Gadiformes > Gadidae > Gadus > Gadus chalcogrammus. Next base: position 19,638,913 of record NC_079427.1, read on the forward strand.
GTGTCAGGTGGGATGTAAAGTTATTTGTGCTGTGGCTTGAATTAGCTTTAAAGGTTTTGGCTATTGACAGGGTATACAGTAAAGCTAGGCCTTCTTGATTTACATGGTCTACTTATAATTAACGAAATAGGCTTCATATTTAAGTCATTACATCTAAAGCAGGACAATTGCCTTAAGCCGACAACGCAATCCCCTACTGACCCAACCTAGACCCAAAGGTAGCATGACGACCAAACACCACACCTCCTCATGTAGGCTATGTCATTACCCTACCTGTTGTTAAGTAAACAGAAACAACATGACACAGGACTGCTGCAACTAGGTCAAATACACAGTTATTGAATGGAGATCAAAGAGGACCACAGAGTGCTAGGGACAACCAACAGGTGCAGCTGGTGAGTGAGTGGAGCAGGGCTGGATGAAGACAAGGACCAGATAACACAGCAAGGGGCGGGTCATCTTTTGGCAGGGGGCCCCTCTCAGATCCTGGGCACAAGCACTAGGTACAAGTTAGGGCAACGGTCATCCATGCGACCCAATCATCGCTATGTTGGGACTGCTCTAAAGCAGCAGACGGACAAACTGGGCAAACCCCCCTCTCTCCACATACCCCCCTAACTCGACCTCTTTCTCTTCTTGCCCATATTAGTCACTCTGAGAACGGGGCTGGGATAAATATAGGGCCAGGCTGCATGCAGGCCAGGCCGTGCTAGGGCCTAATGATTTCACACCATGCACACTCATGCAACCTTTGAGGGCCTGAGAGAGTGACCTGCAGTTTGTGTGTGTGAGGAACCAAGAGTTTCTAACAAAATATAGGGGGAGAGAGAGAGGGTAGACCCCATACCAGCAAATGCAGAGCAAGCAACATAGAAACAGCATGTAGTCCACATATTAGGCTTTGCTAGTGTAAGACATAGGGTGTGCGGTATATTCCCCATTCCTTTTGGGAAAACTTATGTTCCAATTTTAAGAAGTAGGTTTTTAATGTTTAATGTGCCTTTGAGGATTTTGCAAATACAACAGATCATCGGTATTACGTAGTTATTAATCCAAATACTAATCAATGCATGAATTAAGGAGTGGATTCAAGTCCAGAATCAATTTTCAAGATTCAATACAAGCGGCTTGATTAATTTAAGTTTGGGGAGAGAGCGAACTGATAAAGTGTGAGAGATTCCATGCCAAACTCAACGATAAGAAAATTCTTCCCTAACTGCCAGCTGGTTGGAGAATCTCTGCAGGTCCAGACCCAACCACTTGTGTAGACAACGTGTGAGAAATTACCTACCGATCCAGTTTCCAGTCCCCAGACTGGTCCAGAATACATGTCTGGGGGGCCACACATACACCCTCAATGGAGATGGGCAGCCAGCATAGCGAGCTGCAGCCGGAAGCTGGCCCAGAGTCACGGCGCCGGGTTATTCTGAGAAGGACGGGTCGGAAAGCCCCTTCAAGGAATCTTCCGGTAGAACCACATCATGAATGGAAAATGCTCGGGGAGGATTCAAGAGCAACTGGTTTTTAGTCCAACTATGGTGTCAAAAACTTGCAGCCCATAGTACTTACTGCGCGAAAATGTGTACAAAAGAGTGATCGTACTATCGTCGACATAGAATATCCCAATTCAATTGGGGGCACTTTATCTGGTGCTACATGGCATTGACGTTGTGCCAAGGACAATTTCGAAGGATTTCTGAAGGAATCATTACACAACATTGGCGCCAATGACATTTACACTACTTGGCCTTTACTGGACACCATTAATGTGCCATAAAGGCAAAGCAGGCCGTGATTAATCCAGTCAATTGAACCATTGGAATATATGGCTGTACCCTACTCCCCCCTGAAGGCCTATTTGCGTGCACAAGACACACACACTTTGATGGGTGTACAGCCAAAGCGACTTAAGCTTACTTGCACAACTATGACAACAAGGAATCAGCCACAATATATGGCTTGTGTGCAAACACACTTAGTTCGGCCGGTCAGCAAATCCATTATGAATGTCATTCTTATCTTTCTTTCTCCCACTAGGCGCACGCACGCACGCACGCACGCACGCACGCACACATACACGCACACGCGCACACACACCGGAAGGAGCATGTGTGTATAATAAGCAAAATAACAATGCACCAGGTAGCGCTTATCTCCACTGAAAGACTCAGCGGCCCTGTAATTTACCCAAGGCCCCAAACAATGGTTACGCGTTACAATTCCCGCTGGTATTCTGGCCCATACTTGCCTTTAAAACACATGGCTAACACCAAATGAAGACCAGTAGAATGGAAGGAAAACAACGTCCCGCATCAAGTGTCTACAACCGTGGCTCTCACTGTGTTGATAAGGCCAGACGGCGGACCCCTGCTGACTGGTACTACGTAGGATAAACAAAAACACCCAAGCTCCAACTAAACAGCATGAGCAGTTGAAAACAAGGAAGTACAAGCCTTCTCGCATTTGATGGCAGAGCACCAGCAACACGTGCCTTTAATTACATTGCGTGTTATTAAAGCTTCCCCTTAACCTGTATTGAGCAACTTTCTTAAAAGTCTATGCAATAACTAGGCTAGGGTTACCTCAGCTAGGGTAAAAAAGACCAGAGTAACAAGAACAACAATAACCATCTCCAACACTTGCATCTCAATTGCCCTATAAACAAATGTGAGCGACCTAATTTTTTTTAAATTAGTTTAAATTAGGGACGAATTCAGAACATCTCTTACAATAAAGTTAAACCATTAGGCAATCATCTAATGAACTGCAAACTATATATTTGGCTCCAATAATAGTTAACATGCATATGTGACTAGATGACTCTTTCAACTACTAGATCCAGACTGAATAAGTTTCCCACGGCAAGCCTTAAATGAGATGGACAAAGTTTTGGCATCTCTATGGGACTGAGCAAAATCCATAAAGGGTCCTGTTTTTATTTTCTCATCAATCTGACCACTTTAACAGGTAGAGCTTTTTTGGGGGAAACATGTGACTCACCAAAACAAGAAACTAAATCATGCAAGGGCAGGCATATGGGAACGTCCGTGCATGGTGAAGCGGAGGGAACGATGCTCACTTGTATGGATATCTGAGTAGCCTGTAAACGTGTGTGTGGAACTAGGGAGACAGTATGGGTCACACCCCTATTACCCAGCAGCGGCACTGTCTTCAAGGGCATGTAGACTCATTAAAAGTCCGCTCAGTAAACGCCGGAGAACCTCACTTTCAAAGAATAGAAGTATTCCACAACATGTAGAGTACAGTGAAGTCGTAACATTGAAACTTGCGTCAACCCCAATGGGTAACTATATACAATGTTCAGCCTAATTGGACTTACAGTTGGTTGATCTGGTTTTGGGACCCCACTGCGTCGTGGTTAAAGTATGGCACAATCTTGGCTCCACAGCACGAGCAGAAGCCCCCCAAGGAGCCGTCGGAGCCGGTGCTGGACGTCGTGCCGAGGGTCATGGCGTCTTTAGAAGAGGCGTCCCGGAGGACGGCCGAATAGGACAAATGCTGGTCCACAAGTCGACTATCACTTCACTCCGGCGCTCGCGTTAAACCCCATTGCAGAAGCAGGGAAGTTGAAAGTGTTCAGTGTTTTAATAAAACGCGGAGAGACCCGTGGATATTAAGTAACCGTGTTGAGGCGGCAGGTGTAACGTTATGTTGTCTGACCACATGTCCCCGCTGTAACGACACACTGAACGCGACAGCTGTTCAACTATTATGTCTAAAGAAATGCCATCCAAAATCTAAATTTGCGTTTAACGCCAAAATACATTCGTTAATAAAAGACAATGAAGTGTGTTCTATCCAGTGTCATGGATAACTGCCTGTAGAGAGCGATTTGGCTGAAAGTCTTTCACAAGGGAGGAGCTGAGAGCAGACATGTGCTCCGAGAGGGAGGGAGGAGAGGGAGGGGCGACGAGCGTCACCGTTTACCATCGAGCCCATCACCGGAGAGCAAAACAAAAACAAAGCCTCTTGACGTCCTTAAAAAGTAATTGGTTACAGTCTTGAAAGTTGGAATTCAGCTTTTAAGGCAGAGATAAAGAAAATGTCATCATGTCTATTGACAGAGGATACATTTCATTATATTGATAACTAGCAGGGTCCATGCGATGATAACAGTGGAAAAGCTGAAACTGTGCTAGAGAAATGTGCCTCTTTTTAGATGAATGGTCTATAAATGTGTTAGCTTTTGAATGATGCGAGTGAATTAAACCCAGATGGGCCACGAGTTTAATTCAAAATTTAAAAAATAACACTGGAGTCTCCACTCCCCCTGTCCTCTGTACTCGCTCACTCTCTCCCCCGGGAACACTGACTGTGGTGTTGTTACATAAAGGGACAGGACAAAAGGAGACTTGGCCTTTACTATTGGGGCTTTTCAGATTAGGCTGGCGTCCAGACAGTACTGCAGCCTACGGCTTTGACTCCTGGTGTATCGTACACGAGAACCTAGCTGGAGGCCTCACCTGTTGGCTGGCTATCACCTGATCGGAAAGCATAGATTCTAGACAACAACAACTAATAGCATCCCCACCAGCCAACACTCTATGTTGTGGTCAACAGCTGGCAGCCCCCCCCGACACACCTGTAAGGCGCCCTTGTTAGGCTGATTAGCATGTGGCTCTAATGTGTGTGGGAGGTGAAGGTATGCGTTTGTGTCTGCAATATACAGTCTGGCAGGGCCATAGTGAGTGTATAATAAATCTCTGGTCAGACAACTCGGCAGTGTTGACCAAACTCTGCCTACCTTTGTGCTGCAAAGGGTGCCATGTTTTTGTGTGTTTGTACTGTTGGGGTGTGTTTTTAATCGCTAGGGCCTGCGGTCAGCTAGCCTCCGTGCGAGGATTACTATTTAAATACTGACGCATTTATTGGGTTTCGATCGGTTGTTGCTGTCTGATTTATGGACGATGCAAGGACTGCATCGGTTAAAGCCAAAGAGCAATGAAGCACGGGCATGGAACATGAAAGCTTACGTTTTGGGACTGGTTTGAATGCTGGGCCTATGTCGGACATTTTGTTTGCAGTAATGAAGGAGCAAGGTTTTTTTTCACTTACAAACTGAATAACACATTCCTGCTATGAAATACTCTGTGGGGCTGTTAGTGTTTTGTGACGGGGATCTTAAGAATAAACTAAATAGGACATCAACAAGTCATATTAAAAATGTCCATTTCTAAATGTTTCCATTTTATATTAGCATGGGTATCAGCTTATTTTTGGCCAGGCAAACAGTAAACAAAGACACACAACAGCATGGCTTCCTTCACACCCCGGGGTGAACTTGTCCTCACCCCAAATGCAGAGTGACACCCCGACCCAAACCCAGTTTCCCTTTTCTTCCGACCACGCTCTTTCTCCCTGGCTATAATAACAAGCAACAGTCCAGGTCCTGGTGAGCCTGGGAAATCATTCAGCTGAACTGAGAGTATGAGACCTCCGACAGCGGACAGACATAAACTCAAAACCTGTATACTTAGCACTGTGTGTGTGTGTGTGTGTGTGTGTGTGTGTGTGTGTGTGTGTGTGTGTGTGTGTGTGTGTGTGTGTGTGTGTGTGTGTGTGTGTGTGTGTGTGTGTGTGTGTGTGTGTGTGTGTGTGTGTGTGTGTGTGTGTGTGATTCCAGGGGGGTTATCTGAAAGAACACAGCACTTCCTCCTCTCAACTTTCAAATGTCTTTCTAGACATGGACTAGCAGCATAACAATTAGACCCCACAGTAAGGAGTTAAGACATCAGAGTAATGGAAAGTGTCTGTGATGTCTTCGGAATAAAATTGGCAAAATAAATTATAGAATTTTGTCCTGAGGATTGTCCTGAGGATTGTTATGATATGTTACCTTGCCTAAATCACAGACTTGTCCTATAGCTAGGATGTTTCTTCTTTTTTTTTTACAGAACTGTCTGTCTGTCTGTCTGTCTACACACCTGCTGCAGTCATGTGTTTCTGTTGTGGTGGTCAGTTTGGCAACCAGTGCTCTTCTTTCTGAGTATCTGGGGGCTGGGTCAAAGTAGAGAGCTGCTGTTTGTTTGTGTGCTTCCTCAGAGGGGTTGCATAAGTCTACCCTTTCCTCCCCTCACTCCTCATGCTGACTGCAGTGATGAATATGAGTTACAGCAGACATGTCCATCCAGGATGTCATGGTTGTGATAGTGTGTGTGTGTGTGTGTGTGTGTGTGTGTGTGTGTGTGTGTGTGTGTGTGTGTGTGTGTGTGTGTGTGTGTGTGTGTGTGTGTGTGTGTGTGTGTGTGTGTTTTATCCCATTGAGCGAGCCCAATCAGCAGACTGTTTCCAAGACCAGGGCAGGGGGCAAGCTGTTTACCATACAGTGCTCGGCTATAGTCAAGACCGAAACTATATAGGAGGAATGTCCTAATACGGCAGTATTAAGAGAATGCAATGTTGTGGTTTGTGATAACATTGAAGATTGAACGTGTAGGGTCACGACTCAAAAATATGAGGAAAAACGGTCTGCACTCGGTCTGAAAGACTTTTTTCCAGAATTAATTAGTTACCCGATCATGACTCAATCCACTTAATGAGAGAACTGAGACCATTAATACATCCATTACACACTTGTAATTAGGCTACAGGCCTAATTTGACTCATAGGGCAGACCACACACAGCAATGCCACATAGACTCAGTAAAACATTAGATAACTCAATGTAAAACGAATGGCCTTGCAATAGGGATCAATGGAGTCTGTTTCTGCCTCAACATGCCTGAATGTAAGGCTGACCCAACCTACAAAGACTACACTGATTAGTTCATTAACTCCACAAATAATGTGCTTTGATAACAAGGAAATCAAGTAGGCTCAATGTAGCCTGTTGGAATTACCAAATGTGCACCCTCACAGGCGTTGTATAAATAAATGTTTTATGAAATAGCTGGGTCTGAAATGTTCTCTCTCTCTCTCTCACACACAAACATGAATGATACTATTCTCACTCACTCACACACACACACACAACAGTGGCGGCTGGTGGTTTTTAAGGTGAGGGAGGAAGGACTGCATGCTTGGTTGCCATTGGCCTGCTTGCACTGTTAGTGGCGTATGGTGGCATAAGTATGTGAGACTCAAGTTGTTTCAGGGTTTTTTGGGGAACTGTAAAATAGCAGGGAGGGATAATTATGTGAATTGATAGAAATCCACAGATGGCAGCATTGTACTTTGAAAGCTGGTGGGCCGCATGTCTTGGACTACAAGGCCCTAAGGAAAGGATGCAAGCCAATTAGTCAAATCAGGCCTACTCTTGATTTGTAAAACTAAATAAAAAAATCTGGGCCTAGCATTGGGCCTATTTTTGCCCTCAATGACTGAAGCTATTGTTTGTTATTTGGCTATGTTTATTTTCAGCTATAATTGTTTTAAGAAAAAATGATGACACAAGACCAAAAGTGATGCCATTTAAGGTGCATCATGCTTTCCACAATATCAAACAGAACGGTCAGAGTAACAAACAATTAAAATAACAACAAGAACATTATTTCACAACTATTTACATGGGCTGTAAGCCTAACATTGTTTGGGGCAAATGTGGATGTTAAAGGTCCCATGATATGCCACCAGGTGTGGGCTGATTCGTTACAAATCTAGGTGGACTCGCCCACCTGTGATGTCATAAGAGACAGATTTCCAAAACGGCTTGTAACGGCTAATTAACCCACACCTGGTGGCATGTCATGGGATCTTTAATGGATGTTTCAGAATGTTGGTGATGGTGTTAAGCCAATTAATATTGAGGGACTTCATTTATAAATCAAGTCAGACCTCCTCACGGGCTCCGCAGCTCGGCCTCGGGCAGCCCGGCCGCGGGCAGCCCTGCTGCTGTGTTCTTTTTGGAAAAAGTCGACCAAGTCTGGATCGCTTTAACTCACTTATCACGACTCAGTTATGTGCTCTGATTGGCTAAGCATGGTGCTGAACTCCCGCCCCCTGGATACCCGTATGTGTCTTTGTGCTGTCCCTTGCGGCTATGTGTTGGCATTGCAACTTGGTTTGTGGCTATGTGCGGGAATTACACTTGTTTTTGTGGCCTTGAGCATCTGGGTCTCTTGAACATCTTGACCGCTCGTATGTCTAGAATTGACACATGATGAATGGCCTCCTGTATGAGCTGGACGCCTCCCTAGGCTCAGGATCCCTCCTTCGCGTGAGAAAGAAGCCTCTTTAATTGGCAAGGGCATATATGGCCTGTTGGTATGAATGTGTGAATTATGTTACACTGCCCAGCCGCGGGCTCCGTAGCCCGGCCGCAGGCAACGGAAACGCCAATATAACCGAACAGAGCCACACTGTACCGCAACGAACAATAGCGCACATGAGCGACTGAGCGGGTTTGTTGGTTCTCGTAGTCTAGATTTGAGGGGATAACCCCGCCCTCCAGGCTGCTCCACAGCCAGGGCTCCTGCTTATTGGTTCATAGCAAACGCATACCTTCACCTCCCACACACATTAGAGCCACATGCTAATCAGCCTAACAAGGGCGCCTTACAGGTGTGTCGGGGGGGGCTGCCAGCTGTTGACCACAACATAGAGTGTTGGCTGGTGGGGATGCTATTAGTTGTTGTTGTCTAGAATCTATGCTTTCCGATCAGGTAGCTTAGGCGGGATCCATATCCCTTAGCTAGTCACACCCACTCAGAGGAGGACTTTCCTCCTCTCTCCCATTGAACCCCATGTTATTCACCGGCCGCCAACATTTTCGGGGAAATGAATGGGAGTCAATGGAGGCTAAGGGAGGAACGACCTCCCTGAAGTAATTGTCAATAGGCGAAAGGGGGTGCTAATATCCCTGTACCCAGGGAAACAAAAATTACAAATACAAAGGCATTAGTGTAGTCATGTTTAAGGGCATTAATTCATTAGTAGTCTGGGCAATCTGCATTTTTTATTCTCAACAATTTTAGCCTCCTTTAGCCTCCACTGACACACACACACACACACACACACACACACACACACACACACACACACACACACACACACACACACACACACACACACACACACACACACACAGATGTTTGCTCATCACTCTTTTTTGAAAGGTTAATTTAGTTGAGACATCAACATGTGATGTGATGGATGGAATTAAATAAGCCTAACCCGGCAGGTGGAGGAAGAGTGGAAGCAGGTGTCTCAAGTCTCAATGAAAGGGAAGGGAAGCAGCCCTGTGAAGCATGTCCCGATATGTTTGGTTTTGGTTTGCTTTCAACTTCACTCACACCTTTATCTCAAAGCTAGGGTAGGCAATGTATTTGTCATCCGGAGAAAAAAATCAAAAAAAGAAATCGAATGCTCCGACCCAAATAAATAATAATCTGTTGTCTGAGGCTTTAGCAGGCCTGTAATAAGCTTGTCCAATCATTTAATTCGGCCTGAATGAAATGATTGGATGGCCTACCTGTCTGTCTACCTACAAACTCGGCTACCTGCGCAATCTGCCCATGCCCTCATTGCGCATGAATGGAGTCTTCCACAAGGCAAGGCAGGCCTTTAGCTAAAGCTAGCGAGCTAGTCATACGTTTAGGGGGAAAGGCTTTGGGGGGAGCCTGAAGGGACGTGTTTTTTTTTTTGGTTTGATGCTTTCAAACTCTGGCTTACTCTACCTGTGTTCTCCGAATTGCCTTTAGCAGCTTTAACTACGATATCCTTAAACCTGTCCTAGATCAATAGACCTGCTCTATTAGTGAACGAGCTGGGGATAGAAAGGATTTGGTTTAGAAGACCAAATGTCATGAATACTGTATAATTGTGTACCAACTACTTAGTGAATTGACTGCTTGAAATAATTCAGGACTAGGTTAGCCGTCGTTTCAAATGACAACGTTTTTATATATGGATGACTATGTGGACATTTCAAAATGTCAAACTGATTTGAGTTGTCAGTTATTTAGATATAAAACTTCACTCAGATGTCTACCAATGTATTCTTCCAATTACAAATAACAAAAGAGGTCAGGGGCTCAACTTACAGTTGCAGTTTTGACAGTAACATTCAGTAATCCTCGAGCAAACACAAGAGCCGCAACATCCTGGGCTTTGGTATGAAAGGAAATGATGTGCGACAGAAAGACAATGGGACAGACAAGGTCAGAGAGGGAGGAAAGCTCCACATTTCCCCTCCCTCCCTTCCTGCTCTTCAGCTGCAGCTCATCCGTGCTCCTTTAGAAGTTTCACCCATACAGGTCCTTCATAGACCTGAGTTACCAGCACACCCACACACAAACCCAGTCCAATGGAAACTAAACTAAATCATGGAGGGAATCTATACAAAGAAGAGGTGGTGAGGCCTTTTCAAAATAGGGTCTGAGCCACCACACTGCTTTGACAAATTTAGAGGTCTGCCCTATTTATACAGCCAGAATGACCTCCCATGGCTTACCTTTACACAACTTTTGTACAGGTGGAAAGGTAAAGCATGTCCAGACCCTTCACAACCTATGCCTTAATAAGGAAGATCAGAGTATCAACCCATCATTTACAATGCTAGTGCTGTGATCAGCCAATCGTTTTAGCACTTTAAAGAATGAGTGTGTGTGTTGGTCTCCAATTAAATGCTTTTTAAGATGGAAATATTCAGATGTTCGCTTGATGTCCGGCCGCACAACGGCTGAACAGTAGACACGGATGGAGGGACTCTTCTGTTATAACATTCGGTGCAATGGTGTGTCGCAGAGATTCCTTTACTGCACTGCAGCAGCGCTACACTTGACCGATGCGTCAACTGGCCCTTAGTCACCCAAACAGCGCTGTGTGTGCCAGCCTGCGCGGTCATGCGCATGTTTGTTTGTGTGCGCATGTGTCGAAGAAAGAGTCGGAGCATGGTTGGGTGTGACTGAAAGAAAAGGAATAACAAAACAATGGACAGTCCCCTTCCCCAAACAAACAAACAAACCAAGAGAATGGACACATGTGCAAAGGCATTGTGTTTGTGTGTCGGCCCTTGAGCAGCGTTTCCCTTCCTCCACACAAGCGGCCCCTATAACGCGTCTGGCAGCTGGACGAAGGCCTAGCGGGCTGAGAAGCTATACCTCCATATTCCATATGTGGGGTGTGGTGCACACTGTTAAAAAAGACCTCAACTGTTATGTAATATGCCCTGGGGGTCAGGCTGTGTGGCCTTTGGATGCCCCCCCTACATTGAGTGTGTGCGTGTGCGTGTGTGCGTGTGTGTGTGTGTGTGGCTACATGGGTATGACTTCACCAGCTGTAGTTTCATAGAATTACCTAACGTATAATGGGGTCCACATGTCTTGTGCGATTCGGGGTGTGTAAAATTCTTGGTGGTGGTGGTGAAGTCACCGAGTTTCAATTCAGGGACATCTGATGGGGGCCAGGAAGCCTCATTCCTGATGCTCTACGGCTGGCTGCTATTCTTCCAACACACTTTATATGACGAGGCTGGCTGGTTTCTCCTAAAATGAGGTATTTTGGTTTCACCGTTTTACTGTGCCGACTGCTCTAATGGGATGGGACGTTTAAAATGAGCATTCACAAAATAACAGTACAATTTATGATGTTTCGGCATAGCAATAATATGCTTCAATGAGCATTCATCAGTTACCAGTATTCTTAAGATTAGGGTGGTTTCCCACCCAGATTGACAACCCACAATGTAATGTTCAAAGCCAAACAAATCAAATAGGTTCTTTTTTTCTTCTACAACATCTGTGTTCAATGAGAGCCGAGGCAAAGGAAGTAAACAAGCCCTTGACAACGTGCTGTACCTCTTCACATGATTTAACCGTTGCTAACCGCTGATGTTTGAGGAAATGTATCGGTTGTAATGAGTATCTGGACAATGTGTTGATGTAGGGAGCTCAGATAGCCAGGCTAAACACCCGGATGCTGCTTCTAGGCATTGAAATTGGAGGATGCCCGAAATAAGACAAATATAGACTTTTCCTGGTCTTGTCCTTTGAATGAACCCATAATAATTTACAAACCTTGCCATAACATTTCTTAGGTCATGACAATGACGTCAAATGCATCAAAAAAAGAAAACCTGACAAAGCCTGACCATTGAGATTTCACTTCAAAAGGTTTAGATTAGTTGAAAAAAAATCAGTTTTCAAAGTGCGGTAAGATGAAAAAGTGATGTAGCCTTTGATATCCTACTCTCGATTGATTCCCAGGCCCGGAGCAACACTGTGACTGAACCAACACTGGAGTCAGAAGACCAAAACAACTCAATAACCACAAATGCACAATCAAGCATTTCATGATTCACTTATGAGTTCAGGCACACACACATACCCAAAAACATGTGAACTGTACATCTACTTGTCAATTGTTAAGCATGTTCTGTTAGCCTGTACTTTGCTCAGCAAATGACCTATTCCTTTTTGCAGGTAGGATACATTGTCTCTGAGCTTCATCAGTGTCTTCAACCACGTTCATCTCGTTCAACAACTTCTAAATGTTTTAATTACATACGTTTCTTCGTCACCAGCCTGAAGCGCTTCATTGGTTAGTTGCCGATACTATTGCTACAGTCCAAGCACAGTTACAAACTGTTCACCAAATCATTAAATGTACATTTATAAATCGCTTTGAGCATTTGTGATTATTAAACAAAGCAAACTAGATAAACGTCTAGGACTTTGACATCGGAGTAGGCGTTTGTGTGTTTGTGTACAAACACAGGCTGTATTCAATGCAACTGAGAAGCCAAGAGGAAGTAAAACTAGAACATAATAAACCCCCACACACACACCCCATGTGTAGTTCATTTTACAATGTAAATAAAAACAGAACCACTTAATAGTTTGCTGCATAAGGAAACAAAAGGACAGTATCTCTACCGATATCCACACAAAGACCCACGTCACCCAATGGCTCAGAGCGCTGTTGTTGCCAACAGTTGATGCATGTAATGCAAAGTATAACCAGAATGCGTAGACAAGAAGAGATGGCAACATGAACAGGACAACCACAAGCTGAGAAATGTAAATCACAATCATAACCCAAAGTCTGTAGCGTGTTCTTACTGTGAACAGTGATGTCACACTCCCCCTGGTGGCCATTGTGCCGCTTTACATCAAGTGGATCATAACAGAGAATCAAATGCCTGTAATGAATGAGTAAAGAGACAGGAGATCTAGAAACACATAAATAAACAGGCCTCACCTCCGAGGCTGGGAGCGACGGTCATCTTCTCCGCTCCCCGATTCCTGTGGGGGGAAAGACACAGAAGAACCTCTGTTAGGGTCATGAAGGAAGCCACAGCTAGATCAGCAGATTTTTTTAAATAAAATATAAATGACAACAAGGAAAAAGACTTGAGAATGATCTGTATTTACTCTAACTGCTGTCGTGGTTGGGTGCATTTGTTTAATGCTTGTGTAACATCTTGTTTTCTACAGTGAAGCGTACTCCTTTACGATCAAACGCAGAGTCAGAGACTCAATTAACATTCTGTTCATATCATTTTCTGATCTGCTGGCACTCTGAAGCGGTTACGTGGCAGCGTGTCATCATGAACTGAGTTAAAGTCTGCGTCTGCATGAGAGAAGCCTAGAGGAGCAGGGATAAAGCTGCAATGGACTGTGTTGTTTCCTTCCCCAAAATGCAATCATCCCCTACCACAGAGCACAGACACACTCGCACGCTCAACAACACACACACACACACACACACACAAACAAACACACACGTAATCCCAGCCTGATTCACTAATCCCTCCCTTTAACACTCAAGGGAACTTTCTCTCAGTTCCCAAGCCCATGGCATGTACATAAGCACAACAGAATCCTTTAACACACATACAGAAGGGAACTGTAAGCCAGTCCTATGAGTGTAGCGTTAAGTGTCCCATGGTGAAGCTGCAGGGGCTGGGTCTGATCGAGGAGGTGATGAGGAGGAGTGGGTCAGAGGGGGCAGTAGGCTGGGGAAGAATGGAAGCGCAGAAGCTCTTTTCAAGCATTCTGCACTCAACTGCTGCCACAAATGTGATTAGACCCAGGTGGAATGCAGGCAGGCACGCAGACAAGCAGGCCTGTATACTGGATGGCTGGCTTGTCACTGGGTGGGTGGGTGGGTGGGTTGTTGGGCGAATGGGTAGGTGATGACGCGCATTTGAAATCCAAGGAATTATGGTGTTGCAGCCTACTGACCTTGGGGGAGATCCAAGTGCGTAAGTGATGAGAAGACGACGGTGACGCAAGGCAAATAGAAAGCCTGTCCCTCAAAGACGCGCACACACACACACACGCCCAGAAATGTTTATTCTGCAAAATGCAGATTGTCTCCGACACGATTGATCAAGCAAATTGCTAACTGGCCATTTGAACAACTTCAATTTCTTATTAAACTGACAGAAAATAAAGAATGGCGGTAGAGGATGGTGTCCATGGTAACGACACCACATGGATCTGTAGGGAGTTGCATAAGGGCCAATGGGAACAGGGCATTTGTTGTACTGCTAGGCAGATTACATTTCACACAGGTGTAGGGGCAGCTCTCCCCCACTTAGCAAGAAACAAGCAACCGTAGTCCATAATTAATCGAAGGGTTGGATAAGCTTATGCTTGCATATTTAATTGGCCATGGGGCTCAAAAAGGAGCTCCACACTTGACCTAAAGCTCCAGCCAACCTAATCCTATGGGGAAATCCTCCTAGCATGCAGCTATATGTTATAGTGGTGGACTGGTGATGTTGTCGACATCATGCTGCTGATGCTGATGCTTGCGGTTCTCTCCAGGCTTGGTTCTCAGAGCCCCTCCCGCCGCCAGACACATCTTCACTAAGATCCACCCGCACCTCCAGGCTCCTCACGTGTGTACTCACATGGCCCCGGTTCACATCGCACAGCGAGGGCCGGACGGGTCTCATGACAAGCAGCTGCTGGGCTCGGGTGATGCTTGATATGGACACCAAGATCTCCTTTCAGACAGAGGCCCAACGTCTTTCTACACGGTTTCTGCTGGGGCTATTGATGTGCTAAAGTGCTAATGATGGTGGTTGTGGGCTTGTGAACACTCTACTCGTGTCAGAAACCGGAGATTTGTTGTTTAACACAAACAGGTTTAGTTATTGAGTGTGTTTCAATGGCAACTGATAAGAGCAATAGCATCTACAATAGCTGTTGATTCACATCAAACCCATGATTGACTTGTCGTTTTAAGTATTGAAGCTAACCTCTGACTGACCATTGTCCAATGATGAACATGTGTGGTAATATTATACTATATATATATATATATATATATATATATATGTTATAATACAAATTAATTAACTTATTAACTTTTTACAATGCAGTTGCTGCTTAATAGTCTGTGAGCAATAGATGCCATGTTTCACTCACTATGAGCATCACTATTATAGTGTTGTAGTTTAGACTTTGAATAAGAATACAACCAGTGTGAGTTCTCCATTGATCATTTCACTCAGCATGCACTGTCCAATGTAACACCTAGAAAGTGTGTGTGTTGCTTTAAGATCTTTGAAATGTTTATACAAAGAAGACCACTGATAAGGAAGCTAAGCTATGCATTATTCTACAGTTGAGTGGAGCGGTAGACAGGAACCGGCCGCGTGGGCTATCTTTGCTGGAACTATCTGCAATCTGCGCCAATGCTTTGTATTTATCTCTATTCCTATTCAGGGTGTGGTATTTCACTTTTCCTACATGCTAGCCTAGCCCCTGGGAGTCTGGAAACACACACAACTCATTGGACACACAGGGATGTAGGGATTCTCTTTTTCCATCCAACATAGCCAAGCTTATATAGTAAACATATTACCATCTAACCCGCTAATTACTCCATTGTGTAGCAGCTGAAGTAGCATCCAGGAAATAGGTACAGTCATGAAGGTAGTATACTACCCTATACAAGATTCGTGTTTAATGGCTAAAACACACAACCCTGATTAAAAGAAGTGATGCGGGGATCCTAAGCAACGTAAACTCTTTCTGGGAGAAATGATAAGGAGGACCAGGCTTGCAGTGACTGGACCTTGCTGTTCGCTGAGACGGACCAGGAAGCTAGCTGACACAGTTCACTCAACCAGTACACAACACCAGGATCACTCAACCCTAATCTATAACCCTTCTATTTACATTAAAGTGGATAAACGCACACACATACACACACGCACACATATATATAAAAATACACACAACACACACCCATAGGTCCCGCTGAAATGTTTTCAATGGACTTTGAGGACACTTTAGCGGACAAGGGGTTAGCCCTGTGACCAGCTAGCCGCCCTGGACGGTGATACTCACCGACACGCAGGGGCTGGAGGTGGTACTCGGTGTGGGTGAGCGCTGAACAGTGACCAGCGCCATCCCAGCTGTAGTAGTGGGTGTGACGGTCACCTCGGCGAGAAAACCTCGGACAAAATCAACATTTTGGACACACAATGTGCAAATATCCTGGGGTTGTCGAGAGACGCTGCTGGGTTGCTTACCCGGCGTCTGGCGCATGCGCGTGGGGTACCAGCTGTCAGATGCATGGGGGTCGACTGGCTGCTTGACCGCTCAGAAAGAGCGTATACCTATAATTTCTTGATTTTGTCTGGTCTTGAAACTAAAGGATGTCTGTAAATAATGTTAATAGTAATTACATTAAACAACTTGCAACTCCCCCCCCCAAGGGTAAATGATTTAGAAGATGATAATCATGGCTTAAAAAGGAAATGAAAAATACTATGATTTAAAAAAGGAGCAATGGCATTGCAGTAGGTTATTGATCTTGAGTTTTTTGCTTCTCTCCCTTTAGCATGATACTCCTGGCCTCACAACCCTTGAAGATCATACGGTTAACCTTCAGCAACATCAGGGCTAATGGATTCGACCTTCTCTTTCGCCTGCAACCTACTATGACTTTTCTCCAACCAGTAGCTGGTGGATGAGGAGGGAGACAGAAACAATTGTGTGATGGGGTGTGGGCTGGTGGGGTTGGGATGGTAGCAGGGGGAGAGTAACGCACAGAGAGGCTCAAGGCTCATTCTTCTCCTTCTTCATTATCTGGGTCATTGCCTTCTGCCTTGCCCCAACATCACCCCCCTTTCACGCACACAAACACACACACACACACACACACACACACACACACACACACACACACACACACACACACACACACACACACACACACACACACACACACACACACACACACACACACACACATTCAGATACATGCTTTCACACGCACAAGCATGCACGCACACAAATGTACACGTGCACACACACAAACACATATATGCATGCACATACTCTCTCACACACACACACACACACACACACACACACACACACACACACAGACACACACACACACACACACACACACACACACACACACACACACACACACACACACACACACACACACACACACACACACACACACACACACATACACAAAAGCACACATGCAAATCGATCACCTGACGTAGCAATGTGTCAGGGGGAATTGGAGAGGAGCCAAGAGAAGGACATTGAAAGAAAGGCTTTAGGGAGAGAATGTAAAGACAAAATATAAATAGAGATTGAGAGAAATACAGACAGAGAGAAGAAGGCAACCTATAATTATTCTAGAGTAGGGGGGTGACAGAATGATGGATTACCCATCCTGCCAACTACCTTCTCTCATCCCCTATCCTACCCCATCCCCCAAGTCATGTATGACGTGTGCAGCCTACTAAACCATATACTGTGTATGTGTGTGTGCGTGTGTGTTTGTGTTTGTTTGAGTGTGTGTTTGTGTGTGTGTATGCGTGTGTTCCATTAGGTCTGTCAGAGTGTGTACGTGTGTGTGTGATAAGGTGTGTGAGAGTGTGTGTGTGTGTGCGTGTGTTCCATTAGGTCTGTCAGAGTGTGTACGTGTGTGTGTGTTAAGTGGGGGGGGGAGTGTGTGTGTGTGTGTGCGTGCGTCAGAGATGGAAATTAACTTTTTTGCCCACCAGCCACTGTGGCAGGTAGATTTAAAAATCTACCAGCCACTCATCTTTTTTACCAGCCACTTTTTATACGCTATACATTTTTTAATATATGCGTACATTTTAAACAATATAATAGTAACAATAGATAAGAAAAGTGTTTTTCATACACATCAGTTGGTGTTACGATGACAAGTTTGGGGATAATTCATCTATACAAAGTATTTTCATTAAAAAACGAATTGACTTATTAATAATAAAACAACATGCATGGCTACACCATCATAAGTCAATAGGAACATTTGTTTTTTTGTATTTACATGTGACTGCATACAAATGTGTCCACACAGACATGGTAACTAACATATGATAGTAAGCATTATATGCCCTTAACACTAATATTCAGAAGAAAATATGTGTGGCATTCAGTCCAATGCTGAAAATATATCTGTGGCATTCAGTAGGCCAATGCTGTGGTAAAGTGTGTAAAGTATGACCAAGTGTTTCTTTCTGTTCAATAGATAGAACTTTATCAATCCCCTGTAGGAGACATTTGTTAATGTTTGTCCCTATAAAACAATAATGGTAAAATAATAAATACAAAACACGACGGTAACTGAGTAGGTCAAACCGTCCAATCTGAAGGCCCTACTTAACCACTCCCCCTACTCACTTCCACCAATGCGAAGCGAACAGAACTGAGTAGGGGAGGGCGTAGCCTAACTAGTTTGTGAACGACCCAGAGAAACGCAACTCAAATTCAATGTGAACATATATGAGGCTTTAATAAAATCCCGGACGATTTTGAAATTCCGACACACATTTTTTAAAAGTGTGTCAAAAAGAAGGCATGTCCGGGGAAAAGAGGACGTCTGGTTACCCTACTGTGTGGCGTGTGAGCGTGTGCATGGGTTGAATTGCGTGAGGCTCACGCCGAATGCGTGAGACTTGAGAGCCCTGTTGCCGATATTATCCCGGATATTGACAGTCGCAGTTCAGCAAAAGAGGCGTAGAGGAAGAAGGGGCCCGGATGTTGACAGTAATGGTTGTGGAACTGTGCAGCGCCGTATAACGAATGTATTAGATATGCAAATTTGATCGGACCTGACTGCAAAGTATTACCCGCCACAGTGGCGGGTGAAGTGACACAATTCACCCGCCACCATACAAATCCACCCGCAAATGGCGTGTGGCGGGTGTTAATTTCCACCCCTGGCGTGCGTGCGTGCGTGCGTGCGTGTGTGTGTGCGTGCGTGCGTGTGTGCGTGCGTGCGTGTGTGTGTGCTTGTTCCTGCCTGTCTACCCCCATTCACCATAACCCTCTGGCATTAATATTAATCTCCTCTTGCAAATTGTTTGGGGTTAAATTGGGTTTTGCTGCTGCTGTCTATTTCAAGTGCTGCCGGACCCATAAGCAGGCCCCTGCCAACCACTAATTTCCATGGAGTGACAAAGCTAATAAAGCAGATCGGATTTATCTCAAGGAACAGCCTATCTGCCTCCTCTCGGCGGATCCTACTCACTTCTACTAGTCCCCAATGCCCCAATGCATATACTATGTATCACCAGGATAACAGGAGATGAGCCGGAGGAGAGATAGAGAGAGGGAGGGGGAGAGAGAGAGAGAGAGAGAGAGAGAGAGAGAGAGAGAGAGAGAGAGAGAGAGAGAGAGAGAGAGAGAGAGAGAGAGAGAGAGAGAGAGAGAGAGAGAGAGAGGGAGACTGGGGGGGTGGGAGCGAGCGAGGGGAGAGAGAGGTAATCACAGGGGGTAATCA
>NC_079427.1:19663613-19666113 GCF_026213295.1 Gadus chalcogrammus
TTTCCCGATTGAGGTTTCCATCATACATGTACAAAAAATACAGTCTGTGCTGCCACGGTCAAGAGCACCAAAAACCTTTAGCCGTGGCCCGACGGAAATCCCACCAACCCCCGGCTGCAGTTCCAGTTGGCTTGAGGATCGAACGAGCAGTATTTCGCTTGTAGATTTGAATTTATAATCTATAATATTATATAACCTATAATAAACCAAAATAGGTTATTTTGGCTTGGATTGGTAACACCAGAAGGTTTTGCACAATGGATACTCAAGTATTCAAAGGTATGTGTTTATTATAATCAGATTATTACCTTGCCAATGATGTACATTGATGTACATTGCCCCAGATGGTGAATATGTCAATTTGAAATGAAAACACAACAATGAATAAGTTAGATATTTCATACATTTTTATTATTTGATATTTCATATATTTATCATTTGATATTCCATATATCGTTTTTCTATACAGGCTTTACGGTCATTACAATCTGTCACCAACATACATAGATTTTATAGAAGCTTAAGTGAGGGAGAAAGAAAGAGACACGATACAGAAGAAAGAGAAGAGAGAGAGAGAGAGAGAGAGAGAGAGAGAGAGAGAGAGAGAGAGAGAGAGAGAGAGAGAGAGAGAGAGAGAGAGAGGGGCAGAGGGAATCATTTCCATCATTAGCTATTTTGGCAGTTGACAAGGCAAGAGGACACAATGCACGCACCCACACACACACACACACACACACACACACACACACACACACACACACACACACACACACACACACACACACACACACACACACACACACACACACACACACACACACACACACACGTGTCCCGCACACATACACACTCACATCTTTGAACTGCATTCAGTCCCTTACACATCACCCTTCAACAGCTGGACAGTTTTATTTTTTTCATTATAATTTGCACGCCTTGCCCAATTACAATTGTGCACACATGGACGGAAGCGTGCGTACAAACTCACAAACACACGTACACACACACACAAACACACTGACATTCAGGCATTGAGTGAGGAAGGAGACAAGGTAGATTAACGACACCGATACCAGACTTACGAGATATGAACGTGTACATGTACAGTACAGCCATCTTTTTTTATCCTCCTGTTCCTACACACAGACATGCACACACACGAGGGCGGGATGAGTCCAATTCTAAATTAAAAAAGATAGTATTTGATACAATGCCTTTTTCTTTAAAACGCTTTTATAGAACACTTATAAAATACACACAGCTCCTTTCAAGTGTTGCGTATTGGACAAGCAAAGGAACTTGTGTGTCTGTGTTTCCGTAAAGCCCTATGTTTAGCATATTGTAGGACATAAAGAACGCACAATGGGATTGAATTGGAGCATCAAAATGTAAGCGCATATTGAATGTATTTTTTGTGTATCTTTGCATTCCTAATGTATGACAAAAAACACAAACACACACACACAAACACACGCACACAAGAACCCACATGATTTGGTTGAAAAAAATAAGCAGTTATACGGGTTGGATGACACTGTGTTAAAATGATTTATATTTGGTATCTATTGAGTATGAATGAGACAATGACAATTAAGTGGATGAAATAAAAAGTAAACAATCAGTGCCTTGTTATGTATGTATTTGCAGTTATGATACTTAAATAAATACACTTTATATTGCAACAATAGAATATCGCACACATGGTCTCATCTATGAGTCCTGTGTTTACTATTGGAAACTATAACAGTCAGTCCTGTTTCTTTATATCAAACAAACAAACACACACACACACACACACACACACACACACACACACACACACACACACACACACACACACACACACACACACACACACACACACACACACACACACACACACACACACACAGTCAAGCAAACTTACTTATGGTGAGAGAACACCACACCTTTAATGTCAATGGTGCAATCATGGACACACACACACACACACACACACACATACTATTGATAAAACGAGCAAGTTCACAGTGTCGGCAAACCTTTGTAAAGTATATTTTGCTTGTCTACACACCTGGCAGGTGTACTGGTACACAGCAACAACAACATCATAATAATAATAATAATAATAATAGCTACATTACTGAGGCAACTGTATTTATAAATAACAGCATTAAAACACATCATGTATTTGGCTTTAGTAACAGATGTAAAAGGATACCTGAATCTTGCTACATATTCGATGCTTGACTTCAAATAAAAACATTACAGTTCGACCAAAAGCTTATGCTATGAATGTCTTGCCTAAAAACTGATAAAGTTATAGTTTGTAATGGTATGCATTGCTTAGGAAAATAAAAGTCCATGGCGAAGACTACAATCAAAAAGTGACTTTGTATTTAGTATAAATGTGCATCGTTTGTATTTTACTCAATATATCTTAAAAATGCATTAATATATGCCATCAGATACCTTGAAAATGATGGTGAACCTGTTATGAACAACACCATGTATACATAAA
>NC_079427.1:19668613-19683613 GCF_026213295.1 Gadus chalcogrammus
ACACACACACACACACACACACACACACACACACACACACACAGAGACTTCCTCACTACTATGTACACACACCTCTTCGTCGCGTGCTGTGAAACATGAGGAGGAATGGAGCTCTGTGGCTGTGATAATAAGTAAAGCAGCACAGAAGTGATGTATCTGTAGCCCCCGCTCTCAGTGACCTCCTCCACTCGTCCCCATTTCACACCCCATTCCTGCCTGCCTTTCCTAGTCAGTATTCTGCCACTTTCATTTAATCTACACAGTCCATTTCACTCATGAACTTCCGTGGATTCATCAAGAGTTCATTCTAGTTAGAGGTGATATTAATTCACCAACACCATCATCATCATCATCATCATCATCATCATCATCATCATCATCATCATCATCATCATCATCATCATCATCATTTTCATCATCATTTTTTAGTTTTCACCAAAATCCTTTTCATGGTCATTATGATCATCAACCTCCTCCACCATCATGATCACCATGTTTGGTTTTGTCATCATCCTCACCTTCATCATCATCCTCATCATTATAACCCTCCTCCTGATCATCATCATCATCACCACCAGGTGATAGAGAACCCTCCTGGCGGGTACCTACCGTAGAACCAGGAGACGGCGATGACCTCCAGGAGGACTACGGTGATGACGGCGGGGCCAGTGGCGTACTCCTCAAACAGCTTCACCACGTAGGCTCCACCCTAAAGGGGCCCCATTGGAGGCGAGAGGAGGGACATGTAGATTGCCGTATTTTCCTCCACCCTCTTATACATGTTTTTATGCCACCATAAACTACCATCACTTTGGATGCCACCCGGGATAAAGAATCAAGAACCAATTAGAAAAGTCTATTTTTTGGTTGAAAAGTTGAAAAGTAATTGTTGTTTGGTATGGTGCACCAAAAGCCAGAGTTTAATTTTTTTTATTTTTTTTATCATATTTGCCAGTACCAAGTTTGTTTGTTTGTTTGTAATGAATCGATTTATTGCGCATAATTCCATGGTAAGTAAGTCCATTTTCAAAAATAAGATCATAACACTGTGAAATGAAACATGTACAATTAAAATCAACCTTCAAAATAAAAGTTAGCATGAGGCCAAACAAAGACCAGTTTATAATCGAGTCTGCAGCTGCACTTAAAATTATTTAATAGAGGCCGCAGATGATATAATATATAGAGGGATTATCAGTCTACGTCACTCTACGTCACTCCCTGCTCTACGCGCATGTTGTTGGCAAGAGACGAAAAAAAAAAGAGACGAGAGCGACAAGAGCCGCAATCATGTCTTGTTTTGCGGTTGGTTGCACAAACCCTTTTAATAAGACTGATTATCCCATTTATTCTACTTTTTGCTTGCCAACATAATAAAACAATTCAAATACTTTAATAATTATGCTGTTTCTTGTTCGTATTGCATGCTTATTAAATGTATACTCTGTTTGAGTTAATCTCCCTCAAAAAGTAGTCCCCTTTAATTACGATCGATCAAACATGTTTTTGACACCTTGAAGGGCATTATCCTGCTTATACCATGGTCACTTGCCAAGGAAAATAAATTAAGATCATTCATTTATATTTTCATGCATTTTACAATCCAAATATAAAGTTTTTCACATAAATAGGACGGACTGTAGCTACGACTTGGCAACGGGAGGTATTCTAGTCCGCTGAGCTACGAGCCAGAGAGCTAACGTTATGGATTGTACATATTTATAATTCGAAATTCGTCCCAGCCTTAATACCACAGATAATCTAGGGTCTATAGCATATAACCGCGTTGTCTGATTACAGTTTAATTAATTTTTCACAATTTACCAGCTCTCGTTTTGAAGAATAATCACCTCGCCATTAGTTTCAATGGGAATCGCGACGGTCTATACTTTCAACATAAAGCGTATCCCAATTCATGAAATGATTTTACAGATAATAATCTGTAAAATAAGGATGGTTTGTATATTGTATCAATGCATTTCATTCAGTGTTCTTAACTGTTAAAAGCATGCCACTCACAGTAAATATGGTTTACATGACACACTTACTAACTCACTACTTACATAGGTGAGGGTGGAGAGAGCTCCCAGGTAGCACACACACACCAGGCCGAAGACAAACAGCTTCCGTCTCTTGGCCAGCAGCTGGGGGAACTCATCTATCATGGCTGTGATCACTCCCTCTAAACCGGCAAACTGGACACCGCAGGCCAGGTAGCAGAACATCAAGAGGAGATGTAAAGGGAGGTCAGTGTGGTCCATGAGAAACATCGAATGGAAAAAGAGATGGAGAGATGTTGGGGGGAAAATGAGAGAGATGGGGGAACAGTTTTTAAAGGTTGTCTCATTGACATCTGACATGATTCCGATGATCGTGTACGGAGTATAGAAGATCCTGAACGGAAATGAGACACCTGTGTTCCTAATTTCCCAGACAGAGGAAACCGTGAAAGCGACAACAGGGAAAGCTAATACCGGCGGGGGAGGGGTTTTGGGCGTAAGCAACATTAACTCGACTTTCATATCGCGAGACATTGAACTCATATCCTCAGCGGCAGAAAGGGTTTTCCAGTGAATATCAATAGTGTGATAACAGCCAGGCGGAACCTCTCCAGATGGCTCTCACACACACACAAACACACACACACACAGAGAAAAACTGAAACTAGATCCTATCGCACGTCTGAACAATATGTGGAGTCCTATCTCTTGTTTGTTGACGGTTGTCCGGCATAGAACAATACCAGAAGATAACACTTGACACTGTGTTATTTCTGAGCACTGCAGAACTGGTACAGCCCCTAGCAAGGGTTTGCCTTCGACAGCAAAGCACACAAATACACAAAAATACACATGCTTTTTGTTTCCAGCTCGGTTCTAACAAGGCCAACGTAAGTGCTGGGGAGGAACGGTGTTCCATAACCACACGGTCAGAAAAAGGTCAAATCACGACAGGATTGGGCAAAGGGCAGCGGGGGTTCGACTGTCCACAGAGAGGGGTGGCCATCCCAGTGGGATGGGTGACTCGGGTCCGAGTTAGGAAGCGGGCTCACCGTGCTGTCCAGACCCAGCATGATCAGCATGAGGAAGAAGATGACAGCGAAGAAGGTGGAGGCGGGCATGTTGGCTATGGCCTCGGCGTAGATGATGAACAGCAGACTGGGACCTGGAGAGAAGGGAGAGGGGGAGAGAGAGAGAGAGAGGGAGAGAGAGAGAGAGAGAGAGAAAGAGAGAGAGAGAGAGAGAGAGAGAGAGAGAGAGAGAGAGAGAGAGAGAGAGAGAGAGAGAGAGAGAGAGAGAGAGAGACACAGAGAGACACAGAGAGACACAGAGAGACACAGAGAGACACAGAGAGAGAGGGAGATGTTGTTTTCCTGTTTCAAATTTAGACAACCCTTAGCCTTTGCTGAAAAGGCCACTCTGCGGATCACAACTAGAACTCCAAACCGACGGTTTGAGGTTGGATTTTCCACTAACACTAGCTATTTTTAGTCTACAATGAGACATACATTTTTGTTTGTGTGTTTGTCCTACCCGCATCCTTGGCCACTGCGCTCACGTCCTGCTGTCTCATCTCGGCCATGTATCCCAGCACAGTGAAGATGACAAACCCAGACAGGAAACTGGTGAGGCAGTTCACAGAGCTGGTCAGCAATGCATCCCTGCAGGGGGGGATAAACGAGAAGGAGGGAGAGAGCCGATGAATACATTTTATGAAAAGACCAGGCCTTCCCCTCTCCTCCATTTACAGGCATACTATTATGAATTAATTTAGGAATGGCCCTTCTGCTTTGAGAGCCAGATTTAAAGACACGGCCGCGTTGGGGTCAGATTGTGATGGGAATAAAGGTTGTGTAAAGGTTGAGACTTTAGAAGATGAAGAACATGAAGGTATTGTGTATGTTTTGAGAGTCCCGCGTTAAAGTGTGTTTGTGACAAATAGGTGGAGCGTTATAGTATCTAAGGAAAGATGGTCTGTTGCGGTCTCACTTGTAGCAGTTATTGTGGAATGGGTTGTAGCTGGCGAAGGCCAGGAGCACGCCGAAACCAGGACCCAGAGAGAAGAAGATCTGGGCAGCTGCATCAACCCACACCTTGGAGTGGGACAAAACAAGAGAGAGGAGTCAGACATGGGGCGACGTTAGGATGAACCCAGAGAGAGTGGAGTCAGACATGGGGAGACGTTAGGATGAACCCAGAGAGAGTGGAGTCAGACATGGGGAGACGTTAGGATGAACCCAGAGAGAGTGGAGTCAGACATGGGGAGACCTTAGGATGAACCCAGAGAGAGTGGAGTCAGACATGGGGAGACGTTAGGATGAACCCAGAGAGAGTGGAGTCAGACATGGGGGACGTTAGGATGAACCCAGAGAGAGCAGTGCTACGTTCCTTGCTAGGGGAAGGTGAGGCAACATAAAACCAGATATTTTTTCTAAAGTAAAGACATTTATTAAAACAGAATTTGGCTAAATCATCAATAAGCCGTAAAAGGAGTCAGACATGGGGAGACGTTGGGACAAGCACCATAAGTCAAACCAGTTGAAATGATGGGGAAATACTAAACAATAAGAGTGGTAAATGTGTCATTTTTGACTCACTGTAGTGCTGAGCAGTTTCTGCCAATCAGGCTGCAGATAGAAGACCACGCCCCTCCAGGCCCCTGGCAAGGTGCACCCACGGACGAGCAGCACCAGGAGGACCAGGTAGGGGAAGGTGGCCGTCACCCACACCACCTGATACACACACAGGAAGAGGTGGACCAGGTTCAGGGACACCCATAGAGACACAGGGTCTCCCAGCCCAGGAAAGAAGCAAGACCTGTGGGACCAGAAGCATCACTGAGGTGGTTTGGATGGGGCTGTCTACTAGCCAAACCAGAGAGAGGAAAGGGTTGATTTACATCACATGCAATGAAGAAAGAAGATATGGAGTAGAAATTATGAAAATGCTGCACACACTCTCAATGCCCCAGAGAACAACAAGAGGGGTTTTGTGGTTTAAGATACAATGGAACTTTTCTTCAAGTAAACCCAAAAGCATGTGCTCAGCTCCTCAAAGTATCTCAGCTCACTTCTGTTCCGTTGCCATTGTAAGTGCAACAGGGGTCAAACCAACAGAAAAATGCAAACAATCCCTTCCCTCGCGCGCAAACCCCACCCGACGCCGCCTGTCCGTGTTTCCCTGCCCCCCACCACGCTACCTTGCCCGAGGTCCTGACTCCCTTCCAGATGCTGAAGTAGACAATGGTGAAGATGAAGAGTAGGCAGAGGGCCAACTGCCAGCTGACGGAGCCCAGCTGGTGGAGGCCTGGGGACAGGTGGACCTGCAGCACCTGGCGCCTGGTGGGGGAGACGGACGGGCGGTAGAGGTGTAAGGGCGGGAGATAGCGCCGGGACGTGGAGGAAGTGGTGGTGGAGAGGTTGGTGGTGGTGGAGATAGTCGTGGCGAAGGGGGTGGAGATGGTGATGGTGTAGGGGTTGAAGATAGCGGAGGTGGTGGTGGTGGTGGTGTTGGTGGAGATAGTCGTGGCGAAGGGGTTGGAGATAGTGGTGGTGTAGAGGGTGGGGATACTGAGGGTGTAGGGGAAGAGGATAGTTGAGGTGGTGGTAGTGGTGTTGGGGGAGGTAGTGGTGATGGAGATAGCGGCAGTTGTGGAGTTAGTAGGGATGTATGGGGGGACATAGTGGTGGTGGAGGAGGTAGTGGTGGTGGAGGTAGTGGTGGTGGTGGAGGAGGTAGTGGTGGTGGAGGTAGTGGTGGTGGTGGAGGAGGTAGTGGTGGAGGAGGAGGAGGTAGTGGTGGTGGTGGAGGAGGTAGTGGTGGAGGAGGAGGAGGTAGTGGTGGAGGAGGAGGTAGTGATGGTGGAGGTAGTGGTGGTGGAGGAGCTAGTAGGGGAGGAGGAGGTGGTAGTGGTGGTGGAGGAGGTAGTGGTGATGGTGGAAGTAGTGGTGGTGGAGGAGATAGTGGTGGTGGTGGAGGAGGTAGTGGTGGTGGAGGAGGTAGTGGTGGTGGTGGAGGAGGTAGTGGTGGTGGTGGAGGAGGTAGCGGGGGTGGAGGAGGTAGTGGTGGTGGTGGAGGAGGTAGTGGGGGTGGTGGAGGAGGTAGTGGGGGTGGAGGAGGTAGTGGTGGTGGTGGAGGAGGTAGTGGTGGTGGTGGAGGAGGTAGTGGTGGTGGAGGAGGTAGTGGTGATGGTGGAAGTAGTGGTGGTGGAGGAGGTAGTGGTGGTGGAGGAGGAGGTAGTGGTGGTGGTGGAGGAGGTAGTGGTGGTGGAGGAGATAGTGGTGGTGGTGGAGGAGGTAGTGGTGGTGGAGGAGGAGGTAGTGGTGGTGGTGGAGGAGGTAGTGGTGGTGGAGGAGGTAGTGGTGGTGGTGGAGGAGGTAGTGTGGTGGAGGAGGTAGGGGTGGTGGTGGAGGAGGTAGTGGGGGTGGAGGAGGTAGTGGTGGTGGAGAAGGTAGTGGGGTTGGAGGAGGTAGTGGTGGTGGTGGTGGAGGTAGTGGGGTTGGAGGAGGTAGTGGTGGTGGTGGTGGAGGTAGTGGGGGTGGAGGAGGTAGTGGTGGTGGTGGTGGAGGGACACATACATTGTAAAAAAGGACAAACGCAGACACTGGCCCAAACACATGTAATCTAATGTATTGTTCATGAGCCATTATCCAGGGTCAGAGTGGCGACAAAGCTTGTAAAAACAAGACACTTATTTTGATTTGAGGTCATATTGGCCACAGCACACATAATCTGAACCATAAAGAAAGACATGATTTATGTAAAAAACCAGGAAGCATGGCGCCAGACAGGGTTTGAGGAATGTGTTATTCCAATACCTATATCACCCCACGGTCAAGTTTAAATCCCTGGGTAGCATGACAATAGGCAGTGTCGAGTGAGCCCTGATAAGGCAGAGACATAAGTCATAAAGGGAGCCGGACGGACTTCCCCACATATAGCATGAAATGATTAGCCTACAGCCATCCTGTAGAGGTTCTGATATAATGCTTCAAATCCTCCGGACTCGCCTGGACCCGCACCTACCCCTCTCACTCCCTCTTATGTTAGTCATTTTCTGTCAGTCAAGCTTCAAGAGTAATTCTAAAAGTGATGTTTATGCCTCCATTGGTCTCCCTTTCTAGAAGAGAAACCTTGAATCTTTGCTAACTATTCAAAACTCAAACCAATTGAAAAAAATTATTATCTGCTATGGGAAATCGAAAAGCCAAACTTAGAATAAAGAAGTTGACGAGGTTTCCAAAGAGTCTAGAAGGTCTATGCACCCGACCGATTTGACCGCTGGTGGAATAAAGTCTAGTCAGAGCCTCATCCCACCTCCTGGCTAGCCTTCCCTTCACTCGCTGCTCCCGTGCCGCTCCCACTTCGTACTCGCACGCACTTACGTATAGAACTCCTCGGCGGGGGAGGTGGAGGAGTTGGACCAGCTGACGTTGCGGTCCGTGTAGGTGTAGACTTTGCAGTTGGCCGTGTTCCAGCTGTTGGAACAGGAGGCCCACGGCAGGGTGGGCCGGAAGCAGGACAGCAGGTAGTACAGGGACCACGCCATGATGGTGTTGTAGTAGAAGGCGATGTAGAGCGCTATGATGCAGATGGCGAAGCCGATCCCTGGGGTTAGAAGGAGGATATGGGAGATTTAGGGTACTGGGTTTGATCCCCCATGTGTAAGCAATACGTCCAACCGCAGTCTGCTCCTGCATCTGAATTGACTGGGAGTCGTTTTTGATATAGTGTTTGTTAAAGACTAAAAACAGTGATGAACTGATTGATCTGCCACTGTTCATTGCCGACCGATATCTGCCCTAAATATGTGATCGTGATTGGCTGCACAGTTCTTCCTATTACGATTTAGTAAATACTAATTCAGTACATAGTAGAAGGAAATTGTGAAGCCGCATGGCTTGTCTGACAGAGCTACTGCTAGCAGCCAGCCAGATGAAAGAACTAGAACCGTACGTTCTACGCGGTACACTCTTCAGCATAATCTGTGTGATTCAAAGAAGGTGCTGGATAGGATGTGTTTGTCATCACTCCATCGCTCTCGTCTCTCACTCGCCCTCAAGACAGATCTGTGGTGGATGTTCAAAGCTAATTCAAGTTCCCATTTGGGCAAATAGGTGACATTTCCAAACAACATATTTTTTACATCCGATCAAATTTCTGAGCAGCTGGCATTTGGCAAGGAAATGTGACAATTTCCATAACAGAGAGTGCCGTCATCAGACTGCTCCTAAGCAGAAGATTGGGGAGGATCTCTAAGAAGCCATCGGTAGAGGAGGTCAGAGAGGTTAAAATACATGTCCCTCAGACTCCTCCTCATCCTCTCCAGTCCTCTGCTTCCTGTCAGTCCATCATGATCATCACATCTCCTGTGAGTTTGTTATTTTAAATATTAAACTATGGTATCTATCGATCATCCTGGAAAATGATCTCTAACTTAATTTGCCAGGAATATCTTTACCTTCACTCTGCCTCGACATTATAAATGCCTTTGGCATTATAATATTTTTTTATACTTTTAATTTCCTCTCCTCACTCCTCCCCTCCTGTTTTCTCTTCTCCTCCACTTCTTTCCTCTCCCTCTCTTCTTCTCCTCTCCTCTCATCTCTTCAATCTTCTCCTCTATTCTCCCCTCCTTGTCTACCCCTACAACCACTCCCTCTCCCCTCTTTCCCATTCCCTCTAATCTCTCCTTCCCTCCCTTTATTGCTGTTGGTGATGTATGATACTGAGTGGTTTGATGTCAGTGAAGGAAAGCCAAAATGTTGTAATATTGACAAGTGCTTTAACCAGTGAAACATTTCAAATGTATAATATTGACAATTGCTCTAACTGAAGGAAACACTTAATACTATGCTACTGAAATAAATGCTGCAACGGGAAATAGCCAATTATTGTATTTTTTTTTTTGAATGCCCTTACTTAGTACTAAACTAAACATTCTGAGTCCCGGGTTTAATGTGCCCCTCCAACAAAACAACTGGCCCCAGTCTGGCCCCCCCATGAAAATTGGTCTAGAACCGCCCCTGCCTCTCCCCTCCCCTCCTCACCTTTGAAGATGGGGCAGATGTGCTTCCAGATGGAGATGCAGCCGCTGCGGTGGAACTGACCCAGGGCCAGCTCCATGTAGAAGAGGGGCACCCCCCCGAACACTGCCATCAGCATGTAGGGCAGAAGGAAGGCACCTGGGAGAGGTGGGGAAAGGGGTGGGGAGAAAAGTATGATAAGTCAAGCCGTGTTAAAGAGGGAGAGGTGTTGATGGGAGAAGAGTGCAACAGTGTACGTGTGTTGCGGATGTGGAAAAAAGAGAAGTGCAAAGTCTATCACACTCAATCAAACAGAAAAACACAAGAGTAATTCACCTTCCATCTGTACTCTCTGCGGACACATCAACAAGTGGTGCAGTTGTAAATTTGAGCTCTCTGTAAAGTAGATTAACTATAGAGTGCCGACACATGACTAGCTATGAGTGTGAAAAGGTACACAGTGCCTTTGTGGGTGAGTTACTTATTTTCGCGGTTGACTTTCGCGCCAACATTGTATTATTTCTTTATGATGTATTACTCTGTGCAGCTTTGCACTCTTTAAAAAACTTAAGGGCTGTGTAAATGGTGGAACTACCGACTTTGGCAAACCATATTTTGGCATTGCATTTTACACAAAAGAAGAAAATATTTATATCAAATGAAAGATTAACTTTGGACGTAGACCATCGTTTTATATTTTTACCCTACTATTTTTTGTCATGTAATCCTCCTCGATTCTTCTTTGTCATCAATGTGCATTTTGCGTTGAGTTTTATTAGCGTGTAAGGAAGAATGTAGTGTGAATGTGATTGTAAACATGTGTGTATGTGTGCTTGCCTGCGCTCATGCACGTATTAGTGTAAATGTGCGTATGAATGCTTGCGTGAAAAGTGTTTAAATACATGCTTGTGAATAAGTGTGTGCGAATACGTGTGCGTTTGAACAATTGTCTGGGAGTACGTGTGTGTGAACACGACGTGCGTGTGAACACGAGTGTGTTTGTGTGTGCAGCCCCCTCGCAGGCGAGCGTGCCCGGCCCCCTCGCCTGCGTGCCTCTTTGTGACATGAAAGCAGAGATAAGGCTTGATTGAGCAGCTGCCTGGGAGACAGGTTATTAAGCAAGGAGAAAAAGACTGAAGGCGTTCTCATAAAACCCACAATTAATACTGTTGCCTCTATCAAGTGTCCCCCAGTCCCCATCTCTGCATCGCCTCCTGAGGCGCACACACACGCCCGCAACACAGGAAATTGCAAAGATTTTATTATTGCAAATTCAATAAAAGTGAAACGGGGGGGCCCTGTGTGGCGCTAGGTGAGAATAGTGCAGCAGCAGCAGGGTGCAGACAGAAGGCAAGAACGCAACATGGATGTTCATGATCATACGAATGCATGGGTTTTGTCCATGAGAGGTAAAATCCGGCCCACCGCTGGAAATGTTTAAAACATTGTTTTAATCTCACTTAAGAATAAGAAAAGATTGAACCGTCTTTTCAAAAAACACCAGTTTGGTTGATTATGAAAGCCCAGCCCGCACACACCTGCTCCCACTGATAACGTATGTATGTGCTCCGTTAATCCCATCGCTCTAAAGGCGGTTCCCCCAGCCACTCACCTCCTCCGTTCTGGTAACAGATGTAGGGGAAGCGCCACACGTTGCCCAGGTCCACAGCGTAGCCGATCACCGACAGCAGGAAGTCCATCTTCTTGCTCCAGGTCTCCCGGGGTCTCTCCAGGCTCATCTGCTGCACCACCAGAGTCCTGAGTCCCCCGGCCAGGCACGGCGTTGGTCCCACCGGCGCCGCCACCGCCGGAGCCAGAGGCCGTGTCCTGGGAGCCTGCCCCGGGGGTCCCAGTGGTCTCAGTGGGGCTCTGGGGCGCGGTGGAGGGGAGGCCGTTGGACACCCGCTGGCCGGCCACGAAGCTCAGAGGCTTGGGTCCTTTCTCCGCCAGGCCGTCGGCCAGCATCAGCCGCCCTTTCTCCTGCTGGCTCCCCTCCTCCTCGCCCACCTCCTCCTTCTTCTTGTCCTCCTCCTCCGCCCTCTTGTCCTTCTCTTCCTCGTCCTTCTCGCTCCCTCTGTTCATCTTCATGGGCGACATCATCATCTTGGTCACTTTAGTCTCCATAAGGATAGTCTAGGTGTAGGCGACAGGTGGGGGTGGGGTTGATCTGGTGGTTAAGGGCACTGGGAGGTGATCAGCAGTGAAGGAGAAGGGTATGTGCTGAGGCCGTCTGCTTTGGTGCCCATCAGGGGTTCAGAGAGAGAATGGAAGGGAGGAGGAGAGCTCTGGAAGGAGGTCGATCTCAGGCTCTGCACTGGGCTAGAAGCAACGCTACAGGGGCAGTCACAGAGATGATAGGCGGTCGAATGCGTGACGGCGTGGAGACGGTCAGATGACAGAACCTTGTCCACACGAGACAGTCCAGAGCAGCCTAGCGGCGCACGTCGACCAGCAGAAACGCTAGTAGGATAGAGGGTCTTGGAGGCTCTCCACAAGCTGCTCCCCTCAAAAACACGAGGAACAACTGAGACGCAGAGGGGCAG
Source organism: Gadus chalcogrammus (assembly GCF_026213295.1). Classification (NCBI taxonomy): domain Eukaryota; kingdom Metazoa; phylum Chordata; class Actinopteri; order Gadiformes; family Gadidae; genus Gadus; species Gadus chalcogrammus. Next base: position 19,680,181 of record NC_079427.1, read on the forward strand.
AGCAATAAAACACAGTGGTCAGGATCACATATAAGATCCCATCCTGGCTTTACTTCTTTCCGTCCACTCTAAATATTTGTTCAAGCTTACATGTACTTTTTTTTACAAAGGTCATCCAAAGCCAGGATACAGCATGGTGATATATTAGCACTAGGTTAGGTATTTGCTTGTGACATATATATATTATTGAGGGCAATTTGCCCTCCCGTTTGGGGCTAGCTTGCTCAGCATGTCGGCTTGATTGGCGTTTAAACTGCCAGGGTAAGAGTTTGATTCCTGTAGCTATGCTCTGAAATGTATGCTCTAACAATGCTGTAAGAGGCATAACCACTAAATGGCAAACATATTATGTTTTATATATATATATATATATATATATATATATATAGTCATATAAACTCAATCCTGAAAGGAGACGGTATTGAATATAGAATATGTAATATTGCAAACGCATATTCAAAAAAATATAAGAATGATAAGAAGTATTATTGCAACTGGAAAACACAAATTGTTCATCATTTTACGTTGTTCTTAGTTTGTTATAATTTACATAAATTAATTATAAACTATTCTCTTCTCCATACCAAGACATAGGAGTGGAATCACTTCCATTCACTTCTAATCACCAATTTGTCATACAAAGACTGAGCTTTTTAAATGACTCCTAGCTGTTTGTACTGAATGTTTCAGTCTCATAACCATAATACAAATATATCATAAAATATGGAATGAGTAAAAACAATATTACACGGTTGCTAAAATACATGTTAAAGTGTATAAAACCCTTATATATCTATTCTGATAAATGGATAAAATCAGTGTGAGCACCCAGCTTCAAAGTACTTCAACAGAAAAGCCAGACGCATGGGTATCACGTAACACATTGGTTATATGACACATTTGTCATGTTACCAATGTAAGCAATTATTATTGATTTTTCTCCAATCCTTAAAAAATGAATCCCACTGATTATTCTAAAGAAAACGTCCAAATGCTTGCCAAAAATACATTACAAAAGCATCTGACGGTGGTCTACCTTGTTTAAATGTGTGTGGTTCATTTGAGTAATATAATGCCAGAGCGTAGGGAGGGTCCCAATTAAAAATGATTGTCGAGAACTTGTGCCTGACATTGCCGCGGTTACACAGAGCACACATCCATCACACCCAACCACCCTGTCCTGCGAGGCCGTTCTCAGCACGGCCCGTCCAGCGGAAACAAACCAACGCCACACAGCCTTCACTTACACAACATTAACCTAACGGCTAATTCTCCTTCCGTCTGCGAGGCAATTACAATGTATCTCTCTTTGTCTGCTCTCCTTGTGTTCTTCCTATTTGAGATGGATGCCTTTGGATAGAAGTTTTTTTCTTGCATAACGTATAATGTAATTTAAACTGCTTCCTAAAACGTGAACTCCACCTGGCTACGACAGAATGTCCTCTTTTACCTTATTTGAAAGAAGTGACTTTTTTTTGCGGGAAAGTGATGAAGATATCTCACGGATATCATGGAAACAAGATAAGGAAGCAGCGGGGAGAGAAAAATGATCCCCGTACACATGCTACAGATCTGTCACAACAGACGATGGAAGACAAACACATTTATGCAGTGGGGAAATAATATCGTACGTGACGCATGCTCAACTATGGTTACTCATAGTAACGCATGAAAACACACAGAAATACAAACACAGGAATATACACACGCCTAAATTAAGATAGTATTATTCAACAAGAAAACCCCTATGGATGAAAAAAAAAATTAAAGTTGGACTGAAGTGGTAAATCTAATATTGGTAATATTGTGGTGTCTGGTAATGCTCACGGTTGTTCTGATATCGGCTACTATAAAAAGCTTAGAAGAGGAGTCTGAGTATTAAAATATATTTCCAGACTTTCTGGTGAGATAACAATGGAAAGTAAAACAAAAAGGGGAAACGGAGATAAACACATCTAAACGCAGGAAGCGAGTATCCCTCATGTCTGTAACGACGAGGCACGCTGATGGTTATCAAACCGCCTTGAAGATCCAGCAACGCAGGACTCAACTACTGAATGACACCAAAAAAGAATTAGGCTCTATCGCATGATTTCCCTTCGTCCAAAAACACACACATACACCCAAAGAGAAAGGCGCCTAATCTGTTACCTGAGATGATAGCGGTGGGGAAGGCAGGTAGCCGTCAGATGTGCCGGGTTACCCCTACGGCCGCGGCTCCAACAACACACAGCCGGCCAGCAGGTCCTACCACAAAGTTGAAGGATCCTGAAACAACTTGCTGGAGGAACAGTATGCGCCACCACATCAGGACACTGTGTTTGCCCAAGCAGCTCCTAAACCTCTCTCTCATCTTTCTCTCTCTCACTCTCACACTCTCTTTCTCTCTCTCTCCTTCCCTCTCTCTCACTCGCTCTCTCTCTATCTCCCTCCCTTTGTGTCACACAAAGACATGCATGCCCCTTGATGCGGTGTGCGCACACACGCACACACACACGTTCACACGCACACATATGAATGCGCGCACACAAACACGCACAATCAAACAATCACATATGCAAGTATACTGTGCGCACACGTTTGAACACTGCCAGTATTTTAGCCCTGCCAGAGGATCTCTCTCTCTCGCTCTCTCACTCTCTCTCTCTCTCTCTCTCTCTCTCTCTCTCTCTCTCTCTCTCTCTCTCTGTGCTATCTTTCATCCTCACTTGTCCATTCTTCTTGGGGACTGTCATTTCTCACAATGCTCTTTATCTCTCCTTCAATCTGGTTTTTCCCCTCCTGCTTTCCTCCACTTCTCTGACTCTCATTTATCCTCTGTCACGTCGGCTCGTCATCCAGGCCAGGGATCATTATTTCAGCTTCTCGTTGACACTTGTTGCCAGTTACTGTTGCCATTTTAATAAATAAAACATACACAAATAAGTGTACACAGGTTTGCAAAGAAAGTGATGGGTGGGGATAAAAGTCAAATAAACTGGACAAGGGAAGTGAGTAAAACACATCTTCTATGGAAAGAGAATGCGCAAAAGTAGTTTCAACCCGCCTGAATTCTTGAAAGGTTGGATTCTGCTGGCACCTTGTTTAGAAAAGTTGTATTTTTTCTTCAAACAATGTTTGAATTATACCTTTTTTGGTTAATGCCTCCGGGCTTATGCAACAATGAGTTCACACAGTCCACAACTGCACTGCGTATCTTTTAGCCTTGGTGCGCACATGTTGGAAGATCACACGCATTCAGCCTGCCGGGAGCAGGGACTTTAGAGAAGTTTAAAAGAAAATCTATAACATGCTTATCAGTGTCGGATTTGGCAGAGCTCCTGTGCTGTTCTGGAGAGTCTTGGATGCCCAAACCCCTGACAGGTTTAATTCTCATATGCTGCTCTATTGGGTAACAGACATTCTTTCTCTCTCTGTGTCTTTCACCCTCCCT
>NC_079427.1:19686113-19733613 GCF_026213295.1 Gadus chalcogrammus
CGTAATGAGCCAATATGTCATCTTTAAAGGTTGGGTATATAGAATTTAGTAGCCCTCTTTCCTCTTTTCCAATAGGGTGGCTTTTTCGTAATACCAGACGGAATTTCTGTTCTGATCATTTGAATTGCTCCAAGGAAAATATTTGACCGCCCTAGCCTTCAAATTATTCAATTTAACCAATCAGGAGCAGGTATCTTTGTCAAAGTCCCCATGTAACCTGTATATGTTTTCTGACATGTTGGAGTTGACAACTCATGTACATGTCTCAAACACACTCCTCTTATTGCATCCATAGTGATAAACTGCATTCATAGACCTATGATTATCGCTATCTGTTACATGTGTTGATCATTTCTTGATAGCAGTCGGCACTACAAGTCAATGCTTACTTGCATTTGCACTTCGGTACGTGAATATAGGTTGCTTCTGATAACACGACGGTGTTCAGTTGTGTCTTAACAGTTTTGTTTTCACTCTGAGAGTTACAGCCTACTTTGAGGTATCAAACAGGGACACTTCCTCAAAAAACAAACATCTCCCACCATGGGGGTATTAAAGAACGCACAACCACTTATCATTATCCCACCTCATCTGCCAACTGTCATTGGATACACTATTTCACACTTGGATTAAAAAGGGAAATCCCATTCCATTCCCATGAATACATAGGATTGTTTTGTCAAAGGGCGGAGCATGCTCACGTCACTGGCTACATGAGGTGAGTCCGATAGCGCTGCTTGGACACTTAATAGTATAATGCCACGATGTGTGTGGATGTGGTTGGAGGTATAAGGAGCTCCGTCTATGCAGCAGTTGATGTTGATGTCTGCATCCGATAGAGAGGGTTACGTTTCTAGGACACATATATATAGCGCCAGGGTGTGTGTGGATGTGTGGAGCTCCCACTGTCCATCGGTTCATGTGGATGTCTGCGTTCGAGAGAAGGCTAGGCTTATAGGACGCTTCAAGTAACGCCACGGTGTGTGGAGCACTGTCTGGCCGGCAGTTGATTTGGACATCCGTGTCCGACAGGGTTACGTTTTTTGGATACATAGTAAAGCGTCACGGTGTGTAGCGCATTTCATATGCAACGTTGCTCATATAATTATACTGATCCTTCACAGCGAAGGTATTAAATGTATTCACAAATGGGCTGGGATAGCATGACCCCCTCCCCCCTACAACTCTTAGCCCCCAATTATTTCTTTATCAAATGTATTCTCCCTACAGCCGTTTGTGTGTGCAGGGCTACTGTACCATCATGCCGGTGCAAAAATGACGGCCTACAAGGAAGAGGACCAGCTCCCTGTAGATATATAGGGCATCTTTTAAGCTAAAGTAAACCCAACCATTATAATTTTCACTGGATTATACACTACTTAAAACATACCTGTGCCTTATTTCTTCCCAATCTGTACCACTAGTTGCAAGCAAATTCTACACACTGTACCTTTAAGCAGTCAGCTTTAAATCGTTGATTCCGTTGAGAAAGGAACTGTTTTTTGTAAATGGAAAGAAAGCGTTGAGTTTATTCCTTTCCATTTTCTTATCGTCTTGATTTCCAGAGGATATCAATCAGGTGTGTTTCAGTCAAAGAGACGTGGTGAGTGATGGAGGGCAGGCATGAGCAGTAGGTGCACTGAGCGAAGAAGAATCATACTAAAATTAGACCAACATCGATTGGTGTTTAGAGACCTCCTTGGGTTTACAGAAAAAAGAGAAGGAGGAAAGACAAATGGAGGGAAAAGATTGAAGGCTTGTGAAGTCTGACAATGAAATATTCAGAACAACAATCACTTTGACTCCCCAAAATCTGGTACGCTATATCTCTATAAATCTTTCAGTTTTTCACTCTCTCTCCCATTTGTATTTCTCTATTATCCTCAATTCTGAGTTCCAGAAATATTTGTTCTTCACATTTTAGGAGATAAAAAGCAAGCAAAAATATTATGCATCTAGTATATCTCTTAATTATTATTATTTTTTTAAAGATAACTCTAAGACATCTCATTAATTTTTAATGTGATGATCTGAAAGGTATTCAGTACTTTGTCAGTGATCTGCTTCGTTCGTATCTAAAGTCAGTGACGTACAGTCCTTTCCACACGTCATAAGGTATAAATGCTTGGCAGGTACTTCATGTTTAAGTGCTGCATTTCTTCTGTCAACCTCTTATTTCTTAACTCAACTCTACATGAACCCGGTTCATCCCAACACATCAGTAAAACAAACACCAGCCGCTCATCACAGGATCATCCCCACAGTATTGTGTGCGTGCGCCTGTGTGTGTTTGTGTGTGTGTCAGTGTGTGTTTGTGTGGAAAGGGGGTGATTTTCCGGTATGTGATGGGAACAAATCATTAAGTCATGAAGTGAACAGATTCAGACAGAGCGCTCAGGCATGCCAGACTTTGATATTTTGCGAGGTCCGACATGAAGTCTGAATTAGCTCACAGCCAAAATACACTGCAAAAAGACATGTATCCATTTTTTGATATATATTTGTATATCAATCTGTGAGTATCTAACTGTAAGTATGTGCAAGATGTTTGCTGTCCTGACTCCACAACGGCTCCCCATGGACATCAGGCCAGCTGAAGCCTTACCCAGCTCCCACCTCAGAATTATGCATGCATGATCCTTGCCGTTTTCGGACCTTTGTACATTGTGAATGCACTTGTTGCAGGTTGCTTTAGACAAAAGCGTCAGCTTAATAAACGTAATGTAAGAATGTCTTTGTACCTTTGAAACCTTTTAATTCAAATGGCCCTAAAGTGAATGGGGCACACTGGTTCCTGGAGGGTTTGTAGTCCAAGGTAATTTTTCATTGGGTCTTTATAAAAAATCATCCGAATGGCCACGGTTACACACTTGGACATGAAGCCATTGAAATAAATAAATCACTGGATAGGCTCATAACATAAGGAGAAATTAAACCATCGTTCATCAATATCCACCACAAATATTTCAACCAAGTGATTGGATCATCTATATTAACCCTACCAAAAGTTTCAAAACAGTTGTTTTTGAATTCCTCCAAAATGTAAATTAACAGCAGTGCATGCCCGACCGCAGCAGGTCAGGGCAGCTAATCTCAATCAGCACGGAAGACTTCTCACAGCGTGTGAGGGCATGGATGAAGGAATCTATTCATTAATGTGGTGTGGTGCAACAGATAAGAGCAGGCAGTGTTCAATGTTCCAGTATAACAGATAGACTGTAATAAAGCGTGGTCTTACCTTAATTCCTCTATCAAGATAGCCTGGAGGGTCCGCTGTACGGCTTGTCGACTAGCATCTACCGGATGTCTCCCTAGTTTGACATGGCCGAAACACAATCACACAAAACATTCATGCCTGGGCTTACAACAGGTTGGTCTGCCTTGGTGTGTGTGTGAGTGTGTGTGATTGCATTGCAAACACACACACACACACACACACACACACACACACACACACACACACACACACACACACACACACACACACACACACACATGCAGAGAGCTTTAGCAAGGGGTAGGTTCTTTCCTCCTAATCCACTACTGGTTGACGCATATTTATAAGAGGGTGGACGAGTGGAGGTGGAGAGAGAGAGAGAGAGAGAGAGAGAGAAGAGAATTGAGAGAGGAAGAGAGAGAGAGAGATAGAGAGATAGATAGAGCAGAGAGAGATACAGAGCGCATTAGAGAGAGAGAGAGAGAGAGAGAGAGAGAGAGAGAGATAGAGCAGAGAGAGATACAGAGCGCAAGAGAGAGAGAGAGAGAGAGAGAGAGAGAGAGAGAGAGAGAGAGAGAGAAAGACAGATCAGATGAAATAGGTGGACAAACAGATTACTGAGGCCTGTCTGCCTCCTGCTTTAACTAACCCGTTCAGAGCAACTAGTCACCTGCAGGCACACAGGCCCAAAGCCAAATGGTACATGGAGCCTTCCACTCAGGAAGCACAGACCTCACCTGGCAATGTTTGTGCGTGCGTGTGCTTGTGCCTTTGCATGCCTGCGTGCAGCCTGTCAAATGGGTCGAACTGAGTGATAAGATGAGGGCATCAAAGGTGAAGGTGTTGAATCATTAAGTGGAGTTCAAAAGCACATCTCACTTCTCATAGAGATTCTGCATATGCACACGATCATTGATCTGCACGCATGCAACACGCCGATCCTTGTTCTCATTCTTGCTGAAAGCCAGCATGTGTGAGGGATGAATGTAATCAGGCTCTGCTGCAGTACTGGGTTAATCCTTATTACAACTCACACTCTGTCTCCCTCACACACACACCAACACACCCGCACGCACACACACACAAACACACAGAGTGCCTTGCTGCATCTTTTTATGTGGATATCGTTACACACACCGTTACACACCAAACACACTTTCTTGATCATTGATAAAGTGATGACTAATGTGTGCTGGCTAAACGTAATAATGGTGCTATAGGGTGTGTTCTAAATGGCTGCACAAGATGAGTCAGATTTTGGCAGGTTCATCTTATCACAAAGGGGCCCCGGTTCGCTGTCGTGGTTTATTTCCCATCTGGACTGCCCCCTCCACAGTTTTCGTTGTACAGGCATGTATGGGAGATGTTTTAATATGGGATATTACACAGCTTGTCTCCGCTTAAGGGAATGTTAGAGAAATCCATAGGTATAGTACACAATAATTAACAAGCTCAGAACATTTGGCTGAGTGGGAGATTTTTATAATTAATGCATTTTAAGGATTGGCTTGGCTGTTCAAGTGGGAGGGAAACGTATAGCTCAGAGGAATTAAGGAAACTCAAAAAAAAAGAGAAAAAAAAAAGAATAAAACAAGCCTTTTCTCACAATAAAGACAAGAGGGGTTTCTGGGACTGATAGCCAAGGTCACCTAGCTTATTGTGCATGTACGTTGATTTGTTAAGATGCTATCAGGATGGTATATGATTGTACATTTATTGGAAAAGTTCATGTTTATTCAAATTCTATTGAACTAAAAGATTGCATATAAAAGAATAGAACATGGGACAAAATCGGTTATTTTTTTTTCTGGAAATAGAAAAAAACTAAAGGGTTTGTATAAATTGTGATTCAGTTACTAATCTGTGAAGAGATGAGAAACCCAGAAGGGATTTTATTCCCTAAAACCAAATTAAGCTGTGGTCAACTATTAATCTGTCTTCTCCCCATTCCCAATTTTTACTTTACTGCTCCAAAGCCCATTTTCTTTCTTTATTCCTTCTCTCCTAATTCACTCAGTCCTCTTTTTGACTTTTAGTAGCAGGGGAAACGTGAGCCTCTCATGGGGGCCTCTGGAAAAGCCCCCAAAAAGCTTTTAAATTTTTCCTCAAATCTCACATGTTAGTAGGTGCACACCGACCGGATAAGGAGAGAATGGCCTAATACTGAATGGACAACATATGGGAGGTGGACTATGGCACAGCCAAAAAGTATACATTTATTAGAAAAACCTAAGAGACGCGCAATGAGAACAAGAGACGCGTACCAAAGGAAACATTCTGAAAGTGTGTGTGATCTTGAGGATTAGTCCCAGTATCCTGGCGGGCTAGGACGGAGAAAAGGTCGCTGGTGTGAAGGGGAACCTTCAGCCCTGGCTATTTTCTGACATCACAGAGTACTGCTTTATACATGTGAAAAGTCATCTGAAAAGAATGTAGGCATGCAAACTCAATCCCTTTAGAAACCGGTGAATGCAAATCTCCTGACCAATGACGTCATGGCACACCGTTACCGCACCTTTTCAGCTGAAATGTAGCTGATGATACAGAGCCCACATGAAGCAGTACTCTTATAATAGTCGACAGAATACGTGTTGTTTACCCTTTAAGTTTAAGAATACATGTTAAATCCCTTAACAATGACAGCCAGAAGAGGTGTAGGGGTGGCACTGTTCTTACCTTTTCTTCTTCACCATCACATGGTGCAACTTGTGATCATATTAGTACAGATGGACGAGTACTGTGGGAATTATGAGAACATATCACTTATCACCATCACACACGCGTTCAAGTCTCCAAAACATTGCAATGCACGGCCCTCAACCTTTTAATATTTCTATTGTCTAACCCGCGCTCCAGCGCAGTCGGCTGAAGGGGACTGGTCCCTTGACCCGACATCCTCCCCCGCGTGCGGCGGTCTGTGTGGGTATGACCCCCCCAAACTAATCAGTAGCTTCTTGATGCTGAGCCGGCACTTCCTGCTTTCAGAGGAGTGCTGCCAGGCCCCGGGGTGAGCCGTTAAAACCTCTCGCCTGAGAGGATAACTGCTGCTGAGGGGTGAAAGGTGAGTCGTTTCACCACAGGAGTGTTTTAAGAAGGGGAACAGTGGTGACGTCGGAGGAATCATTGCCTATTATACAAGGTACAGAAGAAGGCTCGCCGCACACATCACACAGCAAAGCGTGCTCGGGCCGAAGCGGCTGTGCAGCGCTGCAGACTGGATGGGATACTGAAGATTGGGTCTTTCCTGCGGTCAGTGATCCTTGATTGCCCACCGGGAGTGACCAATCGACTGTGTTTAAAAATAAACACAAGATTGATGGTTGTGGGGACGTCAACGGATCTGGCTGAACAACGGCTGCTGGCAGAGCTGTATTGATGCGTGGTTATAAGTTTAGAGGTTAAAGTACGCATCGTTACAACGGACACCTTTTGGAATCAGTGTTCCAAAAACTTAACAGACTTCCTCTTAAAACACTAAACTGGCCAGGACAGTTCACCACACCCCATTATAAACCCCCTCATAAACCACTTTAGATAATTCTTTATGATTAAGCATAACACACACACAACAGATAAGCGCGAGCGAGTGCGTGTGCGCGCTTGCACTTTCCAACCAATGACAAAGAACGACAACAACAAAGTAAAGTAAAAAAGAGCAGAACTTTATTTGATCTAAAAGAACCGGTCATTTGGTGGAAGGCAGGCAGTTGAGTCGGGTGAGGGGGGTGGTGGGGGTGAGGGTCGGGTCTAACATTAAGGTATTAAAACCAGTCAATCAGACCGGGAGGGGGGGCGAGACTGAGTCCTGAGTTTCCATGGTTATGCTAAGGCTCCCATGGGGTCCCAGGCGGGAAGAATGACGGCCGTCTGATCCATCACGTTGGCGACCTCGGCGGTGACGAACTTCTTGTCCACCACCACCTCGTACACGTACTCAGAGAACCACTCGTCGGTCATGATCAGGTAACCTGGAGAGAGCGAGAGAGACAATGGGATACATTACGGCTGGGCAGAGACGGCGATTTGTTGGCATCGTCACCAGGGTGAAGGGGGGCCCGTCGGTGTGTCAGATGGCCAATCCCGTTACTGCTCAGGTGGACGTGGAGGTCTGAGCACTTGGTGACCTGAATTGAGGGGAGTCAGGCAGCCAAAACAGGCCTCTTTTGGCATAGTGCTTTGAGAAGCTCGCACGATTTAATCTCAGGATACTATCTTAATCTCTGGCGATTCTCCACTTTCAGCAACGAGAGAGAAACAAAGACAGAGAGAGAGATGGACACAGAGAAAGAGAGAGAGTGAGAGGGAGAGAGAAAGTGCGAGCGAGAGAACGAGAGTGACACACCGAGAGTGAGAGAGAGTGAGGCTAAACAATGATCTTATTAACTGAATATTAACAACATAATGTAAACAGGTGATGAATGTAACTCCGGATGAGTCCAGTTACATTTCCTGAGCCAAGATCACGAAATCAGTTCCCCCTTTCAAATACAGTTAGGCTCACTTTAATATCCCTGCTTGGTGTGCATCCCAGAGGTCTGTCTGTGGAGAGCTAGAACAAATCCTATCTCTGTGTGTAATGGAGCCGCGACGACCGCAGGAGCGAGCGGGTTCACGCAGGATGCAGGCGTAGGAAAAGTCCTCTCTGATTAAGTGCTTGGCAGATTTCACACATGGTAAATAAACTTGGTGCAGGACTCCCAACACAAATAGATGATGACATTTCTCCCCGTACGTTTTATTCGGCCTCAGAAGTTCCGTTCAACACGTAACTATAAAGCAAAAGGACTCATTTCCTGTCTCATGTGCTTAGTATTTGAAGGGATGCTTTCCAGTGCACTTCAACGAGTGTTGCACAGCGAAGCAAGCCTTCCCAAGCAATCCCTTTGCGGAATACTCCCGGGCTGTTATCCCGGCAGTATACACATTTAGCATGACTGTATCAGCCCACGAGTCTCTGACACTCATTGTTCCATACAGGCGGAGCCCTGACATTTCCTTGACATTCACTCCACCCAATGCATGTCTTTGCTCTCGCGGCCAACCCTTACTTCAACATCCGACAGCTATTGGATCTTGATGAGTGCGCATTCCGATAGAACATCCAGGCTTAATCAGAGAAGAGTTGAAGGTCAGAGCCGGGCTCTAGCAACGCGGTAAGAGGAAGAGAAATATTGAAATAAGACGGATCACCCTGTTTATTATTTGTTAGTATCCAGGAAGTCTGCCGAAAGAGGACCTCTCCCCATTGGGCCCTTGTTTGTAGCTCTTGTAGCACTCTCTGTTTTCCCATCACAAATCCCTTCTTCCCTCCTTAGTTTCAGGCACCGGGGCCCCGGGATGACGAGTTGATCTCAATCAACGACATCCAGGCGACCACAACCAACAACGCTCAAACCTTACAAGAAAGGCCTATCAGAGTGTGTGTGCTTCCAAAAGACAATTCCTACGAATCCTTGCTTTTCTGTGTTCATGCATGCGTGCGTGCGTGTGCTTCCTTGAACCTGCAAGTTGGGTGGCACGGAAAAGGGCGTCTATGTGGGAGTAAAAAAACAGCTCAATATTTGTTATTCAAGCTAGATTGACTGTCTTTCCCTGGGCCATAAACGGGAGGCGATACAAAGCAGCCATTTTATTTGGAAATGCATGTAATGTGAAAATAATTAAATGATCCACCAAGAGAATCAATCCTTTTTTGCTATTAAAGTACGATCACTCCAATGACCCAGCTCTTTTGAAAGATCTGTTAAGAACTCAATTAAAACTCGGCATCTATGACATGATTAAATACTTATTGCTAACACCTGTATTCTACAGTAGTACAACACCAGAGCAATAAAGTGTGTCAATAAAATACCTTTCAACATGTCAGAAAGCTCAGGGAGAAGGATTATAAAGCAGCCCGTGACACGTGTTGAAGAGGTCACGTCAGGCCTGTAAATCCTGCTGTTAGAGTGGAACTAAAGCCTTTCAGTGCCTGCGGCATAATATTGATCTAAAACAGAATAAAAGTTTGGGCTTGGACGATGGACTGGGAGCAGAGTTGAGCTGAGAGCTGTTATTGGCTCGCCATCTGGCCCGCGGTAGGACTCCCGTCTCCAGACTACTTCTTTCTAGAGACCTGTCATGTTCACCTTTATCCGTCCATCCAAACCTGGTCTTTACTTTCATTTTCTTCCCCCTCTAAGGGACTCTCAGGGCCCCTCGCTGGAGGGCCTCGAACTGTCAAACAGAACACAGCCCAAAGGGTTCTCCAAACTTTGGTTTTAAGAAACGTTATTAATTTGGCCACAGATGGCTTTGAGGCCCCGACCCCCCCCCTTTTCTATCATCGTGTTTATGGAACGAGACACGTGTGAAACACATTTCCTTCAAGCCCAATAGTGCGAGTGAGTGAGTGAATATGTACGCGAGCATGTGTTTTTGTTGCCAAACACGGTTGGACCAAGCGGGTCTTTGCGTGATCTGCTGTGGAATGCCAAGCTGATTGTCAAGCTCTGAGAAATGGAGGTGTATTGAGGGAGAAGGAAGGAGAGCAAAGAGGAGAAGAGGTTTAGTGTTGAAGTTTTGTATGCAAGCATGAAAACTTTGATAGATCATACAGCATTGGTTGAATTATTAAATTTACATTAACATATTAAAATGTACATATTAAAATGTATTTTTATCTTATCTGTATATTTTTTTTAATACAACCTTGCATACGCGTCCATTGAGTTCTTACTGCAAGTAGAATTTCCAAGATCATTATCATCAATATCATTCACTTTCAGAATTAAAGAACTGCAGTATCTCAGACAAAGGGAACCAGTGTTCTTTGGTTCACAAAAATCAACTCTGGATGTAAATAATTCCTGTAATCAGAAGATCCGTGTAAATGTGTGAGCGCATAGCAAATGAGCGGTGATGAGTTAACGCTGGTGCTGCTGCACCCCTTTTCAACGTGACTTTAATCATCTGCTCAAGCCTAACTGAACAAACTCAAACCCCTCACCGTGTTTAATGAGATCACAACCCAAGCACAACACAGACATTCCAGGACTGCTTAGTTAATGGTGCTGAGATCTAATTGATATGAGAAAGGCCAACGACTCCTTAGATCCATCATGTTTGTTTTTTAATCTTAAACCGGATGAGAGGGATGGACAAAAGGAGTATTCCACAGCTTCGACAAACTTGGATTAGCATCAACAAAGAATGCTACAGTGATGGACTGGATGCGGAAGCAAAGACTGCCAAAAGTATTTTGTGCAATACATAATCACCACATAGTCCACAGCACTAAACCGTCCACGAGCCAACAAATTAACTACATGGCAAGGTAAACATCGCATACTGCGTGCTCAGCAAGTTTGTGTGAGCCTTTTAAGGGGTGATGAGATTTCAAGAGGCACTGTTTCAGGATTCATCAAATTGTTATTGAAATAAACATGGAAACAATGGTACTTGGGGTTTGAGATTCTGAGTTTTTTTTAAAACTCAGAATCAAGACTCCCTAGAGGACTTGTGCGACTGGAGGAATATCAGAGCTGCTCAGCCCCTCTGAAGCAGGCGTCCTTTAACCAGGCTGTGGTAGAGGTGAGGCAGAGGTCAGCAGCCACTTCCCAGAGGTTTTTAATGAGGGCCAGAGGAACATGGGACTAAAGCTGCCCCAATTAGAGCACTCCAAATCCGGTTAGAGGGTCGCTCGAAAATATTTGCTCATCCTTAACACCGAGTTCATGGTGTCCCTGGACAATGCAGGCTTCAACAAACATAGGCCCAGGGCGGTGCCTCGATGTAGGCGGTGCCTCGATGCAAATGCTCGTTTGTGCGTCTGTGCTATTTTTTTCCCACAAAATTGCACTGTAATGCGTAGAACAATTTAGTGCAGTTCATATTAATCCCTTGTATATGTGTAGCATGTCAGACTATAAAATAATCCGAGAAGTTTACTGTAACCAAAGACAGACACCCGCGTATGTGCTTGCAATCAGCACCAGTGCCATCTATTCCACAATGGAAGCAGCTTTCATTGTAGGATTTAACATGCCATTTACAGATGTTGGATCAGCTTGATTAATATAGTATTAATAACGCAATCAGTACACTTAACCGGCCCAACAACACCCCATTAGATTAGATTTTATTTGACGCATATTTGACGTTGTTTATCAGTTGTAAAAGTTATTGTAAAATTGGGAGAAACAGATGAGTCTGCCATATTGTTTGTGGAAAGCTAGAAGTTGTATTGTGGAAAGTATTAACCCTAACACAGCAGCGTAAATTGGATAAAGTTTCAAGGATGTATATTTTGTGTTATATCACAATAAATATTAGAATACTTTCCATGGAACTCTTCAACATAAAAAACGAGAATATGGGGTACAAGTAATCGGTAAATCCGCGAATTAATAATCCCTTGTGTGGGTGAGTTTTATCTGGATAAAGGCAATAATAAGTTCATGAGACAGCGTCCAAATAATCCTCTCCTGAGGACAGGTTGGTTCAGTTCCAGGACACTGGGGCAATGGGGAGGGGAGGGAACCAGACACAGGCCTGTTTAACGGTAGACCCCAACCTGGACAGAAGTGTGTGTGCGCTCACCTTTGTTCCCACGGTCATCTCCCCAAGAGTTCTCCACTCTCCACTTCTCAAAGCCCTCCTTTCCTCCTTCCTCCTGAGAGAGAGGAGACAGAGAGATTCATTGACAAAAGAGAGAGTCAGAGACAGAAAGAGAGAGACAGAGATAGAAAGAGAGAGACAGAAAGAGAAAGAGACAGATTGAGAGACAGAGATAGAAAGAGAGAGTCAGAGAAAGAGTCAGACAGAAAGAGAGTCAGAGACAGAAAGAGAGAGAGAGTCAGAAAGAGAGAGACGGACAGAAACAGAGTCAGACATAAAGAGAGAGACGGAGCCAGAGAGAGACAAACAGAAAGAGAGAAAGAAAGTCAGAGCCAGAAGGAGAGAGTTAGACAGGCACATTGACAGAGACAGAGAGGTGCAGGAATGAGATGAAGTAGTGCGAGTGGTGACAGCAGGGGAATTGACGGTGATGTGAGAAACTGCAGCCGATTAAAGCTGCGTAAACACGCACTGAGCCCTTTGATGCACGGACCGATGTGACAGAAATATGTGTGTGTGAAAACTATGTTTACCCGAGTTTACAGTAACTAGGCGCGCCTGTACAAGCGCATGAGGCAAGGTGTGTGTGTGTGTTTGTCTTCATACCTTCTCTGTGACGGCGGTCAGGATCATGGCGTGGGTCATGAGGGAATCGCCGTACATCAGCCTCTCCGTCTTGGAAAGGTTTTTTACCGAGACCCCAAACACCAGCTCGTGGTTAAAACTACACGCACACAAACAGACCCACTTTAAACATCACATGAACTATTGAGTTTCATACACAGAGTCAATGAAAAGGATCTACCCAGAATCCCAAGCAGCTATTTTAAAGGGCAGGACTAAAAACATCCTGCGTGTGTGTTTCCACCGACAGCCACGGAGACCATGAGCGTCATCGTGGACGTCCAATCCGAGCGGAGTGGGGCCAGCGCGCTACACCGTAGCGGCACAGCACGTGCAAGGCTGCTAACAAGCTCTGGGTCAACAGGTAGGAACCCTCTGTTTCAGGAGAACCAGCGGGCGGCCCTGAACAGGGGCCAGGTTCTCCCGTATTTCTGAGGCCTGGTCGGACCACAGCATGTTGGTGGCTCCAGAGACCCACTCTTGAAAATGTACTGTCAAAGGTTTAACCAGGTTTGAGGCCGAATCACATGTCAACATATCCTGGCACATTTGGGCAATTAAAAATACTACTTAAAATTGTGTAGCGTCTTAGGCTAGCTATCTTGGTTCATACGAGGAATGGGTTAACCCAGCAATCGTAAAAGCTTGCACTTGTTCCAATGAATATCTTTGCTTCACCTACAGCGATATATTGTTACTCTCTCTTCTGGCAAATTTACCTTTCGGAAATTGTTTGGATTAAGGCATCTGCAAAATTCCCTAAATGTCAATGTAATGTAAAACATCGCTGCCGAGACTTTTGCCCTACTCTACTGTATCGAAAACTCGCTCCTTCACCACCTATTGGTACCCTATATAGAAATCTCTCTAATGAAATGTAACAGGTAAAGGGAAGTCATGTAGTAAGAGTTTAACCACACGTGTAGCCTCCGGATGCCCATCTGTGTAGATATTGTTGAAGCAGTGGATTGTGTAACATTCTTAGGGCTTAGAAGGTCTTCCATAAGAGGTCCATACCCAGTTGACCGGAGGCGAGGGTCTCAGAGGGAGATAGGGGAGGTTCGTATTTGTTCTCTCAATGGTTGGGCCAAGTTAGGGTGCAGAGCTGGGTCAGGCACTATTACAAATAAATCCAAGGAGTTTGTTTTACCCTGCTTGTGTTGCCCTGTTTGGAGGACCAGATGGTTGCCACATAAGACAACATAACGCATGGCAGAGAGCTTGCAAAAAATAACAAAATAAATGAAAAAAAGGGCATGTAAAATGTGCAATGTCCCCCCGCCCTTTTGGTACTTGAGACTTGCTTAAACAAACACTACGAATTATTTGCTCATGCAGTTTGACTCATGTCCAGTCAGCAGACATATCAAACAGTCTACCACTGGATTGGTGATGGGAAATTCTTTGCTAGCTGTCTACAACTGGCAGAAGCAGCACACACAAACACTCACACATTCATGTCGTTGATGCCAAGCTTGCCATGGAAATGTTTTCCTACATCGCAGCCGAACCACACAGCCTGGGAGGGTGAGATAAGAAATCTAAAATTAGCACTGCTACTATAACGGATTGTTCAGGGAAAGCATTGTAAATACCGGCCGACGGTCATTTCCAAGTCTTAAATTAGCTGCGTTTGTGTGACAAGCATGACATTTTATAAAAATGATTCACTTAATAATGATCTAAAATAGACAAAAGCCATCAAACATAGCCAGAATAATTAAGTATTGACCGTAATTTTGATTACGTAGAAAATGTCCACAGATGTTAAGAACAAGAGTCAAAGCTTGGGAGCCTCGGTGCATGTGTCATGGCCCGGACTCCCCCTACCTCGGCATCCTTGATGGAGTCAGCGGCGGCCTTCTTCAGCAGCTCGATGGGCTGGTTGTTGTACTGGGTGCTGCGGCCTCCCACCATGTTGCCCAGGAACTCCACGCTGTACAGCTTCCCATAGGGGTTCTGGGGCCGGGGGTCGTTCACAAGGCAGATCTACGGCCAGGCGAGAGGGAAAGCGAGAGAGCAAGAGAGCGAGAGAGCTGGGTCAGGAATGGAAGACATGTCAACGATGGAGATAGAAAGAAAGAAAGACAGAAAGATCCGGCCCCTAACCCCCTATCTCTACTTAAATTTATATTTATCCTTTTAAGTGGAAGAATCTATCGGACAAGCAATTGTTTTAATATGTCACCCAGAATACATTTTCCTGCCAAATGGTGTTAATTTTGGACCCCGGCTGATCATCAGGAACTTCCCATTGAGATTGCACTGATTGGATTCCCATACTCATGCAGATATGTACGACCGACAAGACGGTCCCAGGGCTCGGAGACGCTGGCAGTGCACGCTCCATGAGGGTGTTGTGTTTGTGGCGGCGGGGTCAAAGAGGACCTGCTCGGGGGGCTGACGTCTCCTCTTGTGCCTGTACCTTGTCCTGCATGTTGTACAGGGGCTTGACGTGATCCTTGTAGAACTGCTGCGGGGTCAGGGGGCCCATGCGGTTGAAGGCTTTGTCCTTGTCCCTGTACTCCCAGCTGATGGTCTCAGGAGGGCTTCCCAGACACACACTGACCACCCGGAACACCTGGAGAGACACACACACACAAGCATAAATAAAACATAAAAATGCATGCCACTTCATACATAAATATATAATAAAATGACATAAAACGATTAGGATCCATTTATAGGAGTGGAATGTGAATGTTTACAGCAGATTTAAAAACAAAAGCAATGATTTCTTGCTTTGATGTGGAAGAAGACTATACACAGGCATAACCCGTCATGGACAAAAGCTCTAGTTCTGAGCTATTGTGATGGAGACTACTTTAAAGCCACATTTTGCACTAGAAAGCCAATTTTCCAGCAGGCTTTTCTATGCCAAAACACCTAAAACGAGGTGTTTGTTCCTGCTACCTCCCATCGCTCAGCTACAGGTCTTTAACACTCTTCCAACTTTCCATCAGGCTTCACATGTGCCTACCTAAATCTCTTCATTTCCGAATCCCAAATCTGGGATACTCTGTTTCTCCCGGTCGCCTGCTGTGCAGGTCTGTCAGTTTTTGGTGGAACATATTCAGCTTGTTTAAACGGGGGCCCGTCTCCGTCTCCAGCCCACCTCTACCATGATGAAGCTACCCGAGGAATTTCCCATCCCTCTCTGACCCCCTTTGTTATATCGTTGCGCCTTTTGCCAAACCTCAGCAAAAACAAGAACCAGAAAAGCAAAACAGGGTCCCCTCTATTTGGCGCCCCTTTATTTGTTGGGATTAAATCTAAGGAAAATGACACGTGTTGATGACATGACCAAGAATGACAAAGAACACATGTTTGTCCCCCGAGTCAAGCATCTTGAACCTCCTTTCAGGTTAGGGCACTCGATCCGTTCATACATCTGAATATCTCGGTGCGTGACCACACATACTAATGTAGACACACACGCGTTCACATAGGTACGCTGAGCACAACGGCCTGTGTGTCCGTACATACATTTGTGGCTAGCTGAGACACACAAGAAGTCGGCCCCCCCAACCCTTCATCACATTCATAGGCACTCAGCCATGGAGGCATTCAGGCCAATTTACAATGGCAACCTTAAAGGCAGTTGCCTCTTCAAAACACACACTGCAAACCTAAAGGTGCGAACACACCAAGCGCGTACCTCGCGTATAGACGCGTATAAAATCGGCAATTTTTCCATAGGGAACAATTGGTTTACGCGCGTATGAGGTGCGTACACGCGTACCAAGCAACATTTTACTCGCGTATGGGGCGCGTACATATACGCGCGTACATATACGCGCGTACATATACGCGCGTACATATACGCGCGTACGCGAGGAGTTCAAAAAATTGAACTTTTTACGCTCATACGCGTGATACTTAGCCGCAATAGCCAATCAGCGTGGAGCTTGACCCGACGTCACTGGCAGAGAGTAGTGACCCTTGCACAGAAGCATACGGCCGACATCTTTCTTTATTCTGGGTGGAAATAGTAGCATAGTTACGCCATTAAATGCGTTTATGGAAACATTTTTAGCGAGAAATGTGCATTTTACTTTCATAATGTTCACTCTGTGAATGTGAAGGATGTTTGGTTTGATAGTTATGACGAAGAGTGAACGCTCCGTTCACTTGCATGGACAGAGTCTCTGGTTGCTAAGCAACCTCAACGTCTTGGCGGACTATTTCTCTGCCGATCAACACTACGAATGCTGGAAACACACCAGACACACCATGTGAAGTTATTTAACCCGATTATTGTTATTTATATCCGAGATTTATTTAATCTAACCCGATCCAAGCTCTATCGTGCACCCAAACACGGCGGCGTTTGGGTTTCCTTCCTCGGACTCCTAAATCCAGCGCAGCCACAGGCGCGTAGCTGCGTACGTAGGACCATTTTTGACACAAAATGGTCAAGCAACATTTTAGCTGTGTATCGCGTGTACATGGTACGGGAGGTACGCGCTTGGTGTGTTCGCACCTTTACTGCCATGTTTGGCCCTTATACTCACGTGTCCTCCTAATTTATATCTGCTCTATGCAACCTATGTGCTTTTCTCCCTCTCCTCCGCTACCGTTCCGCTCATCGGGTCAAATAAACAGAATGTCCGTCTGGGCCGACCGAGGGCCCGACTGGTCAGGAAACAAAAGGGCCCCAGGCCCGCTGACGTCACCGCGCACGGGGTCAATATTGAAACACCTGCCTCGGTGCCGACCGGTTAAAACACTGAGACGGACGAGAAGAAAGGAAAACATGGTGTGCGAGTGACACAGAGAGGGAGAGAGAGAACGTACCACATACCTGAGAGCACTTATAATAAATACGACATTTCAAAAAAATTGTCCATCATTGTGTCTGTCAAATGTATATTAAAATACTAGAAAAGTATTTTTTTTATTAAAAAGGGTCTCCAAAACATGAAGTGGAGGTTAATTCCTTGTTGTAGTTCCGGGGCCACCAGGGAATTCAAAAAACACTCCCAAACACTAATGATCCATCTTAAAACTATATAGTATCGTTGTTTTCAAAATATGATGGTTGCTACAGTGCCACTGGGCAGACGTAGGGTGCCATGCCATACGGCCGCCGCGAATATGATAATGTGGCTGATTTATCTTCCTCGTGTTAAAGTCATGCTCTTATTTTAATATTTTACACAGCTAAAAGATGAAAAGGAGTATACTACCAGACAGAGATTAAGGGTGGGTCTGATGGTTGGTTCTGATTTGAGGCAGGCAGCTCTCTGGCCAGCCAATGAGCAACCAGCAAAAGGTCTACATTACGGGTCCTTATCGGATATCTTCGCTGGGGTCAGCTGTTATTGCCAAAAACAGGAAGGATAAGGGAGAGTAGAGGAGACAGCTGGTCGGAGGGATATTACATCCCTGCGCTACAATATATGAAGCAGAGGGACACATGTGCGCATACACACACACACACACACACACACACACACACCAAGAACTTCAATCATGTGAATTTAACTCAATGCAGACGGATCGTAGCCATGCTTTCCCACGCTCGGGAAACCATATACAAACACTACATGTACCAGAGCCAGGTGTGGGTCGCAGTGGTCATAGAATATATGGATTGAATGCATTTAAGCACAACCCTGGGAGCAATTACCATGTTTTGACAAAGCCTGCTAACACTTACATTTTGAATCATGAAACAGCCCCTAAAGGACCCATGAAGCGATTCAAGTAAATATATTTGTATGACTTTACATTCCCGGTATTTAAGTTCATTAACACAATTGCACCCTTTGCGGTGTGTTTACTGTATGTGAATATAACTGAAATATCCAGTGTGTCTTTATGTTGGTAGATCTCCCTGCTTCCAATAGCTATCAGCATCTCTAGGAAACCCAAGATGACGTCAAGCGACTTCATGTTAATTAAATCTGCAGTGGGTAGGAGATTCTCACATAGCGATCATGCAGCTAATTTAAAGTAATTAACCATGTGACAATCTCTCAGAGCGTCCATCAGACTGGATTATTTATTTTTTTTTGTCCCGTTTTTTCAAGAAAAAGACATCGCTAAAGTCACCAAACAGGTTTTATATTGAGGTGTATTTAGTAGAACGTACACACTGTTTCTGTGCAGTGTACAGGCAACAGGTTGCTTGTGACCTGCATCACCTGTTTGTTTAGGTGTAAATTGAATCTATGTCGTCTAACATGTACACGTGGTGCAGTCGGAAGAGCACACTTGTAGTGTGTGCGTCTGAACACCTCAGGGGTGCAGCATACAACTCCTAAACGAGAATGCTCCATAGGCTCAGAGTACCAACCGCATCAACATCCTGTCGACGCTCAAGGCTCAACAAAGACAACCAACCATTGCATAACGGTTATGTCGGGATACCGTTTGTTTTATTCCAGGAGCACAGGAAGCAGCACAGCCTAGCTGGCAAATATATAAAGGGTTCAGTTTGAAATCCTGTGATTCTTGTGTATAGTAAGTGAAACCACAGGCGATGATCCTTGTGGCCTGTCATCGTGGTGGTGGTGGGGGGGGGGGCTGCTGAGACAAAGACCAGGGCTCAAGTCATGACCGCTGCACACAGAGGATGGACAGCATCACCTCCACGTGCCCCAAAGTGGGACTGACACCACATCTTTGATCTGCACACGTGAACCAAAACACATTTGTGAATTGTTGAGGGTAAACGCCTTTAGCATCACACATGCGCAAACACAACATCACTGCGCGCGCGCGTGTGTGCGTGTGCGCGCGTGTGTACGGATGGAGGAAAGAAGGAACAAAGGTTCAAAATATATTGGTTTAATTAACAGTGGCTTGCCTCACATGGCAGAGGACTAAAATAGTACCTGCTTGAGGAGCTTTGATCCATGTTCCTGTTTCGCACATTACAACCAGCTTTTAATAACCAACACCTGACAGGCAGTCGACAGCATGAAGGTCAACAGCCTGACAAAACTAGTTTACCAGCTAGGGTGTTGGCCCAGCGGCCCTACATTACAGCCATTATCACATGAAACATGGGATCAAAAATTGCTCCTTTAAATTGCAAATCTGTAAGGAGGATACTGTTTAAATGCAACCCGTTACAACAGCTGGAATAAACTTGTGTTGTTCATCTGAGTACAACTCGCACCTGTGTGCTCGTCCTCGCTGTACCCCGAAGGCTCCCTCAGACAGGGAAAAAGCCTCATCCCAAGTCGGGTTTTCCCAAAAACAAACCACTTCCAGGTGGACAAACAGCCCTTGAAAACACCGCCCCGGGCTGCCCCGAGCACACGCTACTCTTGCGAAACCAATGTTCTGTGTGTGAGTTTGAGTATGCCTGTCTATGTGTGTGTGTGTGTGTGTGTGTGTGAGAGTGTGTGAGTATGTGGGCGAGTGTGAGTGTGTGTGTGCGTGCGGTGACGGCCAGTCATCGGTGGTGGAGTTGCGGGAACACGAAACCGTGTTGTATTAAAAGAAAGAAACAACAGTGGCCGGCAGCACAATGCAGACTAACAGCAGCCAACAAAGCTGTTGAGGCAGACTCATTTATGCGAGGGTTCAAAAGGTGACCGATTGACGGGCACAAACAACACACAGGAAGCATACACTTCATGTTCATCCACACCTACTATACAAGTGAAAACAGGCACAGCCCCACACAACTAAGCCCCCGCCGCCCCCAGCCACAACATAACACACAGTAGGTGAGCATGCAATTTTGTTGACCGTGTGATTGAGCATGGACAATAGAGAGCCACTGTACACGCCTCACCAACGCCACACCAGTGTGTCAGTAAGTGTGTGAATGAATGAATGTATGTACGTCACCACCTATCTCTACTTTGTGTCATTTGAACAGCACACTATTAACCTAAAAGATGCTGCAGATAATATTTAACAACTATATTTTTGTATTAATTGTTTTAAAATACCATAATCATTTGGTTGACTGCACCTGCCTCTGTTTGAGACCATTGGACCTCTTGGATGTCAAGCACATGCTCACATACAACGTTATGATATAGAACCACCAGAGATGGGTGGGGAATCTGTGGTGGTTGTAAAAGCATAGGGAGAGGGGTGGCATTTCTGGGTTGTTTATATTCATATTCATATTCTTGTGCTCTTCTCTCTCTCTTTACAACCCTCAAATCGTACCTAAAGCAACTTGAAACATCGTCCCTTGGGCATTCGAGAAAAAATTAACATCTCAGCAATGGCAAGATCTCTCGCCTGGCACACAGAGAGACAGCTAACATTACGTTACACAGACAGACAGCTAACAGGCCGATACACACAGACAGCCAGCTAACAGAGACGCAAGGTATTTGCACGTGGAAAAAACAGAACACTATTTAAATTTTTAATAATTATAGCCTTATATGGGGTGACCACTTGAAAATGTGCAACTTTTAGTAGATGTGTAAGCTCTTTGACTTATCTACTGAACTACATTCATACCATTACAAAAGGCAGGAACACTCAGACTGTCAGTGTGATAAGCACTGTTTTGCTTTGACTCTTGAGGACACATTTAAAAATATTTGTACTGCCATTATATTGTAGCATATCATACATTTCTAATTTGCGCGCAAGTAAAAAATCTGACAATCGGTCAATAATCATTCATTAAATATAAGCTCAAATGCAGAACTCTAACGCATCAGTCAAGAGATGGACAGCTAGAGATGATTTTAAAGTGAGGCAGCTCCCTCTTCTGGCCAAACATACATTTGAGGACAATATTAAAACTCAATATTTGGAATTCTTATAATATGTAGACTGTTATTTTTCCTTATCCTATCCAGCCATTCATTTGCATGTAAAATGTGATTGTGAAAGAATCTCACCTCTTCTATCATGGTGTCCATAGCTGCAGATATCTCAGCCTCAGTGGAGTTGCTGGCCACCATGTTCCTCAGTCTTAGACAGTATTCCCTCAGCTGAAACGGGGCAAAACAGTCAGAGATGGTTCCACGCTCGGCTGAAACCCCGACCTTGGGGTCTTGCCCGAGCTTCCGGTCGAGCGGTTGAGGAATTTTGTGTGTGGACAGACCTTGTTGTTGAGGATGTCGTTCATTCTACGCGAGGCCTCAGATGTGTGAGACTCTGGAAAGCACTTCTTTGGAACGACGCCATATTTCTCTGTAGCCGCATCAGCACAAGACAAGACTTTAGGTCAAGCATCTCATTACCTTTTTCAGAAATAGTGCTAAACATGCGAACCGTGCTGGTCGAGATAGCTAAAGCAGTATTGAGTTTCAACTACGTCCACGACAACTTTCCCTGACATACAGAGACTTCAAACAATACCGGCCCTGTTCTGCCCGGCAACTACGAGGGGTGAGAACTAACCAATGAGGTTAACCAGCATGTCCCACTGTCCTCCGTCATTGGTTGGATTGGAGAGCAGGAACTGGACCAGACGGCCGTCCACGGGCTCTTTCCTTTGGGCGGTTTCAACACAGGCCTGAAGGAAGTAGTAGCAGCGCTCCACCTGTGGGAAAGAGCAGGCTGTGAATGCAGAACTGGTAACCGCAGGCCAACATGCTCCTCAAGCACTCTTTTCAGGCCAATCATGTATACAAGAGACAGCATGATTTGAGGAACCTCTTAAATCAAAAAAAAGCTTGAAAAGAGGAAGTGGGTAAGTGTGACGAAGGTTGTGGACAGCGCTGACCAACAGAACACAATGGTGGGTTTGAGACAGATAATTGCCTTTCAGTAGTACTTCTCTATGTAAGTATTCATTGAGTTTAACCCAGGCAGCCATGCAGTAGTGCATGGCTAGTATAGTGGCACTCTACACTCTAAATATGATATAAAAAAAAAAGGGTTAATGAGTAATTGTGAATCATACACATTTGCACTGATTTTAAATCATGTTAATCCTGATGGTGCAACACATTTGAGTTTACTTATGTAATGAGGTTAATATGTGACAAAATCAACTTGGATTTAGGTTATTATTTGGCGGTTTCATTGATATGGCATCTCATAAGCATGGTTTGCCACAATGCTAGCTGCAGCTTGCTTGATCTTGTCGGGCAAACAAAGAGGTAAAGGCTGGCCAGCATACATATTTTTGTAGAATATATCAGTTATAGGATGTGATTTTATCGATAACGTTAATGAAGAATCCATCAATCAGCACTGAATACAAATATCTCCAGGTAATTTGAACCTACAAGCTGGCGGAAATGTTACAAACTGAGACTTTAAACGGAGGTACAGTGTTTCCCACAGACCAGGAAGCAATGTGTGGTGCCCCCCTTGCGGGTGGGGGGGGTGGGGAGACATGGAGTCCTGACGGGGGGAAGGGTGTTTCACTTTTTTGCTCATTCGCGTAATCGAGCAATCGCGCAAAAAATACATTTCAAAGTGGACCGGAACGGCCCACTTCCTGATCTTCCCGATCTCCAGTCCCTGCTGCAGAGCAAATTCAGCAAATTTGCGGGCGAATCCACTGTCCGTGCGTGTGCATTGTATCAGTGATACGCAGGTTTATCCAATAAGTGGTAGTGTACCCGCACACCATTGGCATGTATGCGCGCTTGTCTCTGTGCATGTGTGAACGAGAATGACAGGGAGAAAGAGTGCTATGCGGAGATGAATGAACTGACCGATATTTAGATTTCAAAATCGTGTAAAAAAAAAAAAAAAAAAAAATCAATTTGTGGCGCTCGGTGTTCATCCTATGGCGCTGCGCATTGGTCTATGTATGGGAAACACGGAGGTAACAAAGTGTCACATCTGACATTACCTTGTCCCAGAAAAAGAGGTAGGACTGACTGAACTCAAACTCCTCGATGTTGAACTTCTTCATGAAGGGAAGTCTCATGACGTTAAGGCACGAGAAGATCCAACATCTCCCTGGAATTCACAGAAGAACAAATAAGAAGTGTTTTCCAGCCTGGGATGGTGTGCCTGGGATGATCTGTATTTGAACAGTGTTGAACACAAAATCACATATGTTATAAAAATAACTTCTAGCACAACAAACGATAAGAAAAACATAAAAATAAATAATAATAAAGATACCAACCACTTACAAAAAACTTGTTTCTACAGTTGGTGAACATATTTTTCCCATAAGGAAGAGCCTCCCATTGCATTGTGTTAAATGTATGTTCTTAACAGTGAACAGTGTTTGACTCCAATTACTAGATTTTTGGTTTGATTCTGTAAACGGGCTTTGGAAGGTGGGGGCTCCTTCTTATCCACAGCAACAGGCTCAAAAAATACCTTTTTGAGTTTAGAGCACAGGGATTATCTTGGATTGCATACATGTTTTAATCTGATTGGCTATGAGCATATAAGCATGTCCTACCAGAGTTCTTCTGGTTAGTGACAGGCTTCCCCTCTGTGGGGATGGTGTGCTGAAAGATGTGCACAGTGTCCTGGACTGTCTGCCGGTGCAGACACACCTCTAGCGGGTCGATGCAGGTAGAAACATTCTGTGCTAGCAGATAGCGTGGCTCGGCACGCAGTCTCTTGACAAAGGCGGCGACCTTATCTTGACTCAAACCTTGATGGGACCAGAGTTACCGCGGAACAAGACAAAAAAAAGGGAAAAGACAAGAATTAGACTACAGCTTGTTAGGAGTGACATAATTCAGATCAGTCTTATATCGGATTTGTCACTGTGATAAATTGCATGCAGTCTCAAGACTTCCTCTAGACGGAGGATGGGGGTTAATACTGACTGACGTCTATTGTCATAATCTAGCCTGTACTTTGGCCTGTACATGATACATGGGTATTTGCAAGCATTCAGACAGACATCAGTTTATCTTGCATATGGAAGGTCATTGTACTAGTACTACATTGCATTTTCTAAGGGAATTTCTTTTTTGATGGTAATAAGGCAATATAAATCATATGTTGTGATAATGAAATAACTACTTCAATAGGATGTCAATAAGAAAAGTAACCAAATATTAACAAAGACATTATGTTGGCTTGATTATAGCTTTGTTACATATTGGCTGAAAAATGACCACAGGGTTGGTAAAGGGAATGTATATCACAATCTAAGTACATTCTGATGAAGGAGGGCATCTAATTGGTTTGTAATTCATAGTGAGGAACATGCATGATACAGTTTGACCCCTTTCTCTAGGGTCTCTCTACAGCCCGCATAAGTCTCTAATGGATACATAACCCAATCAACCAAAGAATCACTACAAGTGAATTGAGCAGTTTAACTGTATGTCAGTAAGTATCTATTATTTTTCTGATACAGGACACCAAATATGAAGGAGTACAGTAATGTGAGGGCGATTAATCGAATTTTGATCGTGATTTAGATTTTACCATCAAACGATCACAAAACGAATATAATCGAATTTTCAATTATTATTATTTTTATATACATTATTATACATATCTGTGAATTATTTTACATTTGAAAATTTTCTTGATCATTTTGTGTATTTTTTTTTAATGCGAAATTTCAAAGTTCTCAGTTACAAAGCGTTTTATGGGAGAGATATGCTGAATAAATACATCATGTTTTCAAACTGAAAAATAATCGTTTGAATAATCGTGATTTCAATATTAACCAAAATAATAGTGATTATGATTTTTTTTCCCATAATCGATCAGCCCTACAGTAATGGCAGCAAGGGCAATGGATGTATTATATGGATTGTGTCCAGCCAGACTACCGTAGATTTAGCTCATCATATAGGCCACGCCCCAACAACTTGCAAAGTTTGAGGTAAGAAGTTACTAATAACTATCAATTAAAAACAATGATCTAAATTTAATCCGGGAAACTCGAAACCTTTCAAAAATCTCTCTCTAATGGAAAATAATTTGTAAACTCTTTGCTGTCAGCGTGTTTAGAACCAATTGACGCAAAAACACCCAAACAGATGTCCAGACATTAAATTTAGTGCATCAGAAAACAAGCCGGTGTCTGTTTATCCGTCAGCCGGGTTTTGATAGGCCTATAGCACATATACGAGAATTGTATATTTGGTGGATTATTATCAATGATTACTGTTGTAAACGAACGGGACTTGCTAAGAGTTTTGGGTGCTCGCACCATGAGTGGAAGAGGCGGAGTATTATACCGCAATGGCAGACGGAGTTGGGGTTTGAGCCGACTGAAAGTCACTGAAGGTGATGCGTTTTTGCTTCAAACGATCCGCAAAGTTGAGGTAAAGCATTGACGTTACAATAAATTAATTTACCATCAACGTGCGGGTCTCTCTTTATCTTTGGCTTTTCGGAAAGGTAGCCAAGCCTTTGACAACTGTACACGTCGGTCAGCCATCCTATCAAGCGACCAATGCATCAAATTAAATTATTCTTTGATTAGTTTAACGGCGATTTGCCTGCCAGTCAATTTAATCCATAACGTAGCCAATTAATTTATGTTTCTGCCCTTGAATCTGATTTGATTTAAACGACATGACTCGTCTCTCGGGATAAAAGGTCACCTCATAGGACCCGCTAGACTCGATAAGCTCGGACTCGAACCTTGTTGATTTTAGGGTTTTGAGAAATTTTGAACAGTGAACCGGGTCTCGATCCCGATCCCTAGACATAAGGCGGTCTGTAGCTGAGCGCTCCTAGTCTCGCGGCACTGTTTAGACGTGCGTAAAAACCACATGGTGCACGTGTCTACATTGTATAGGGACCACATGTAATAAAATATGACATATTTTATTACATGCCTATTTTTGTACAGCATTTACCCGCTACGGGGAGGATAGCCTTCCAAGATTTACTAGGCTGGGGTTAATTTCGGAACCTGGGTATATCGATGATATCCATTAATGTTTATAACATGCAGACAAACAAAACATTTTTATATTATTGTTCTAACAAGTTCAAGTCAACCGTTCTAACCACATGGTAGTCCCAATTAGAAGACTTATTTTGCTTCCCATAATTTATAATGATTTGAAGATTAATTTTAATTTAGATAAAAGCAAATGGATGGATTGTCTGTTCAAAGGGCAGAATGATTAGAATGAAAGAATCCTATACGTTGTGCCTATAATGGCAAACCTCGATTTCCAGTGAAAACATAAGTCTAAAGGGTCACCTTTGAACGAAAGCCTTATCAGTCACTTTTGGACTTCCCTGTCCTCTCTGGACTAACCACAGAATGCTAGCAGCTCCTCCCTACACTAGCTAAAGAAGGCTAGCAGCACGGATTACTAGCAATAATCACTAGAAACACAATGTTTCGAAAATAAATTAGGTATACTGGTCAAATAGTTGACTAATGGACAGCCGCTTTCTACCATCCCTACACTTGCATTAAGTGTCAGGGTGGAACATGACAGCAAGTCTCCCCAGCTAGCTGGCATGCTATGGCTAAGGTAGCGCTAATGCACAGAAGCTACCTCAGCTGTCATTCATTGCCTTGAAATTCAGATTAGGCCAACTTTTACCGAATGACAATGCTTGAAACGACAGGAGGGATACCGGTACATACCAGTATCCATGTTGTCGGAAACTGTTGAACCTTTTTATCTTCCTGGACAGTCACCGGCTCTTTGTTTATCTCAGTCGCCGACAGCAGCGAGACTCGGAGAGGGGTATGTTCCTGCAGTGGAAGAGGTTGTCCTAGGGTTAGGCACGCAATCCAAGGCCCGCAGTCCCAGACCCGCAGTCCCAGGCCCGCAGTCACAGAGTTCTTCGTGACATTTCCTAGGGATGAAAGTTTATTTTTGCTTGGACTACGATTTAATCTTTTATGAGAAATTGATGAAAAACAACAAATTATTAACCCAGTAGCTCAACTTAACCTTATATTACCGAGGCTAACCAAAAACTAACACTCTCTAACTTCATTCCTTAACATAACCATCCCTTACCTAATACTTAAAATGTAAAATCTTTAACCTAATCCCTACACTTAACCGACTCTGAATGCAACCATCTCTGACCTAATACCTAGACGTAACCATCTAACCACCTTCATGTACATGTATTTATATAACGTTAGACCTTTACAACGTCATTTGCTTCCCCAGCCCCAAATAATTTAACTAGCCTTCGCCGGGGTCTTCGCGTCTGGCAAAAACTATATAACAGAAAAACGAGGGTCCTAGAACGTCGGTCTTAGGAGTGCGGTCTTAAGGCTGCAGGATGCCGGGCGGAAACAGGATATGGGGTGCTGGGGCATGTCTACAATTGTATCACTTTCCTATGAAATCCGTCAATTTTAATTCATAAACACTTTTGAAAAGTAGTTGATATGATAAAAGTAAGACATTTCAGCGCAATAAGTGCTTGGTCGGTAAAAAGGTGTGATTCTTCAATGGTAACCATTGGGTCAACGTGTGTTAAAATGAATCAGTTTCTGACGTAACAATACGCTTGTCATCACTTATTAGTAGCCTTTTATTATTTATTGAATGTATTTATTTGTAAGTTATTTATTTAGTTCTGTTTATTAATTTATGCATCTATTTTTTATTTTTTACATAATAATGAGATATGGAAAATATAGACCAAGAGTAGAGGACTGAATGATATAGACAAAATAGGGATATAGTCACCTTAATCTGAAAAGATAGCTATGTTTTGCTTGATAAAACAGACACATTGACCAAATGTTCACATTTACAAGTACACTTACACATCGTTTAGCGAATCACCTAGGCCATCCTCTGAATAAATATACGCCTAATTTTAACGTTAAATATGAACAACTAAAGTACATTAAATGTGTGCAGAGGCTGTGAAGTAGGCAAATGGAGACTATTCGTTTCCATAATTTGCTTATTTTAATTGTTTCGTTATAGCCTACGTTGATGAACGTTAGAGAGGGCGGAGCTAACACATCCTTGATTCAAGAATGCCCATTTTCTGCGATTCGTTTCAAAAGATTCGTTGTAGAAGGCATATATCATCAAGTGATTGTAGTAGCCAGTATGTCCCGGGTATGAAATGAAATCAAAAGTGGCCTACAGCGACCCAAGTTTGCTATTCATCTTCAATAAAAGAGAATGTATGGATATATCTTCTTTGGATTCAGCTGTCTCTATACTTGTAAGTAAATATAAAGTACTTAAAGGTTATTTTGGCTGTTCATGAATGCAATCAATCAATATTAATATTAATGAATGCATTGATATTACTATTAGTACAAGAACGAATGTCTCAATACTACAAAAAAACGAAATGTCATGTGAACTTTGAAATTAGTGAGACTTTGCTTTGAGACTAGCCTATGCCTTTACTATTTAAGATTGAATGTCAATTAATATCCTAGTATGAAAAAAGTATAGCCTGCATAGGTATCGGTTAGATAATGAATACATTTCCTCTTGTTTTATTTCTTTGTCAATCACATTGAATGCCCCATATGACATATTTTCATTCAGGTTTGAGATAATACCTCCACTTTAAAAAATACCTTTAACTGAAGTGCACAAGTTGGTTACCCTATTCTAGGTGTACATGCTGAAGAATGCTTTCAGGCTCTTTTTGCAAAACGTGAATCATTTCATGTTCCAATGGGCGGGGACGTCCTGTTGTCCTGTGTTGTCCAACACTGTGGAGAGAACAATTGGACCTCGATTTGGACACACATATCCACCATGTCGAACAAGTCGGACACCACGGTCTGCCCCAACCATCTCACGTCTCAGACCCTGCTGTCGGCCAATAAAACCCGCCTTGTTCTCCAAATCCAGAATTTAAAAAAGTCTGACGAAGGTCTATATGGATGCAAAGTTAAATGGAAAGGGGGTGGCAGTTCTCAGGGGAATCTGCAATCCCTGATCCTCACAGGTAATATTCAGATGATTGTTTGTGTTCTTGTGTGTGTGTGTGAGCATCTGTAAACGTGCATGCAAGTTCATCAATATGAAAATGGTAGTAGAAACTTTAATCCCATGGGCCTTATAGTGTCTGTAATCAGAAACACATCAACCACCACCATCTTCACCATCATCTTCATAGATTTCACCTGTGTTGTTTTCTTCTCTCATCTAAGCCCCCGAGAGGAGCGAGTGGCACAGGGCGCTGGTCCTTGTGTCCGCCTTACTTTGCACCCTCTTACTTCTGCTGATGGCTCGTTGTCTGAGCTCAGGGCCCCACCCTGTTCAGACGCGCTGCACTCTGGATACATTCCGATACAATCAGATCCCACAACCTCTCCCCCGATGCCCGATACCACAGACAAACAATTCCCGGCTTTCTAAAGGTATCCTTGAAATCAGATATTGTGTGTTTGTGATGTAGAATTTAGCCTATGGCCCACACATCATTCACTGTGCGCATGAATGACTGTTGGGGCTACAATTATATACCGTCTGTACATATAAAGATCCAATTCTTTTTGCAGTTTCCTCAAAGCCAGAGGAACAACGAAGGACAAGCAGTGAGGTAAGGGTTACGGGGAAGTCAGTGAGGGGAGCATGTTCTGTATGTTTCATGTTCTGGTGCACTTCTAGACCATTCAATGCTTCTGTTACAGCTCGTGTACGCTGATGTCGCACTTGGTGCTTCACGTGAGCCACAAATAGTCCAGGAGCCTAGCCAGTCCATCATCTATTCCTCCGTAAGGCACGGTGCCGGGGCTGCGATGTGATGCTTCAGGACCCCCCTCAAGGGCGGCATCACCGGTGGTCCATGTCATGCTGTTTGTGGGAGTCTGGCTCTGCCATGTTGTGCTGGATTATATGGCGTTACTTCAATTGTGTTTTTAGTTTAGTTAAATGAATCAAAAGTTTGAACTACACACTTAAATAAGCTAACATGTTTAGCAGATCACTTCAAGTGTTCGTTTTCGACAGCTATCAACAAAACCCACTACAAACCCATCAGACAACTCTCTAAAAGTATGGTATGAGGCTGGCTTCATCTGGTTTAACCAGGAAATGCTTGGACATTCCGGAAATAGTGTGTATCGATCACTTTAGAAAATCCACCCTCTCGTTGGTTGCATAATACCACCTCCCCTTCTCCACAGCTCGGCAGAGGGATTTTGTATTCTTTGTTTTAATTGTGTGTGGCAAAATTCACTTTATTGTATTGAACAGGCTACATTTTCCCACAGATTGGAACGTTTTATAATATGTGCTTGTTCTGCGTGACAATTATGTGGGATTGATGATGTAACACATACCATTGAGTGAAAAACAACACATACAATATGACACAAAATACAACATTTTATTTCAGAATAAACTCTCAATGGCACATTACAACCAAATATACATATACATTTTTTAGGCCTCTAATAAATTAATGTATATTTAATTATTTCGTTAATATCTTTCATTAGCATACTCAGCAGTTACATTTATTTTACATGACATCAATGCAACAAAAGGCATAACTGAATAAATTACAGAGAGAAGGCTGTGTAGGCAATACCCGCTACAATGATAAAGACATAGGACTTGTTATTCGTCAATTGCTCCTATTCTCACCTGCTGTTCAAAATTGTAACCTCTACTGTGGACAATAATAAAACAAAGAGGCCTTCAGTGTGTATACATGTGTACACACAAACAGTGTTGCTATCTGGGACTGTTTGCTTGTTGAGTACTTCTCCAGAAAGGAAAGTACCCTGAACTTACACTTCCTAGCCAGCAGCCGTTTCCTTTAAAATTACTCTCGCAGGCCTACTTCCCTGAGGGAGGAAATGATTAACCCTCTCTGAAAGAAACAGTGAATTATTTCACAATTATTGTAGCCTGCCTCGGAATCTGTATTTCTCAAATACATTTTTGAGTTATTTGGTCAAATTACGAAAATAGCTTTCCCCTTCCTTTGCTGCTTGTGCTTGCAATGTTTATTTTACACCCCTCTGGGTTAAACGAGACTGCACTCAAGAGCTATTCACTATTCTGTTATTTTTTTCCGTAGTCGCCCGCAATTGCCTTTTGCAAATCTGTTCAGAGAAATGTTGAGCTTAGCTTAAAACTCACAAAGCGTTAATAATATGCATGATCCTATGTGCTTCTATTAAAGCTCCCAAGTCCGGTGTTTTAGACAGATGTTCAATCTGGTCGAAAAACCATAGAATGCCACATCAAGTTCAACTCTCCCACGTGGTGGGTCGATTAGAACTGCAAAGATTACATCAAACATTAACACAGATACAAGTACGTATAGCTGCATTTGGGATGTATTTTCCTAACATGGTTTCAGAATGTGCAACGAGGATCTGCAGCATATTTCGTGCTAAACTCTCATAAGTACTACGACCAGGTCCAAATGTACCTCTACTTCCTAAATGAGAAGCAAAAGAGGAAGGGAGCAAGGGAGAGAGAGACGAGACCGATGCTGAAAGTGTGTTTTTAGATAGATTGTAAGGCGCAACTTTGGCTAAAATAAGGTAATGGCACAATAGGATGGATTGTATAGTTTTAAGATAGCTATTGATTTGATGAGCACTAACAGACTCCCTCCTTCCTAAAGAACCTCCATGAAAGGGTACTTCAATTATGTTGCACAAGCAATAAGCTTATTTTAGCATGGCTTGAGTGTGAGGTTCACTGTACTCATGATGTCACAAACAGAACCGGACCACTTGGAGGCTCACAAAGAGCTAAAGGTCTTCAGATAGGGCAGGGGAAAGGGCTAGGGGGTTAGGAAGAAGTGCTGCTTCTGTGCAGTATGCTACAGTGTGTGTTTGTGTAGATCATGTATGGTGTGTGTACTGTATGTGTGTTATATAAGCAAGTATGGGTGTTATGTATGGTATCGTTTTGGGATGTTTTTATATTGGGATTCTTTCTGATATACCATTACAGGGAGACAAAGGAAAAAGTTGATTCTTCTGGTGTTTTTGTAGTTGATATAGCATTTGTTATTTGTATAAATTAATCCACATTTAACACGACAAGTAACAGTTCAGCCATAGTCTCTCCTTAATTGATCCGTAAATCCCCTGTTTGCGTACCTCTAGGCTAGACAGTCCTGCCCATTCCACACTCACAGTTGACAAATGGCTTGTATGTATGTGTGAACAACGACAGTTTTATTGGCAACTGGAAAGCAGCCTGTGGCGATACCATCAGTTAGGCATTAACATTGATATCTGTAGCTAAGGATAAAAGCGACACTTGCGCTCCAGTTTGTCTTGAATATACTCTCACAGTATTCACCAGCAGACCCCCTGCGTACAGACGGTGCGTCCGTCTCTCAGAGGGATGCCGCTTGGCTTAGTGAAGTGCGTTGACAGTGGGCTTATACAGTCGTCTGTGGTACTCTTTTGTTTGTTGAACGCTAGGATAGCTCCTTGAGCCTTGTTGTTTCCCAATGTTGAGAAACAGTCTGTAGTTCCGCTTCATCGGTCTAATCAGACTAATAAGAATAGCAACAGGAAGGAAGGATAGAAAGGTTTAGCAGAAGTTAAAAAGTTGCACAAGAGTGATAGTGTCATTATGTTCTTCACTTCAAAATTGAATTTTTATCAACATTTCTCTCAAAAGATATTGTACAAGATCTCCCCGTCCCAATTAAAATGCCTAACGTCTTAGGTCTGGGTTACAATGCAAACACAGATTTCCCGGAGGAAGCTGTCCAGCTGAACTGAAGGCAGCAGAACTCACCGTAGAGGAGTGGCTCAGCTTGTCAAATCGAAACTTCAAATTTGACCTGGGAGACGTCTTAGTTTTCACATCTGGAAAGACAAGAGTGATGCAAAAAATAGAATCAATATAATAAATTGCTAAAGAAACGTCCACTGTACGTGTGTGTGTGTGTGTGTGTGTGTGTGTGTGTGTGTGTGTGTGTGTGTGTGTGTGTGTGTGTGTGTGTGTGTGTGTGTGTGTGTGTGTGTGTGTGTGTGTGTGTGTGTGTGTGTGTGTGTGTGCGTGTACATGCAATCTGTGTGTTTTCAGGTGCTCCCGGTTTGGGTTTGAGTTTGAGTTGAGTTGTGGTTGTGTTCATGTGCTTGTGTATAAATGTCTACACAGTGTTCCCCACACATTGACAGGACTAAGGCGCACCGCCATAGTCTAAATTTGACCGCCATAGTCTAAATTTGACCGCCATAGTTTCCAAAAGAAAAAAAGAAAAAAAGACAAACTCAAAATATCTGAGTTACTTTGTTTGGGTTAAACCCAGCAGTCTGTATTAAGGGCAGCTATGTGTGTGTAAGAGTGTGTGTGGGTTGGGGGGGGGGGGGAGCGAGGGAATATTTGGTATACTCAGAATCTATGAATTTAATATTATTAATAATAAGAATATTAATAATAAGAATAAGAATAATAAACTAGTAGTATAAAGGCTCAGCACTGTGTTTTAGTAATTTTTGTTTTCCTATTTTCTTAAATGCTTTCTGAAAACTCCTCAACCGCATTTAGTATGACCCTTTACATTGTGTCATCAACATTAATATTAATACCAGCAGT
Organism: Gadus chalcogrammus; assembly: GCF_026213295.1. NCBI lineage: Eukaryota > Metazoa > Chordata > Actinopteri > Gadiformes > Gadidae > Gadus > Gadus chalcogrammus. Next base: position 19,719,879 of record NC_079427.1, read on the forward strand.
TTGTAAGTCACTTGATTGCGAGCCACCCACCATAGTCTCTGAAAAACCAATGGGAAACACTGTGTGTTCATGGACGTGTTTGTACAGTATGTGTGCATATGCTTGCGTGTAAGAATAGGTGTTTTTTCATGGGCTGGTGTGTGCATGTGTGTATTTCCACAACACCTGTGGGACTGCGGCACATGATGACCGGGGTGCTGGTTCCTTGGCTGTCTGTGCTGAGGCAGGGGCTGAAGACCAGGGAGGAGGCCATGGAGGCATGGCTGGCCTTGGAGAGAGCAGGAAGCAGGGGACCGGGGGGGAACCAAGAGCAGGAAGAGATAAGGGAGGAAGCATCATGTCAAAACAAGACTAGCGGGTAAACGTTTAGGGTTTTGTTATTAGAGGGTTTTCTTCCACAAGTAAAGGAGAAGAAGGAGAAAGAAACTAATTTGGTCACGAGAGCTAATCATAAAAGTGGGAATGAGAGAATTTCTTAGCTGATAGGAATGGCTCAGAAGATATTTGTTATCATTATGACCAGTATGACGTGATGATGTACATCCCTCTCATTTCTCTGCATCCTGAGAGGTATTTAAAGCATATGCTGCAGCTGTGTACACAGCTAAACACAAGGCACCAACATGGCGTCTGAACAATAGCCAACAGGGACATGGAGGGAGAGTCTCTGTCAGCTGGTATCACGTCTGGCTAATTACAGGACATGAAATAAATGAAGGCTTTGACACCTGAGACTTTGATTACTACGAACACACGCTCAATTAAGAACGTGTTAACACACCCCTGGGGAGCTCCTCACACGCTCACTGAGGAGGAAATTCCTCTGCATGAATGTATCTTGTTCCAGAGAGAGAGCCTGTGCTTCACTCACAGGTGTTCTTTTGTAAGGTTTATTCCAGGCTACCCAATACCACGGTTTCAAAATAGTTTGGTCTTTCTCATTTTGATGAGGTGTGAGAACAAATCTTAAACAATCGAATTCCACTGCTACAATTATCCACCAACACCACCTCCATCATCATCATCATCCTGATTATCTCCACCCCTACCAACATCATCCTCACAGTCATTATTCCACCACCATCATCATCATCATCATCATCATCATCATCATCATCATCATCATCATCATCACCCACACCACCAGCACCATCCTCATTACCTCCACCGCCACCACCACTATCAACATCAGCATCACCATCCTTATCATCATTATCACCACGACCACCACCAACACCATCATCAACACCATCATCATTACCCACACCCCCACCCCCACCACATGTGTATTGTGCAGTACTGACTATGTCCAGCTCCTCCAGGGCCTCCGTCTCGGCGGTGGTGCTGCTGAAGCTGCTGGTGCTGGAGGAGGAGCGGGAGATGTTGGGCCTGCTCCCTGTGCTTCCACTTAGGCTGCTGCACTCCTTCTGCTTCACAAAGGGCCTGCGGACATCACAACCCACATCCAGGGGGCGGTCACACCTCACGCTACAGTTGTCTTTATTAGGCTGTATGTGAGTAATGGGTTTTAAAGGTGTGTTACAGGTCTTGAAGTCGGAATGACACATAATAAAAATGATACGACTATTGAAGTGGTCTAAATACAAACAGACCTTATGTTATCTGTCTATGTAGATTATGAACACAACATAAAGGACAGGTACATTTGAATGCAATGTTAACAGAACTATTCTTTCTGAGGGCACCTCTCTTTGTTGGGGCAGATCTCCGGCGAGCTGGGATTGGAGGACGTCTCTGACCTCATTTCCTGTGACAGCGAGCAGCCCTCCGGGTGCTTCTGGTCACTGTGGATGTCGTTAGGGGAAGACAAACAACAATAACAACAACAAATATTTAAATTAAACAGCATAAAAAAACGATGGATGTTGTCATTGCAATATATTCCATCTTTTGATACCAAGATAACCAGTGTTGCAATACTAAGCGATTGGTTCTAAAGGAAGATGCTAAGAGTGTTTTCATGCTATGGGTGAATTCTAAGAGTAGAACCTGAGGGTGGATTCACAAAGTAGAAGCTGATGGATGGATGATAGTAGATACTGAAGGTTGATAGGTAAGGAATAAACCCCAAATCAATCTCAATGTTCTATTGGACCGTTGTTGCTAACGTTGGGTTTGTGTCGCATCGATGAGGAACCATTAAAAGGCAGGGGGTGGTTTACTGAAAGAGCCTGCACACCCTTGGAACGTTATTGACCGATCAGAATCAAGCATTCAACCACGCTGTGGTACAATAAAGAGCAGCTGCTGAGGGTGAATCCTAAAGAATAGTCACTGGGGAGGGTAGAGAGTGAGAGGAGTGAGAGAAGTGAGAGGAGTGTCTGACCTGCGCGACTGTCTGTCGGAGGGGTTCTCCGTGCTGGAGTGGAGGCGGGGGAAGAGGCCGGAGCGGCGCTTCACGGGGCTCTTTAGCGGGGATTTGGCTGACATCACTGGAGGCTGGAAGGCGAAGGTAACACAACCCGAGACACATGGTGGGGTTCAGTCGTGGACCACAAGAGACCCTCAAATAAAGTATATAATACAACATCAACCCACTGCTCTGTTCTGAGCAGTACCCACAAGCATGTGATCGTGACAGATGCAAACCACTAGAGGGCAGTGGTGGCCCTCCAAGAGTCAACAGGTGAGAATTAACTAATGGGTGGGACGGGGGGGGGGGGGGGGGGGGGGGGGGGGGGTAGCAGTTGGACTAGGAGGAAATGCTGCTGAGTATTATGGGGTAGCATTTGGTCAGCTGTGGTCCATCCTACTACCGGAATGTGCATTCCGATATCTTGCTCAATACACACATGTGAGCTGCCTGGGAAACCAGTTAGTAGTTCCAGAGAAGAAGAAGAAGAAGAAGAAGAAGAAGAAGAAGAAGAAGAAGAAGAAGAAGAAGAAGAAGAAGAAGAAGAAGAAGAAGAAGAACAAGAACAAGAACAAGAACAAGAACAAGAACAAGAACAAGAACAAGAACAACAAGAACAACAACAATGATAAGGAGAAGAAATTTACGTTTTTCGAATAATTTGCAGTATCAGAAAAACAAGCAAGGAAAAGGGTTCCCCACTCCTTGAGTTTGTTGCATCAGTTATGCCCCTACCCCCCCCCCCCCCCCCCGCACTCACATTGAAGGTGCTTTTGGTCAGCTCGCTGGAGCTCTGGGGCAGCACCCCCCCGCTGAGGCTGGCCGGGACCCCGCCGCCCACCCCGGGGCTGCGGTGGCGATGTGGCCCCACCATGGTCTCCATGGAGTGGCTCCGCACACGCATGGCCCTCTGGAAGTTTGGGGGACGGGGGGCGGATAAGAGGGAGGGTAGAGACAGAGGAGACAGAGGGGAGGAAGGGAGGAAGAGAGTGACAATCAGAGAGTAAGGGAAGGTTAGTTGTGGAGTGAGCAGATAAAGAAAAGCCCAGAAGATACAGTGAGACAGTTAGTTAGTATGTTATAATTAGCACAGTCAGTACAATGATACAAAGAGACATCCTCTTTCATGAGGTATTCTTGGTTTGGGTACTGATTCCTAACAGTCAGAAAATTTGAGCATGGACAGAAGTCTGCATCGTATTAATATATATTCAGTCTTTCTTTGTACATGTATTACATACGTATTAATAAAACAAACAACTCATGCGGAAAAAGTATTTATTATTATTGAAATGCATTTACAAAGATTTTTAAGTAGTCAGTAAACAGTAGTAAACAATAATTGCCAGTGCAGCAAAAAAAACAGCACCCCCAGTGGCTGACTGTAGAAAGTACAACATAGCTGTCCACAACACCTGTGAAGAGAACCATATGGTCAGCTATGTGCATTAACACACACACACACACACACACACACACACACACACACACACACACACACACACACACACACACACACACACACACACACACACACACGCCTATCGACTTTCACTATGAGCAGCATCTTGGTGAAACATTAGATGACTGAAGAGATTGCAATGCAGCAAGATGAGAGAACTCACACGCAAATGCAAATAGCTCACACAAACACACACACACACACACGAGGGCAAACACAAACACACACACACACAAATTAATGCCCATACACACAAACAAACAGATGCTTAAAGAAGACTGCAAAGTTCACAGGGGTACACATGGGGGCTGAGAATCATCGGGTCATATCCAGACACACAAGGCGATCGTAAAAATAACTCAAATTCTCCAAGCCGCCCTCGGAAAGGTGATCAACTAAACAATACAAATCTCTGAAGGCTGCTTTGGGCCTTATTAAAAAGGTCATGTCTTTTTTGTTGCTTTACTTTTAATGAGTTTTCGTGACTAATGAATGAAGTGGTTCACCTTGAAGGACTCCAGCAGCCCTCCGTGACCGCCGTTCTCCAGTCGGTCGTCGTCGCCAGCCACGCTCACGCCCAGCGTGGCCTGGCTCTGTCTGTGTAGCTCATCATGGAGGTTGTCCAGCAATGCAGCCCGCGTTCGGCCCTGAATCACACACACACACACACACACACACACACACACACACACACACACACACACACACACACACACACACACACACACACACACACACACACACACACACACACACACACACACACACACACACACACAGCCATTTATCATCGGGGAGATAATGATTGAGATGATTGAGAAAAAACGTGCGTGTGTGCCTGCGTGCGTGCGTACTTGTGTGCATGTGTGTGTGCGTGTGTGTGTGTATGCGTGCGTGCATGCGGGGGTGTGTTTCTATCTGACTGTGTAAGCGACTGTGTCACCTCTAGTTTGGCAAATTTGTCTGACTTGTAGCAGGCATTTTCTGCATTGATCAGCTTCGTCAGCAGGAAGTCTCGAAACTCGGGACCCTGGAGAGAGGGTAAGAAAGGGGGGGGGGGGGGGGGGAGATGCAGAGGTCAGGGAGATAGAGAAAAGAGAGAACACCAGAGGAGGCAGAACATGGGAGGGATGGATAAACCAGAGGGGCGCTGAGGTGACCTTCAGCCACACCGTCGAGTTCATCGGGATTTCCAAATTGAAACTTTGTGAGTGTGTGTCATTTTATTTAAGAACTCTGCTAGTCTCACTCCCAAAATAACATCATCACCATACATATTTTACCCCTCTTGTCCCTTAGCTCCTACCGCCCCCCCCCCATTTCCTTCTCCTTCTCTCCATCTCCCCCTCTCACCTTCCTGAAGACAGCCGGGTTAGGGAGGGGAGGTCCGAAAGGTGGAACGTCTTCCCTGGCTGTGACGGACACCTGTTGCGACCACACAGACACACGGAGCTCACACACAGCTCGTCGTTCAGAAGGGGGTTGTTTGAAGTGGAGGGGCTCTGATGTTAAAACGTGTATAGGTCGACGACGAATGATTACTAAAATAAGTATGTGTCTGAAATGTTCCCCGGTTTATTAATAAATACTGGTAATCTCTGTGTCTGACAGCGATTTTCTTTCACTTGACAAGTACAATTAGACCCTGATTAAATTCAATGGGCTAACTCAAAACGTTTAGCATGCCATGGCTTTTGCAACACATGTCACAACAAAGGATTTGACTCTTTGGAATAGCCTTAATATCCATAAGTCCATATCAATACATGTATTACCAAAGTATGAATGTGTTATTTGACTTGTGACTTATAGCACTGCATGCTGACCAGGGAAAGTATGACTGGTACCTTGTATGTGGTGTGTTCTATAGATCTGCTGACTGGTACCTTGTAGGTGTTTTCTATAGAGCCGCTGAATGGTAACTTGTAATTGGTGTTTTCTAATAGATTGGCACCTTGTACATGGTGTTTTCCGTGCATGGGTCCTGGACCTGCACCAGTACGTAGGCATGCAGGAAGTTGGAGGCGATCATGTCCGGGACGAACGGAGTGGCATCTTCCTGGAAGATGGCCGCCACAATGTCATTTCCTATGTGTCTTTTCCTCTGGAGCTGTGGAAGCAGAGAAGGAGATGAGATATTGTCAATTAGCTGAACAGATGGTCGGTAATGAAATTTGTAGCATTTAAATGCATAGCATTCTACCGTCACAACATGGCATGATTGTTATTGAATACAGTAATACATAATCCAGCTTTCATCTTTATAGTAACCTTAGGTAGAATTCACTGGCAAGGGCTTTGACATCACTTTCAGACACAACGCTGCAGTATCTGTGTTTCACCAGAGATGGTGCTGTCCCATTGACAAAGAGGGAGGTAAAGTACCTGCTGCACATCCCCCTCAGTGTAGGGAAGCTTGGTGGAGACGTGGAACATGATATCTCGCTGTCTGAAGACGGTGTAGACCGACTCCATGCCCGTCTGTCCGTGGGAAACGTCCAGCCCCCCACGGAACCTACCGGAACAGAATTGCACACACAAGCAGGTTGACAGTTTGTCTTCACTTTCAGACACGCATAAAGCGTTTGTTCTTGCTCTGGCCGGTTATAAAATTGCATGCCACGGTAAATACTGTGTAACGGAGACGGTCAGGCATACTGCGGGGAAAACATGCTATAGGTCTGTACTGAAAAGCCAACGGGACAATAAAGATAATAGACAAAGCTCTGATTACTTGACGATGCAGCCCGTTAGAGCCCAGAATGAGCTCGCTAAGCACTTTATTCCATGTTAAAGTAAAATATTGAACCGTCCAGACAAACTGTGCTCGTGGTTGAGCAAATATCTGAACTTTAATCAACTATGTCCTTCAGTTACTTGTTATGAGTTTATTTTACTTCATTGCATTTGAATGTCATACCATATTTTCTGTCTCATTCTGTCCCCACTCACCCTTTAAAGTCCTGCAGCTCAATGTTTTCTCCCAGAACATCCAGGAACTCCCGGAAAGCTGGCGTTTCCTCATTGTTTCCAAACAATTCCTCCTCTGACGTCTGGTGAACGCACAGGGTGATGGTCGTGGTGGGATGGACGAATGAATAAATAATGATGCAATGATAAGTTCACAAAACAAGAGAAAAACAGGTCATAATGTAAACATAGTTATCATAACACACAATGCAAACCATCCAAGACAAATCCTGGACACTCCCCTCACATGCCCTCTAAGAGGAGCTATGTGGAGGTGTGGAGCAGCTTCAGCCATTAGCTTATCTCCCCCCAGGTGCCAAACCAGGCGTTTCAGGCCTTCCTTTATGCACACACACATTATGCAGACATCTGACTTTACAGCAGTGCCTGAGTCCCTAGTTTCTTCTAAACCTGAACGCTCTGTGATGAATAGATATTTTTTCCATATACACTTGATACTGATACTGACCAACCCACCCCTTTTGACCCTTGACCATTTGAAACTTTTGCATGGATGGTGTGAATTCAAACCCATTACACGTGGACATTGGCTTGTTTGTAGTCTGTGTGATTACTGCTTATTAGCATGGCATATGTGTACTATTTGTCTTTTTGTATTCTGTTCATTGTTATTTCAACACTATTTTCTTATCTGTAGTTTGGCCGTCTTAATTCTTGCGGCTGTGCCTCCTGAATTCTCCCCTGGGGGATTAATAGTTATCGTCAGTATTGGTCGGGGATGAGCTGGTATTAATCTATTAATCTTATTTTCCCACTTATAACGCCACCACATCTTTCTTCATTAGTTAAAAATATTTTTAAATGCAACCAGCCCCCTCCCCCGGCCAGCATCACAGACGTCACGAAGACTGCGACTCTTTCCCTCACCTGTCCAAATTTCTGGTAGACGACCCCAAACTTGAAGGTGTTGTTGAGCTCATGTTCATCATAAGCCACTATCAACTGGGAACCCTGCATGTTGAAGAGAGAGGGTGGATGATGGAGAGGCAGAGAAGAGAGCGAGAGAGAATTTAATTTAATAACAGAGCTGGCAGGTGAGGCGTTTATCTTATTTGGGTCCTGTGAGGTCGACATGTGACAGACCGTCACAGCCAACGGCGAGAGCATCGCTCAATTTGTTTTTGCATCACACACACACACACACACACACACACACACACACACACACACACACACACACACACACACACACACACACACACACACACACACACACACACACACACACACACACACACACACACACACACACACACGTTTTTTACTTTTCCCCGAGGCAATCCTGAGGAAAATGGTTCCTCACATGGTACCCACTGAGAGGAGTTAGTTGTCAAGTCGAGTACCCCATTTGTACAAGAGAATAAAATCCTTAAAAGTTGACTCAGCCACCCCCTCAGCCCTCCCCTCTCTCTCACTCACAGCTTTATGCCATGTCATTGTGTAGTCTTTTTTTACTTGTCTTCACTTTACTTTACTCTTGATCCTAGTAAATTTCTTCTGGGTTCAGAGATGGAAGCTGGATAATGTCAGCCCATTCTTAATACTTACACAGCACGTATTTACTAAGACAGCATTGGCTTAGTATCAAAAACTGTGATGGTTCTCATTTCACACCAATAGACTCAAACCTACAGCTTTCAGTGTCCCAATGGTGTTGGGTGTTATCCCAAACAATTGGGAACAGGACGTTGATTTAGCCTTGAGATTACTGCCCATTGTTATTCATAGAGGCCTGCCAATGTCAATCTGATACAAGCGATAGAGGGTATGTTAACACAGATGTGAGCACTTTCAATCCAAATACGATAGTGGAAAGTGAGCGCTAGTGTGCCTGACATACTAATGAGATCACAAGTGGTGGTGGAAAGTTGTGCGAGGTGTCATTATATGGAGCCCCAGGGATCTCTCCAGTGAGGTGCACTCACCCTGGGGTAAAGGACCGGGCTGAACTTCAGGCCTGTGGCGTCATCGCACAGGAGCTATGGAAGACAGAAGATGAGCAGGGGTTTCATTTCAACAGGGGACAGATGGGGCAATTAGAGAAGCTCATGCTATGCCCCTAGATGACTCTTCATAACAACCTCAGACCGCCCTGCTGTTTCTATGGGAGGGGATCAGTCATGGGCCTTTGGAGAAACAGATGGGACTTTTTAAACCCCGTCCTCTCCCTGGTCAGAGCCCAAACACTAGACTAGACACTGCCTCAAGTCAGTTATTTCCTACGTGTTAAGCTTCAACGGTACCTATTCCTTAGGGTAGCTCACAGCTCAACATTGAATCAAAGTTTGGATGGGAACAGCAAAATCAATACCTAATGATTTCCAGGTCTGTGGATCTGTACTGGAAGTGCTGGTTCAGCTAATCGCGGAAATCACAGATTCCACGCCCTGGATTTGTTTTCCACTGAAAAGTTCAAACTGAAGTATCTTCTGAGCTGTTGGCGGCCCTGTAGCAGTGTGGTGTTCGCGTGGTAGGTCATGGGGTCCATGTGTAGTGGACTCTGCACAATGGTGGGGGGAAGCCTACCTTGGCTATCTGAGGTACGCTGGGCAGCTGGCTGAGGCCTGCCAGAGAAATCCTGTCGTGGACAGTCTTGGTTCTCGCCCTGCAATAGGACGACACAGTGTTCAATACATAAACCAACCTGAGGTTATTACAACAAGTGTTTAGGATTTCTATGGCGGCGACTCCGCTTATAAGGACGGATCCCGTTCTTGTCGAACAACATTCAGTGAAACCGGCAAACTAACTATTAACAGAGCGAGGCTTTATAACCGCTGTACAACAGGCACGCAGGTCGTTCTACTTAGCCACACCGGCCGCCTGCAATGTAAATCATTTTGATTTGCATAATCTGACGATAACGAGGAGCAGCAGAGGGTTATTCAATTATGTACCTGAGCATGATACGCAAAAACTCCTGGCTCTCCGCCTCCTCTTGTTTCAGCGACATGATGAGGTGTCCTATACTGCTGCCGGTGCAGTAGTAGTTCATGTGCTCCTGCACGGGCATAGAGCAAAGATCAAGTCCACGAAAGGTAGGTCACCCTCATGGCAAGACACAAGGCAGCGTGGGAAGTTGACTCACATACACACGCACGTTATATATGTGCATATGGGTATGCATTTAGAATTTGCATGTACAGTATATTTGAGCATTGTTGCCAACTTTTTCATCTTTCCTTTTGTCCAGATGTGAAAATAAAGCATTCAAGAACGCTGATAAATGGTACACACGCACACTAACAGATACACAAACACACATACATACCCGCACTCATAAACAAACGAACACACACAAACAAACCCACACACAGATGGTGGCAACCCGGCTTGGTGAGGGACCAACCTCCCCCTAATCAGCACACGATTCTTCTTTCGCAAACCAAAAAGCCACGTTTATTTCAAACGTAAGTATCTTACTAAAAAATACAAAAAACCTGGGAGGAATACCCGGCGGTGTCCATCTGTCCGGAATCACGTCCCCCTGGGTATTCCTCGGTCTATTCGTCAGCAGTGTTGAGAACGTTACTTTAAAAAAGTAATTAGTTATAGTTACTCACTACTTGTTCCAAAAAGTAACTGAGTAAGTAACTGAATTACTCTATAATAAAAGTAACTAGTTACCAGGGAAAGTTACTATTTGCGTTACTGTAAAAAAAAAAGTTCCTCTGTGTCAAAGAATTTCGATTTTTCTGAACAGTTTTCACCTGGCCTTAATGTGTTAAATTGTTGAACTGCCCATTCAAGGCCCTGATATACTTCCAATTGATTTTTTAATTTGCTTGGTTGCAAAGGCTGTGGAACATCTGCCGAATACTACAGAAAATGCCAACTTTTCATCGGATTGCTCCGGACTCGCCATTTCTGCTGCTTCATCGAATCTGTTTGGTGTGTGCGTGTGTGTGTGTGTGTGTGTGGCGCACGTGTCCTGGCTTAGTATAAAAACACAGGCTCCGATTGGCTACCATGAAACATGACCCTGCCTTAGCCAATCATAATCGCATATCTTGTTGTTAACCCACCCGGTCTCCTCACTAGCAGTTTGTGTTTGCAGCCAGGGGTGCGTTCGGATTATGCAGTTTATTCAATCAATTTATAGTACTGCATTGCATTTAACGTACAGTAACGGCGATGTAACAACGGAGTAATTAGTTAATACAAACACTGTTTGTCAGTCTCTCCACCTAATGGATCAGTCTCTCAACAGGAGAACCAGTGTTGAAGCAGGCTCTTTAAGCCATGGTTCTCCAACTGCTCCGACCTCAGGTGCTCCGTATTTCGCTGATTGGCACCAATGCGCTCACTTGTGCCACCTGGTGTAAATGGGTGGTAACCGCCTCTACCACCTAACCCCTGACTCAGGGGCGTTGTGCCCGAGCTGGGTTGCCACAACATACACAAACACACAAACAGACACCCATCCATCAACACACACACACACACACACACACACACACACACACACACACACACACACACACACACACACACACACACACACACACACACACACACACACACACACATACAAAGACACACAAACACACACACACACACCTGCACACACACATCCACAGTAAAACTCACCCTGCCAAGGAAGTGTTTGCGGTAGGCGCGCGCAGTGCCGTTACACTCCAAGCGGTACCCGTGACCGGCGCCGGGGCTGCCCCCACTTCCTCCACCGCCGTCCTCCACCTCCTCCTCCTCACAGAAGCTGGACTCGGACGAGGTGGGGGTACCCACAGGCGCCTCAGCATCCTCGATCCAGTAGCCCCCAAACTGGGGCAGGATGACCTGCGGGTACGGACCCCCCTTCTCCAGGACCTGAGGGGGGACAGAGAGAGAGAGAGAGAGAGAGAGAGAGAGAGAGAGAGAGAGAGAGAGAGAGAGAGAGAGAGAGAGAGAGAGAGAGAGAGCGAGAGAGCGAGAGAGAGAGAATAGCATTGCATAGCAGGGGAGAGCAGAATGTGTTTGATAGTTTCTCTGAGAATATGTCTGGCAGAGATATTTCTCCTGGGTGAGGACAAGGCAATAACAATTTTATATGTGAGTAACTCATTGAATAAAAACTCACATCTTCTATTCGTGGGTAGGGTATGTAGTCATCCTGTGAAAAGAGCAACCACAACAAACATGGTTAGTACAAACCATCCACACATTGTATTGAGCGTGGATAGATGATAAATGAGGGGCTATGTTCTACGGCTGCAGCCAAAGGACTAAACACATATTATTTTTAACACAGCACAGTAATCGACAATGATTCCTTTCAAACAAGCTTGCGGGCAGTGACGCAACATGAAATGCACAGTCATCTTCAATCATAAACAGGGCTGCGTCACCCTCTGATGATGTCAGAGCTGTGAGCCCGGCCTTTGATGGAGTCTGTTAGCCTCTGGGATGACCACAAGTTTGCCGTTTGGCTGGTTGGTAGTCGGCTCACGACGCTGCTTCTGTGAACTCTTAGAGTGCTGAGTGACTGTTTCACCCAACACCACCAACAGGCCGCCGGTCTGATTATATTCTGGAGTTGAGAGAGACGACTGGCAGGCCAGAGTGGATCAATTGGCACCCGGTGGTCTATTGGACTTCTAATCCATCAATTCAGGAGGTATCTGATTCTCAGGGTGTGGAAGGGTCCTGAGAAATGTTTGATGTGGTTTGAAGGGGCTTTGAGGGGACTTCAGAGGCTGACAGATGATGAGGAGATAAAGGCGGGAGGGCGGTGGGGGGCAGAACCCCAGAAACACAATGAGACAGGTCACATGCAAGGGAATGGAGGACACTGCATCAACACAAACTCACTTGAGATCCGCAGACACGAGACACAATACCCATGTAGCACTAGTTGTCATGCATGTGTATGTGTGCATCTGTGAGTCTGAGTGAGTGCATCGTGTGTTTCTCTGTGTGCGTGTGTGTGTGTGTGTTTATGTATGCCGTATGTGCGTTGTGTTTGTTGGTGTGTGTGTCTGTGTGTTTGTGTGCGTGTGTGTATGTTGAACCTTGGATTTCTTGGTTTCCTCAGCTTTTGGGACCTTAATAAGGTTAATATGCAGCATAGGAGGAGGAGATACACAAATAATTACAAGGTGAAAAAGTCCACGAGATGATCTATGTTTTAACTAAATGTGCATATGTATTTCCAACCTCATTCTCTCAAACGCTTATCTAATGTCATCTCATTATATAGAACAAAGTCTGTTTCCAATCTCCCTTATGATACACAGAAGTTATGGCATGACAAAAACAAAGAGAAAACAGAAAGGTTGTCACATTCTCTAATAGACAAACTTACACTTGTGATTGTGTGTTGTTGTCACTGAAAAAACATTCGCATTTTTGGATTCTCTCTCTCTCTCTCTCTCTCTCTCTCTCTCTCTCTCTCTCTCTCTCTCTCTCTCTCTCTCTCTCTCTCCTTCTCTCTCTCTCTCTCTCTCTCTCTCTCTCTCTCTCTCTCTCTCTCTCTCTCTCTCTCTCTCTCTCTCTCTCTCTCCCTCTCTCTCCCTCTCTCTCCCTCTCTCTCTCTCTCTCTCTCTCTCTCTCTCTCTCTCTCCCTCTCTTCCTCTCTCACACCTACAGACAGCACAATGGAACCCTCTCTTTCACTCAAACGTCAACAGATAACATGATAATGGACAACACTGTAGCCGCCGCGGGATCCTCCTCTTACCACCATTTGATCTGAGATATTATCGAGTCACACACACACACACACGTGACCACGAAGCTCTGTCATAAATGCAGAGTGGAAGAGATAAATGGGCCAATTACAGTCCAGGCTGTTTTGGAGCCATCTTACCACGGGGCACCTGGGCTAGTAGTGCCCTGAACTGGCATCACATAGAAACACTCCAATAGTGTAAGCACTGCAATCTCGCTCTTGATCCCTTTTTGTTGTCATC
>NC_079427.1:19738613-19791113 GCF_026213295.1 Gadus chalcogrammus
TCGCCCACTCAAATCATCTTCCTCACAGAAAAGCAATGTGTACATTGCTTACCATCTCGCTTTGCGTCAAAAGTATTCGAAATGTGACACATACATGACGGTGGTAAAGCATAATCCATGTATTGGCAACACTTTATATAATGTCAGTCATGAGTCATTTATCAGCCTTTAGTTAAACAATCGACAAATCCTTAAAAAAACAATCAATATAAGGATGATAAGTAAATGCTGCAATAAAGGGCGCCAATTTGACCACCAGGTGTGATGTTGATTAGCCCTTACAAGCCTCCAAATCGACCCTCTAGTGACATCACAGGTGGGAGTCCGCACCCAGATTTATGGTTGGTAGATCAGCTTAGCACCGTCTATCCAGTGCATTGTAGAAACTGGAGATGCTAGGGGGCATTTAACGAAGCACTAATGATTGATCTACAAATATATATATATATATATATATATATATATATATATATGTATATATATATATATATGTATATATATATATATATATATATATATATAGATGTTTTGTTCATGATTCGTTAACCATTAACTAAAGGCCAAAAGCTGATTTTGATCGAACCCTATTATAAACTGCTACCCTTCTGTCCTGCAGCGTTTATGTAACAGGCCTCAATCTGCAGCTTTCAGTGGCTCAGACGTTTCTCTCGCTCATTAGTTTTTTGCGGCGACACCAGACAAGGACGAAGCCTCGCTCTGAGACCTTGTCTAGTGGGGAGGGAGGTCATACCACCCGTCTGGCAGGCATGCATCACTCTGTCCCTGACCCTGTTCTGCTCTGTCGCTCTGCTAATCCTGCCCCCCCCCCCCCCTCCGACAACACACACCCTCCATCTCTCACTCTCCAATCCTTTTATCTCCCCGCTCATCTCTGATTCATGTCTCCCTTTCCAGATCATCTCCTTTTCCCGTTCCAGAATTTGGAGTGAAACTCCCTTCCACACCCCCCACAAAGACACCCTTTCTCTTCCTTCTTTCTATCTCCCGCTCTCCTTGTCTGAACATATCCTTCTCCACCTCACATCACCCATGGTAACACACGAGGGATGGCCGGAGGCAGGCGATAGATAAGAGGGGGATGACCAAAAAAAAAGGAAAAAAGATAAGTGTTGACGGCCTGTCATTCAGCCTGATTGACCGACAGAAAAGATACGCAGAAGCTACTATTGCATCAATATAGATCCTTAAGAAAACACTTGGGCTGTTATGATATTTGCAGTAGACCCAAATAACCCTGAAGTCCGCTAAGGAGCCACTGAGAACAGAATGGAACCACTTCCTAACATGAACAAAGCACAGGCACAGGCCCATCTACGACGTCCACTTTCTAGAAACTACAACAACAGTACTCACTTCGCAATGCCCTTTTTCTCACAGCCACCTGGATGTCTGCGCGTCACGGATAACAGATGATCTCTCTCGAAAATACAAGGGTAAGCATTTACAACGCGAGATGAGGCTATGTACAGAAAGTGTACGGATCCCAGTCGCTGCCTCACACGTCCTTAGAAAATATGGCCCGGGGCGATTGTCTATCTGTTACATGGGCAGAGGCAGACGCTCATGTCATGTCCTGTCTGGAGTTATGAAAGCATCTCTTGGGGAAAATGTTGCCTTCTTTGGAGACACATTTCTGTTTAATTTCTTTCAGAACATTTCATGTCCTGATGTTAAGAACTTAGAAAGGTTAAGTTATTGGATTTGTAGATTAGTGCTTAATATTTTTTTCCTGAGTCTAGTTTATTCAGTAGTGTTATACCAAATGATTGCTCGATTCTAAAAGGAAAAAGGAAAAGCTTGTCAGTCATGTGATGTTCTTTTTTGGGGGTTGAAGTCCAATTTGCTGTTTTAATTTCAATAGTGTGCTCATTCTTTGTTTGATAACCACTCTGTCTAATGACAGTTGCACTATACAATTACTTTAGTCTTTGAAGTAGTCGTTATAAAATATCAGGGGAAAAAAGCAATTCAAAACCTTTTCTGGCGCATTATCTCCGTTGGTACTCGGTAGCGCAGTTTCGCCAGTCTGCTCAATTGAAATTGGTGCCAAATTTGTATGGAGTCAGAACAGTCTCATTATTAATGAATGCACAGAGAAGGATTCACAAATGTATTTTGTGATTTATATATAAATTACTCTCTTCTCACAAATACATTTCAATGCACACACAAATGGATATCGGCATGTATAAATGTAAAATAAATCCATAAACAAAAATAAGTTTCACAAACATATTTCTGATCCACACACAAATATGTCTTGTTTTAAATAAAGGTCATATAAATCCATAAATATATTAATTTAAAAAAGATTTGCAATTTTCATCAAAAATGTATTTGGATGTTGTTACATTTATGTACAAACTGTTAAACTTGAATGTACAAGACGCTTTTCATTTGTGAGCTAGTTTGCATTTGTGTGTGAAACTGTCTGCATTTATGTGTGGATTTTTGAGACTCTCCTGACGTCGCTAGATTCACAAATGCATTTTTTTCAACAAGGAACTCTCTGTAGCCAATCAGATGCCTCCCTCGTTTTCAGCCAATCACATGGCTGCAGTTCCGACCTCTGAGTCCAGCCTCCGAGCCTCCCGGTTCTCTGTCAAATGTCTACTCTATCGGAAAGAACATGGTTTTTTGAATGATCGTACATAACAATCTCTAGGTGGTGAAGAAGTAAATGCTGCGTCACGACACTTTTTCCATCTAATTTCGACTGGGTTTTGGGATTATCGGTGCCGTTAAAGTAGTAAACGGCACCGACGTAAAAACCCAGTCACAGCAGTCATGTGGTTGACTGAAAACGAGGGAGGCATCTGATTGGCTACAGAGACTTCCTTGTTGAAAAAAATGCATTTGTGAATCTAGCGACGTCAGGAGAGTCTCAAAAATCCACACATAAATGCAGACAGTTTCACACACAAATGCAAACAAGCTCACAAATGAAAAGCTTCTTGTAAATTCAAGTTTAACAGTTTGTACATAAATGTAACAACATCCAAATACATTTTTGATGAAAATTGCAAATCTTTTTTAAATTAATATATTTATGGATTTATATGACCTTTATTTAAAACAAGACATATTTGTGTGTGGATCAGAAATATGTTTGTGAAACTTATTTTTGTTTATGGATTTATTTTACATTTATACATGCCGATATCCATTTGTGTGTGCATTGAAATGTATTTGTGAGAAGAGAGTAATTTATATATAAATCACAAAATACATTTGTGAATCCTTCTCTGTGCATTCATTAATAATGAGACTGTTCTGACTCCATAAATTTGTTCTATACACTGAAATCATCCACAAGTATTTGAAAATTCTGAGTGAAACGCTTTCCTCATTTTCTTTATCGTTGGAGTTCGATAAACTCTATGGGTCCTATCTTGCATCCGGCGCAATTAACTTAATCACTGGCACATGTGTCGTTGCTTGTTTGCAACTGGCGTAGAGCGTTATTTTCCCTCCTGCGCCACTCGTAGGTAAATAAGGGAATGATCCTGCGCCCCATGTGGCAGTTCGGCGAAAGGAGGAGATGTGTTCTGGCGCAAACATTCCCTGGTGCAGTTTCAGAAACCACTTTCGCCACAAACCAGGAAATACTTGGTTTAAAGTCAGTGGGGCGTTGTTCAGATGCTATTTTAAGGGCGCATGCATAATGTTGCTTGTGCACCTCGTGCATACACTTTGCTTCTCTCATCTACCTAGCCACACATTCTTGGTAAATTATTTGGTAAATAACATCTGATACAGCGGTAATAAGTTGTACTTTTAAATCGATGCATCTGCAAACACCGTACAGCAAACACATATTTTCTTGACACAGAAATCGTGTACATGCCCATAACTTTTAGGATTGATGAGTATTTGATCGTGAGAAAACATTTTTTTACCGCGAGTGAGTGTTAAAAAGAATGAATGCGGGCGCACGTGTGTGTATGTGTAAAATAATTAATGAATGCGGGCGCGCGTGTGTGCGTCCATCTGTTTAAACACACGCAAACTAAACACGTAACGCATAATACAGTCCAGGGCAATGTATATTAACGGGGGGACACATGCATATTAGGAACACAAGTCGATAACGATGATGCATGCAATACTGATAAGAAACGATGTTTATAATGTATTGCGCTACCATTAAATAGAGTTTTCTTTGCCGAAATTTATTTGAGGACTCAGTATTTCTGAAGTTGTGGAAAAAAACCTTATTCCATGTGTGAATTAGGCCATAATATTTGGCCATAGACTGAGCCATTTGAAGTTTGAAATTCATGTGTATCTGTCTCATCGGAGACTGCAGACGCGCTGTCAAAATATTAACTCGTCAGATTCAAATGCGCTCATGGCTCTTAAAGGGGATGGGAGCTGGCACTCTCATTGGTTTATTGCACGTTACGCCCAAATCACACCTACGGGTAATTAGGCTACTTCAGACCAACCCTTTTTAGATTTGTGCTGGGCGCAAGAGTCATTTTTTGTGGCGGTAAAATAGCGAAAACATAGCGACATCGCCAAGCGACTCTCACTTGCGTTTCAGACCGTTAAAATAGGGCCCTCTGTCTTCATAGATGGAGTTTATCTTATGGTTGGTCATTGAGTGAAGGCACTGCACCCTATTCAGCAATGGATTATTTTCACCATTTAAACCATACAAAAGTCCCCAAAAAATTATGCATTATTGAGACGCATAAATAAAAGAATATATACGATTCGACGATCAAATGTCTGTCCCGACGAATCAGATTTAACAATGGAAGATCTCAGTGAAGGACACCTCTAGTCTTGGTTTTATCATGTATTCAGTGTCTATATCGTTCTGTGTTGTCACCCAACCGAGGGCTACCACTGGTGAGGATGAGACGACCTGTGGTGGTCGATGTACTCAGACCACGTTCTTGAGCAAAAGTTGAGGTTGAAATATTACTCCAGTAAAAGTGGACTTTAAACGTCGACTTGAGTAAAAGTATAAAAGTACTTGGCTATAATTGTACTTAAGTATCAAAAGTAAAAGTAATTTGGTGTAATGTAATTCCAATGTCTTCCTATGTCCTTTATACACTAATTTAAGGTTAAAAGAAACCCCACCAACACAATGTTTTCTATTTGTGATTTCTGGTACCGATATAATTTGAAATTATCATGATTACCTATTAGATTGGACGGCGAATTCTTGAAAGAGGAAATCGTATGCTTCTTAAAAAAGGCACTACTTCAAATAGTTTGCTTAAATATGGCCATGGGGGCTCAATTTCAATATCTGGTGCTTCTTCCATTATTGTGTGTTATCTATAAACGTCAAACGTGACAGTGAAATTCGAAGGCTAAACAGACACACGAGGACAAAAGCAAAGTTGGGAGAAACCCGCCCAAACTGCACGAATCACGATTTTTTCTGATCGGTACACTTTTGGATCTGTGACTTTATTGTCTATGGCCACGCATGCTGCGCACACCGACACACACACACGCACTTACACACACACGCACGCGCAGGGGCAACGCGCAGAGAGACACACACGCAGAAACGCACAAACACACACACACACACACACATACAAACACACACACACCCTCGCGCGCAGGGGCCAAGCGCAGACAGACACACACATGCCCACAATCACGTTCACGCACACAGGGGGCACGCGCAGGCACACACGCACACACACACACACACACACACACAGACACACACACAAACACACACAGCATGCATGTCTTGGAAAGGAACGTTGAAAGGAACGACATGTTTTTCGAATGGAGTGGAGTAAAAAGTATGATTGAAGTACAAAGCCTCTTTTATTGTACTTTTACTTCGTAAAAGTACAAAGCCTCCACCACTGTCCACCACTGGCGACGACCGCTCGCCGGCCGGGGCTTCGATTGTCCACGCGGGCGCGGGCCAGGCGTTTGAAGTCCTCAGAGCAGCAGGCCAGGCCCAGTGGATGAGGATAAGGATTGCAATTGGTAGATGGAATCCCATTTCATCCTGATTATCAGACCTACCAGGTGTTATTCTGACGCCCTGGCCCACGTCTCAGAGGACTGCTGTATTGCTTTTCGTTTTAGGGTCAAAAAATAATAAGCATTGTTTAGGCTATCTTCTTCTGTCTATTTTGCAATAATAAAAATGCCAATAAGGAATACTTATTATTTATTATAACTGTTTATACGACCACTCATCAATACCTATCACGTGGTTTATAAGTCTTCTCTGTGCGTATGGCGATAGACACAACAACACACACAATTATTGTATTTCGTTTCACAATCTCGAATCTACTGTCCCCGCAAGACGTCTGATGAATGATTGGTGCGGATCCATAATTGTTATGCAGGAGGCTACAATTATAATGCGCTGCGGCTGTAAACAGATTATCTGATATGGGTTTACAGCAGACAGTTGAGTATGGAGACTTACCCCAAACGTGGCGGTGCTTTAAGCAAACAAAGTTGTTTGCACCCTGTTGTTGTTTTTAGCGACTTCCTTCAGATATTCTCTTCTAGAGGAAAGAGGCATATTTTTCGGCAGTCTTTGCTGGGAAACACATGAACCATTTTCTTCCTTCACACCCTCACTTCCTCTCTCTCTCTTCCTTGTCCTTCTCTCCCTTGCTCTCTCTCTCACTCTCTTTCTCTCTCCCTCTCCCTCACCTTCCTGCACCTTCCCATGTTTGCTTTCACTCTCCTCATTAAGTGCCTGAAGATAAGGAAACAGGAACGTCAAGACATGCCCTAAACTAAATCTCTTGTTGAAACATAACAGGTTTTTTAAGTGTATCTAGAGACACACAAAAACAAACAAACAGGCCCCCATGAAGATCCACACATAGCTGCTCATGTTTCTTAATTATTACAATGTCCTGTCCTACACAGCAGTCCCCCATCCCCCCACCACACACACATCCTTGTTGATATTGTTGATATTGTTGTTTTTTATATAACTGTGCAACTGGAGGACTGCTCCAACAAAATGTTGTTGTATTGTGCAATGACCATAAAGGTTATTCTATTCTACACACACTCTTCAAACACCAAATTGAACATTTCTGTCTACCCTATACTCACATACTACATCAACATACTGATAGAAAGAGTGTATCTTTATGCAATTGCCTGCATATAGATGCACTCCTCCAACACCAATCCTTTTTATAACTGGATGCAATCCACTCAAATTGACAATGTATCTTTGAATAATCCGTTTTTAAGCTAGGGTCTGCAATTTCGAGAAACCTGCCAGTAAGAAGCCAAACAAAAAATCCCAATCATCCTTTAGGCTCTCTCCAAAGCCCCTCCCCAAAAACACCTTTAGCAAAAGGTCAGCCAGCCCTTTTGGAAGACTCTGGTCACGCACAATGAGTGCACTGGCTATACATGTAGGCGGGAATGTAGGTAGACAGACATGTAGGCCATCCAATCATTTGGCCTGAAGGAAATGATTGGATGAGCATCGCTCGCCTGCAACAGCCACAGATAACAGATAAAAAAGATTTCAACAAAAAAAATGCTTCTAAAATAAATGGCCTACCCTAGCTCTAAACATATTTCTTGTGTTCATAATATTGAAGAATCTCATCTGAAAACATCTACCTGCTGCCTGAGTTTCAACGGAAAAAATGCTAATCACATAATGAGAAAGAGATACAACAGAATAATTGGAAAAATAGGTTAACTTTTAAATATTTTTCAGATCCTACTCAACAATTAAAGGTTTCACTCGTTAAGCATTGAAGGTTTAAACTAGACAGGAGACTGATTCTCAGATGTGTGCATGTGTGTGTGTCTGTGTGTGTGTGGTTGTGTGAGTGTGCGTGTCTGTGTGTGTGTGTGCGTGTGTGTGTGTGTGTGTGTGTGTGTTTTTGCTTGTGTGAACAGAGTCAAAGTTTGTCTGGCGATGTGAATCCAAACAATAGACAGAGCACTTGTGCAAGAAGGAAATGCTGTAATGAAAATGTAGCAATTGCATTGTTTTCTATTGTTGGGAAATGCATGCAGTCTGAAGTTAGCATGGCTCTGAGTAAAGTCTGGTGTAACTTTGGTGGCTGATGTCCAGCCATTATCTGCTCCAGAGCGGCGATGACATTGAGGTGTAAAACTGGTTCACACACCCGAGGACCCTGGTTACATATTCTGTTTTTTTTTTCCATCCTTCACATTTCTTACCTGCCCATATTTCATCCACTCACTCACTCACTGACATTTACATTCTGCCATCGTCCTCCTAGGATTCTAAATACAGCCAATATGTTTGCTGTCTATTAAATGTGTGTGTGTGTGCGCGTGTGTGTGTGTGTGTGTGTGTGTGTGTGTGTGTGTGTGTGTGTGTGTGTGTGTGTGTGTGTGTGTGTGTGTGTGTGTGTGTGTGTGTGTGTGTGTGTGTGTGTGTGTGTGTGTGTGTGTGTGTGTGTGTGTGTGTGTGTGTGTGAATCGGTATGCGTGAGTGTGCATGTGAGCTGGTCCGAGCAAACAATGCAATCCGTCTCAACAAGCTACAGCAACAAATACTTGCTGATAGAGAGTATTCAATAACATAGAGCGAGTGAGCATTTCCACTATCAGACGCATCTTGGTAAAGCACCAAATTACCATGAAGCAATTGTACAGGGTCCCATTTGAGAGAAACAGTGTCAGGGTCAAAGGACTTCGACGTGAATATGTACAGGTAAGTGTTACAGTCCTTTACATTTACAATACAGTATTGGTGTCATCCAGTTACAGCTGAATATGTGCCATTGTATCAGTACCACATAGATACATTCAGAGATGGGGTGGGGGTTCTGTATGTGTAGTACTGTAGTTGAGTGTTTTGAGTAATGCCATCTAAACTATGTATTGCATGTATTTTGTTTTGTTACAGCGCATCTTGGAGATGGATGGAGCTGCACAGCCTCATGAATTGATTTACATTGATGAGGCTGGATTCAACCTCAGCAAAACAAGACGACGGGGTCGTAACATAATTGGCCAAAGGGCAATTGTGCAAGTCCCGGGGTAGCGCGGGGGAAATATCTCATTGTGTGCTGCCATAAGCCTTCAAGGGCTACTGTACCAAACAAAAACATCAAACAAAACTAGGTCCCTTCAATACCGAATATATAATAAAATCTCTGGATGCACTTCACGATGCAGCTGTACAGGACAGACCAGAGCAGCCCAGGTTTGTTGTTGTCTGGGATAATGTTAGTTTCCATCGGGCTGCTCTGGTACGCAACTAGTTCACCAACCATCATCAATTTGAAATCCTTTGCTTGCCCCCTTACACACCATTTCTAAACCCCATAGAAGAATTATTTTCGGCTTGGAGATGGTGCGTATATGACCGCCAACCTCATGCTCGCATGCCTCTTCTGCAGGCAATGGAACAGGCCTGTGGAGACATCAACATAGGGTCAATCCATGGATGGATTCGGCACACAAGGCAATATTTTCCCCGATGCTTAGCGGAAGAAAATATTGCTTGTGATGTTGATGAGATCCTATGGCCAGACCCCAACAGACGGCAGGATCCATAAGCCCACCCATGCACAATTGCCATGTTTTTCTGTGTTCAGAGTACAGTAGGGTTTATTTATTTATTTATTTTTGCTCAAACTGTATTGACTGCACTGTAATGTACAGTACTGCAATGTACAGTATTTAGTATTTATTTTGGTTGTGGTGAAAACGTGCCCTCTGTGGAACTGAATAAAAACAGTGAACATGAAAGACTGCAGTGTTTTATATAAAGTAGACCAGTGTGTTGCTGCTGATCTGAAAGTGTATTCATATGATGCAAGTGTGTTTCATTTTGACATCAGAGTGCCATTTTTACAAAGAATTGTTAGATTTCGATAGCCGAGTTTCAATTTTACATAGATGTGAATTGTTTATTTCCCAGTGTTGTTGTCTTATTTGCTTGTGTGTTGAGTTTTGACACAACGAGCCAAATTTTGCAAAAACGTGTTCAAGCAATTGAAAAAAACTGTAACTTTGCATGTCCTGTCAAACGCATAATAAATCATCTGAATGGATGCATTTTTTTTAATGGGCCTCAACATCCAAAGGGAATTCAAGGTCAATACATCTCCATCATTAGGTTAATTTAGCTGTTTATGGACATTTCTCTATCTCTGTATATGTGTGCCTGTATTTGTGTGTGTGTGTGTGTGTGTGTGTGTGTGTGTGTGTGTGTGTGTGTGTGTGTGTGTGTGTGTGTGTGTGTGTGTGTGTGTGTGTGTGTGTGTGTGTGTGTGTGTGTGTGTGTGTGTGTGTGTGTGTGAATCGGTATGCGTGAGTGTGCATGTGTGTGTGTGTATGTCTCTGGGTGCATCCGTGTGTGTAATCTGTGTGTGTGTGTGTGTGTGTGTGTGTGTGTGTGTGTGTGTGTGTGTGTGTGTGTGTGTGTGTGTGTGTGTGTGTGTGTGTGTGTGTGTGTGTGTGTGTGTGTGTGTGTGTGTGTGTGTGTGCATCTGTGTATGTCAATTGGTGTTTGTGTAGGTGTGCATCTGTGTGTGTATGTATCAGTGTGTGTTTTCGGTGTGTGTGTGTGTGTCTCACCTTCATGCTGGGGGGTGCGGTGCGCGGTGGGGAGGGGGGGCACTCCCCCAGTGGGACATGAGAGATGGTCAGCAGCTCTTGTTTCCTGTTAAGAGAGAGAGAGAGAGAGAGAGAGAGAGAGAGAGAGAGAGAGAGAGAGAGAGAGAGAGAGAGAGAGAGAGAGAGAGAGAGAGAGAGAGAGAGAGAGAGAGAGAGAGAGAGAGAGGGAGGGAGAGAGAGAGTTAGTTGTTTTATATTGATGCCCCTCTGTGTGACATTTCTAATTGAAGGTCACCTCCATGGAACAAGCGTCGGTAACCCATCTCTAAATGAAACACAAATTGTCCCTTCCCCCGTGTCCAGGGTGTTAGCAGGCACCAGTAAAAGGTGAGCTAAGACGAAGCGTCCACTCTGGATATGTGGCCTGAGCAGCCTACTAAATAGGGGCTAGGTCGCACTTAGCATAATACACCAGTGACTGGCAGGGCTAACGTGTTCCTTCTCGATCATTTTACAGCAATCAATTACTGCTACTGCCCCTCCCATGACTCATACATTAGCATCGTCAATCAAGGTACATGGAGTGTGACACATGCAGTGGGAAAGAAGATACTGTTATACGTGTCAGAGCTCAAGATGCATGCCTATAAACATTATATTTGGTACATTCATTAGTGAGATTACAATTAGCTATTTCCGCAGCATGCTACTGCCTTCCACGGAAGAATAATCTGGTTCTATATATTATTTTAGCAGGCGGTCAGAAGAAGACTGTGATCTTAGTCATTAGTACCGTTCCCCCCCACGGGAGGCCGAACGTCTACTACTTCTATATTCCTCCCCCCCATACCTCCCTCTGGGGCCTCTCTCTCGCTACCTCCGTCGCCCTCTCCCGCTTCCTCATTTCACCAGGCATGAGTGGACATTAGTGATCCAAGATGCCAAAGATTCACTTTTCACCAAGGGACAGAGGAATGGGGCAGAAGAGAAGGAGAGAGAGAGAGAGAGAGAGAGAGAGAGAGAGAGAGAGAGAGAGAGAGAGAGAGAGAGAGAGAGAGAGAGAGAGCTTAGAGCTACAACACAGGGAACTAAACCTGAACAGGGAGAGAGAGAGATACATAGAGGGGGAGAGAGTTAAAAGTAGGGAGGGCGATAGAGAGGGAGAGAGAGAGAGAGAGAGAGAGAGAGAGAGAGAGAGAGAGAGAGAGAGAGAGAGAGAGAGAGAGAGAGAGAGAGAGAGAGAGAGAGAGAGAGAGAGAGAGAGAGAGACAGAGACAGAGAGCTTAGAGCAACACCACAGGGAACTAAACCTGAACAGAGAGAGAGAGAGATACATAGAGGGAGATAGAGAGGGAGAGATAGAGAGCGATAGAGAGAGAGAGAGAGAGAGAGAGAGAGAGAGAGAGAGAGAGAGAGAGAGAGAGAGAGAGAGAGAGAGAGCGAGAGTGAGAGAGAGAGAGAGAGAATGCAAGGTAGGAGAAAGGTAAGGCTTAGAGCTACACCACAGGAAACTAAACCTGAACCAACCCCATCATCTGCTGCTTTTTGGATTCTTCCTTTTCGTAATCCAAAAGGTTTTCTAAGAAAAAAAATCGATTCAGTTTGACTGCATGATGCAAGTGACCCATGGTGGATTTTCAAAATGAAAAAAAGCATTGAAAAAAGAAGTAAGAGAAAGAATGAATATTATCGGGATTCCTATGACCTTCCCAAAATCCTCCTCTCTATCTTATAAGGCAACCACAGAGGCCATGTATCATGTCCTCTGTGATACAGACCTTAACCAAACACTATATGACCTCCATAGTTACAAAGGAAGGTGTTAGATATCCTTAATAAACCGTCAACACATAAGTAAAATGTTTGTCAAAGCTAAACAGTCATCTGTGAAAAATCTCTCACAATGACAAAACAACTTTTGAACGATGCTTCTCAGTTTTAAAAATACTCCTATCCCCTCCCTCATCACCCTTCTCTTTATCACCCTTCTCTTTATCACCTCTCTCTCTCTCTCTCTCTCTCTCTCTGATGTACTGTAACCCTGGTCCCAGTGGATAGTGAAGCAGCCTTATCCTCCAGGGCGAACACCTTTTCAGCAGGCCCTAATTCGTCAGCAAATATTCTCCAGACAGATTCCTCCCACTTCTACCACAGAGTATATAAGAGATGCAGCCCGAGCCCACCCTGGGTATGGGACACAAACAAACCAACCACAAACTACAAAAGACTGCTGTGAAACTGAACCAAACGGGACAGTTCAGATGTTATTTCACCACAGAAGGGGCTGCGGAAGGCTTCAGTATATATTGCTCATCCGGTATCCACACAGTATTTGGATGTTGTCACTATGGTCCTGTGCATGTCGTGCAATGTAAGGCCAACCTTCATGTTGTTTACGTTTTAATGGCATCAATTAAAACAGCTCGAAAAATATCTATAAATCACGGGGTAATCAGATGGAAAAGAAATTCAGATGGAACAACTGGGGCTGAAAATAATTCAATCAATCCATTCTGCATCAGTCAAAATAAGCAGTAATCCGTGTGAAGCCGATGGCACGTCAGGTCACAGGGGAATGTCAGGCTGGATATGAACAAATGCACTGCAGGTTCATTAGTGTAAATTCAGATGGATGGGAGCTGTCATTTCGCCTGCTGGTGTGCCCCATGCCAAACACAGACCAGCTTAAGATAGAATAAGATTGATCTGCCAATGCTAAATATATTACCCGCTGCTAGATCCCGGCCGTACTGGCTCAACACATAAAGGCACGGTTATAGAAAGAATCGTGTGTTTGTCTTTAGACACGAGTGTTATCGGAGTTTGAAGTGACTTCATGAACCGCGATTGATGCATGAGGTCTGGCCGTGCATTGATCGAGGGGCAGATAAATAGTCTAAATGGAGTGTTGATGTGAAATGTATACCATGGCACTTCTGTTCCAGTCATTAGCATGAAATACCGTGACACACACTCTCCATTACCGACAGTTGAACAGAGTCAAGTGGGGCAGCAGCGCAACACACACTCTCTGCCCCACACATGTAAACAAATACCTCAGAAATACACACTGTTTGTTTATGTGTGTGCCAGTCCAGCCTGATGTTATCATGTGATTATTTGGAAGATAAAAAGGGGTGTTGTTGTTGCAGGTAGGTGATCTTTTGAGACCTATCCTAATCAACTGCCAAGCTAGATGAGTGATCTTGTGTTTTTGTTATAAAGCCCTCAGGCATGTAGGTTGCTATGTCTCATCCAAAATAAAGGCAAAAAAAACATCTTTAAAATATATTGTTCAGCGTGTGAGATCCTCTTTCATTGGAAGTCGCAATATATACGGAGGACAATAGGATTTTTTTATCTGAGTGAACATTTTCATTTGACATTCCATCTATTAATTAGTCCTCCCCATCCATCAGTCTACCTCATCCTTTCTCTTTTCTTTCCACCTTCTTTGTCACTCG
Source organism: Gadus chalcogrammus (assembly GCF_026213295.1). Lineage (NCBI taxonomy): Eukaryota > Metazoa > Chordata > Actinopteri > Gadiformes > Gadidae > Gadus > Gadus chalcogrammus. The sequence continues at coordinate 19,752,623 of NC_079427.1, forward strand.
TTTACTTTGCTCCTTTCCTCTTCCATTTGAAGGTTATAAACACGACACGGAACAAAAGGTCAAACCAACGAGGAACATTCCTGTTTGTATAAAACAGAAGTAAGTGGCGTTTATCCGTCGGCGGCAAGCGATGAGCTCGGGTAGGATTACCGTGGTACAAGTTGTAAGTCCCTGTGAGACTTCCCCAGACTTCCTCCTGATCCGCTGTGCAGCATAAGGGGATGTCTGTTGAGTCCACGGTTCAGAACCACGCTTCACGCGCACCTCACCAGAAACTTTCCACTGGACTCAGCAGCACTCTCACAATGCGGCGCTGTCTCTGCACACTCTGTTCTGCTGTGGCGGCTGCGGGCCGCGCCAAAACCTGGACAATGTTTGAAGAAGAGATCTGCTTCCAAGTACAGAGCTCCACTGTAGAGGCTCGGGGAATTCAATGAATAAAATAATATTAAACCAAAAAAAAGGGGTGGGAGAGTTTCACTACAGAGTTGAAGGGAAACTCAAGAAATAGACTAGAACATAATGGAAAATTAAAGAAAAGAAAAACATGTTCACTTGCAATGTTGTGGAAAACTCAACAAATATAATGGAATAGAATTCCTATATAATAGGAAATAATACAATATCATTGAGCCATGTGTGAGCCACCCAATGGGGCCCAGAGAAATGAAACCGTCAAAGAGGCTGGAGTTGTGTGTGTCTAGAGGTTACAGAAGCTAGCTGTGGGTAAGGAGGCCGCCTGGTGAAAGCCTCCACTGACCTGTGAAGAGCCAAAGCTGGTTTGTATCCCTACCCCTGGGGGCCTCCGTCTCTCTCCCAGTCATCATTATACAAACAGGACGGTACCAGTTAGTCTATCCCCCCTTAGCCTCCCTTTTCCACCTGCATCTCTCTCACTGTTTACATCTTAGCTCGTTGCCTCTGTCTGTTTGTCTGACTGTCTGTCAGTCTGTCTGTCTGCAAGATGTATACGGTGAGAGAGAAGCTGGTGGAAAATGGAGAAGAGGCTAAGGAGGGTGGACTAACTGGTATCATCCTGTTTGTATAATGAGACTGCGACGGTCTGAGCTCTGTTGTTGCTGTAGCCTTGCTTTTCTTTGTGTTTTTGAATCGATATCAACACAACTGGTTCTCCCTCTGTTTCTGTCTCAGGAGGTGAGACCTCTCTCTCTCTCTCTCTCTCTCTCTCTCTCTCTCTCTCTCTCTCTCTCTCTCTCTCTCTCTCTCTCTCTCTCTCTCTCTCTCTCTCTCTCACAATCACTCTCTGTGTATGTGCACAAGAGCATGTGTGTGTGATTCCGATACTGAAATGAAAATGTTGTCCTTTTCCCTGGTGTCATCACACGGTAATGTCATACTCTTTGATTATGTCCAGGCCAAACACCAAGGATCAGGGCCAGGCCTGGAACGGTGGAGAGACGAGGGGGAGAGAGAGCGGCCGTGCGGCATCGGAGGACAGTGGGAGGCAGAGCGCCACACAGGGAACGGAGAGCCGCTGATTAGCAGCAGGAAACCATTCAGACAGCGGCAGGCTAGCGCTACGTTTCCATGTGCTCAGAATGGAGAAATAAGTTCCAGACACGTCCGTCTGCATCCAAATTGGTCATGAATTGGAATCATGTCATGTATTTGATGCTCATCAATTCTGAACCAGAGTTAATCATGATATTTTTCCCTGTGGGCATGATTTATAAATAGTCGGAGCAGACATGAAACACTTTTATTATTTAGCTTGGTACTGTCATCCTGGTATTTAGAGCACAGTTCACGTGGAGAGGGATCTGAAGCTGAGTTTCTATGCTAGGTTTTCGGTTTTAGGGCCGCTTCAAAAATAACTAATGGCATTATTTTCAAATTTATAGTAATCTTAAAAAGTAAACTAATAATTCTACCGTATTATTAGAAACGTATTATTATACAGTTTCATATTTTATTTTATTTCTTATAATAATAATAATAATGATGATTATTGATGCAATATTTATATATTTCTATTATTAAAATATTTATCATTCTTTTTTTTTTATATTATTATTCATATAATTGTTATCATTATTAATATTATTATTAATTCTTGAACCAAATTTGGGGTATGAATGTGCCCTGCTACGACAAAGTACAAGTAGCATCATTACCAGTACCATTGACAAGCTTCAGCCCCGAAACCAGACCATCCATATCAGATAGCAATCGATACAAAAGGGGGAGACAACTGTATGCATGCAAGCACAAGATATGCTGTGGGCAGACCTAATATAATGCAACATTTTGCTTGCAACCATCTTTGACTGATTATAGTTGATTCTAGCGTAATTTGATCAACAGAGTCATTGAGTTAGCTCAATTTGAGTAATATGTTTGCTGCAAATGTTTTCTGTGTGTGTTTGTGTGTGTGTAATGTATGTGTGTCTGTGTGTGTTTGTGTGTTGTGCTAGATAGGAAGTGGCACGAACAGATTGTTAACCCTTTACATTCAACGTGGCACGCATTCCGTCCCAAATTGAGTACTTAATGTTGAACCACTCAGGAACGAAAAGAGTTGGTCACCAACTGGAGCCCAAAAATAGCATGTTTACCTTGACCCTGAAGTGGGAACCATGACGACATCAGTGGGCATGTCCTACTCAAGTTTATAAGGCTCCTGGACTGAACCGGATCCAGAACTAGAGTTAATTTAGTGGGAAAGGGCAACGAGAGACACACAGTGGGAACCAAGGCAACCAGCGACGGAGGGAGGGACCAGAGACAACAACAAACCTAAACAAGGGGCAGCCAGGTCTCATACAAATCCTGCCAAATCCAAGTGATGTTCTTGTAAAATCCATACAACTTACTCTCCCAGCACCGTGCTAATCTAGACAAATCTAAATTAAATGTGTAGCCAATCAATATGATTTCCTCCTGGATTGGCAGCTGGCATGGCTCAGCTGGCATTACCAGGAGGCTTTGGGAGGATGAAGTGGAGGGTTTCATATCAGTTTGTTAGACTTTGGATTCACTCAGATGCATTAGGATCTCTTGTGGATATGGCCAAGAACAGTGTGATTGGTCAGGAGAACTGACATGATATATTTACTATGTATTCATCAAGGTATAAAATACTTCACACCAAGAAAGAGAGAACGAGAACGAGAACGAGAACGAGAACGAGAGAGAGAGAGAGAGAGAGAGAGAGAGAGAGAGAGAGAGAGAGAGAGAGAGAGAGAGAGAGAGAGAGAACAGGAACAGAATAGTGGAGGCAGAATGTGTGAACCAGCGGTATTGGAGCTTGCCTTGGTGCACAGATGCCCCAGTGTATCCCACTGGCCCATTCTTCATTTCTCTTTTTAGCTCAGCTTGTCCTCTCTGTCTTTTTCCTTTTTTTGTGTGAAACTCAATAAGGATCCTGGTCTCTAAGCAGACCGGACAATTAAAGAGCTGATGGCTTCCCTAATGGACTTAATATGGCACAATCATTGACTTGTGTGTGTGTGTGTGTGTGTGTGTGTGTGTGTGTGTGTGTGTGTGTGTGTGTGTGTGTGTGTGTGTGTGTGTGTGTGTGTGTGTGTGTGTGTGTGTGTGTGTGTGTGTGTGTGTGTGTGTGTGTGTTTGTGTGTGTGTGTGTATATGCATGTGTATCCGAGTTCAGGCATGTGTGTGTCTGTGAGTGCGTGCGCTTGTGGGTGTGTGTCTGTGTGTAAGTGCGTGCAGGGGGACTGGCGCGTGTGTCTCCGTGGGTCAGTGTGTGCGTGTTTGTGTGTGTCAGAGAGAAGAGACAGGAGGCAGCACGATCTTGGTAATACAGAGGACAGGGCAACAGTCAGCTCTCCACTCTGTCCAGAACAGAGATCGCAAAAGCCATAGAGCACAATCCAGGGCAATATCAGTTATTAGACCTGACAATGACAGCACAGAAATGTCGGCTAATAGGAGAGAGAGAGAGAGAGAGAGAGAGAGAGAGAGAGAGAGAGAGAGAGAGAGAGAGAGAGAGAGAGAGAGAGAGAGAGAGAGAGAGAGAGCTTGTGGTGAGAGGTTTGAGGGCGGTGCTGAAATGGCAGAGGGGGCATGCCAGAAGTCAACACTGATGGTTTAATGTATTGTCATTTCATCAATCAATGGATGAAAATAGGAACAAGCAGAAATGGAAGAAGAGAGGACATTCTAGAGAGAGAGATTCTAGAGTCTTTCAATGGTTTTTGTCTTCAAACCCGAAATCAGAACTGTACAACTGTGGTTGTTGGGGCAGCTGTTTTTGTATTGACACAGTACGTATTAAACTTCAACCTAAAGCCACTCTCATTACATTAATCTCTGCACTCCCAGACCACATCGACCCAGAGGGCACTGTTCACACTGCAAAGAAAGGGTGTAGAGAGTGTTCTACAATAATCATGACTCCTATGAATCCGCATGCAGTAGAATGCATTGATTGATCCATGAGCTTAAATGCATTATGATCCCGGTACCCTCCTCACTGTAATCCCATACAGGAGGGAGCAACGTTCAGTGTCCCTCGTCTCTTCTCTCAAGTCAAGTTTAATTATGCCGCCCTTTGTCAAAGTAGGAGTCCTGAACCTAGCTCACGTACACACACACACACACACACACACACACACACACACACACACACACACACACACACACACACACACACACACACACACAGAGGGGCACACAATCACACACGCATGCACAGGCAGGCACACACAGGCACACACACACACACACACACACACACACACACACACTCATACACAGGCAAACACGCAAACACACACACACACAGGCAGGCAGAGGCAGGCACACACACACACACAGACACACACACAAACAAACACACAAAAACACATACACATACATAGAAATCACTGAATGGAAAATGCTGTTTGCGATGAACATTGTATGGATGCTTTGTACAAATGGAGACTCGGCCAGGAGCGACTTTTAACAGACCATTAACGGAGGATGAGGATGAAGACAAGGAGGAAGGGCTCTCCATAAGGTCAGCCGCGGCTCTGCGTTCAGCCAGAGCCAACATCCCTCGGTCTGTACATCCTCCATGTTCTCTTGTCAAAGCCCCGCTCCCACCACTGCAGCCCATCTCTCCTTTGGCCTTTCCCGCAACACAGCGAAAGCAGCTTTTCAGGGGGGGGGGGGGGGGGTCAGTCTTGGGGTCTTTTACTTTGAACTGATAGGCTGTAGGTGATTTGAAATCCACGGGTGAGGGAGTCTGGACAAGACAGCTTGACAGAAGGGAAGCAGGGACGCTGGGAATCTCTCTGACCTAAAAAATACAACTATATACTTTATACTACTGTGTCCGTTCCTCCGTAGGACTGCTGGTTAAACCCGACTTGTTTCAACATTGTTTCACATCTTTTGAGTCAATATTTTGGTTGATGTATTTGATTAATTATGAATCACCCTGATGGCAAAGAATAATTATTTAGCATTTTGTGGTTGAATGTAGACTAGACCACATTCCTATGTCTCCAGAAATATAGGAAGTAACATACATGTAAATATATCTTTGATGATATTTAGACAAATAAATCTTTGTTATGATATAACTTAAGCTTGGCAGCCACTTGGATCCAAGATGGCTGCTGCTGCTGCTGTTAACCCCCTGGGGGGGATATAAGGATGGGGCTTTACCACAAACTATACCTAGTCCAACCCCAGGCTCAAGTCAACAGCCCTGCCATCCGTCAACAATGGAGAAGAAGGAAAACAAGAGTATTTCGGTTTGTCAACGTAGTGGCTCCCTGTCTGTCTCCCTTTCAATAGAGATGCACTTCAGCCTTTTTCTGGTCGGGGCAGGGCCTACAACCTGTGCAGGTTTTACAGAAGGACAGGAAAAACCATTTAAATACACTAGTCCAGTCGGAGGAGCAGGAACAGGTACGTGGACAGAGAGAAACATGTCAAGTTAAGGGATGGATTGATACGAGGACGGGGGGTAGAGCCAGGCAGACGGCAGAGAGGAATGAGAAAGTCTGTGAGAATGAGAGAGAGAGAGAGAGAGAGAGAGAGAGAGAGAGAGAGAGAGAGAGAGAGAGAGAGAGAGAGAGAGAGAATTATTGAATCTCGCTTGGCTAAATATATCTCCGCTCCAATCCTGGGTATGCTGCTGGGTAAATAGGGCTGTCTTGGGTGGGTCTCTGGGCACTTGTTAGAAGGACGGTTCCACCTCATCCATTACAGCCTTAGACATGGCTCATTGTCACTGACTGACACACAAACAACCAAACAAACTGCACTCACACACACATACGCACACACAAACATATCAGAAACACACCGTCACTCAAACACAGAACATTTAAACTCTTGAGATAGTATGCAATCTCACATATTCATCGCGTTGACACATTCAATTTGTGTGTGTGTTTGTATCTGTGCACATGTGCATGTGCACAGTGTGTGTATGTGTGTGTGTGTGACACTGTGTTCATGTGTATGTGTGGTGTGAGATGTGTGAATGTCTGTGTGCGTGTGCGCGTGTGTGTGTGTGTGTGTGTGTGTGTGTGTGTGTGTGTGTGTGTGTGTGTGTGTGTGTGTGTGTGTGTGTGTGTGTGTGTGTGTGTGTGTGTGTGTGTGTGTGTGTGTGCACTATTCATGCGTGCAAGGCGGTGAATGTGGAGTCCTCCACTCCACTCTACCAGTGGAGAGTGTGAGAGAGGGAGAGAGAGAGAGAGAGAAAGAAAGACATTAAGGCTGGGTTAGGAAAAACAAGGAAATGGCCCTCTGGCCTCCATGTGGCCCCGGCTGCTTTGGGACCAACACGCAATGCGTGAGACTGACGTGTTAACGTAGCCAAAGGAGTGTTACCACAGTTACTGCCAACTCGCTTTGTTCAGTTTAAGCTTCAAGGTGAGAGAGAGAGAGAGAGAGAGAGAGAGAGAGAGAGAGAGAGAGAGAGAGAGAGAGAGAGAGAGAGAGAGAGAGAGAGAGAGAGAGAGAGAGAGAGAGAAAGTGTGAGAAAGCGAGAAAGAGAGAGATTAATGTTGAGGTGGGAAATACAAAGAGATACAAACAAAGAGTGGGTGAAAGTGGTTTGGGGTGAGGGAGGAGGCATGTAAGATGCAGTGGGAGACCAGAAGGCAGAGCTCTGTGTATAGAACAAGAGAACAAACAAACCCAGGTTCCAGCCCAGTGTTCTGGGAAGGAAGACAGGAAAGACAACTACACATTCATTTGAACACGTCAAATGACGTTGTTGTTTTTGTCCGAAAGTCCATCTTGAATCACGCAAATGCACGCACACACACGCATGCTACGCTCTTTGTCTGTGATACCAAGTGATTAAATAAGTCAGTAATTCAAAAAGGAAATATGGAAGTTCAGAAGTTATTGGTTTAGATCTCAGAGGTGATCCAGTCCCGGGGTGACCGAGTGGTCCGCACTGCTGCCTGACAGCCAGAAGGGGGAGGGGGGGGATCTCTCTGAATGGAGTATGTGTGTTCTCCCTGTGTTCACCGGGGGTCTCCTCCGGGGGCTCCGGTTTCCTCCCACGCAACAATAGACACTCTTAACACTCCCAGGCCCAGGCTAGAGCCCTACCTCTGGGGCTGGTACCTGGGCCCTACCCCTGGAGCTGGTCCCCGGGTCCCTACCCCTGAAGCTGGTCCCCGGGTCCCTACCCCTGAAGCTGGTCCCCGGGTCCCTACCCCTGAAGCTGGTTCCCGGGCCCTACCCTGGAGTTGGTTCCCGGACAGCATTCGGTGAGGCAGGGAGCTGCCTCAGTGAGATTGAATCTCCTTATCAGGATTAATAAAAGTATGTCATCATCATTCAACGCCCGTTGAAGAGCAGTTATTAGGTTTTTCCGAGTCATTAAATCGGTTACATTCGGGTTGCGTTCACAGTGTCTCACCGCATGTATCGAGTTTCGAAGAAAACAGATACACACCTAGACATAATATAATGCCTCCCTCGTTCCCCGACGCCCCGGGCACAGCTATACATCCATCCCTCTGGACCAAAGGCAACGGTGGCCCAGGGACAAAAGGACGCTTTCAGACAGTGTGCAGACCTGCCTTTTCCCGACCCAGCCGAGAGTCAGCGGGTCGTCTTGCTATCTCATATGGTGTGTGCACTGCATACTAGCTATGAAATAAAATACGTGTTGCATTCTACAACACGTCTGAAGCTGGGATGAATGGTTTCTGAAATGATGGAGATGAGCTCAGACACATACGGCCCCCTGCTGTTCAAATTAATAGAGGGCAAACACCCATAATGTGTTATGTGTGTGTGTGGGGGTTTGTGTGTGCATGTGTGGACAATGTGTCGTGTGAGAGTGTGCTTGTGTGTGTGCATGCATGTATGTGTTTCCGCATGTGTTTATGTATGTTATTTTCCGCTGCCATGCCTGTTGTGGAATACATTTGTATTCACCCATTCACCTAAGTCCTACCCTCAATTTCCCCGCAGTAAGATCTCCAAGTAAGGCGACGACGATATCGAACCCATGATGGCAGAGAAAAGCTAACCAAAGAACAAACCAGAAAATATTGGTTTACCGTCATAAGAAGGCATAATATGAAAACAAAGTGAATAAATCGGTGGATTACAGTAGAGTAAATCATCTGGTAGTCATGCTGTGGAACACAACAGCATGGCACTCCTGGTGAAAAGCTGTTGTTGTCTTGAACGTGTCATCAATCAGGGCGACAGAGAGAAGCTGTATTACATGACAACAGACCCAGAACCTGGGGGTTTTACACACATGCTAAACTTGTGACTGGTCTGGCATTTAGTAATGATGTGACGTGGCCAAGGCCCATCGACGGACACAGCAATATGTAGAGTAACAGGGTGCGTGTATGTGTGTGTGTGTGTGTGGGTGTGTGTGTGTATGTGAATGAATAAGCATTGAAAGCTTTAATCTCAACCGTCTGAAATTAAAATGCTACTTGCACACACACACACACACACACACACACACACACACACACACACACACACACACACACACACACACACACACACACACACACACACACACACACACACACAGCGAGTTATGGTTTGAATGTCATGTTACAGATACGCCATCCTTCAGGCTATACCTGCCAATTAATTGTGGGACAGGGCTTGACCGCCACAGAACATGACTAATCAGTGACACAACCTATTCTCTGTGGCTCACAGGAATACCACAAGCCGACTAGGCCCTGGCCTCCTCACAAAGCCTCCAAACTACTCTGCACAGCCCCCATACGCCTGCCAGCGGAGTGGGCTTGCCTTTTAATTGATTTGAGCAACAAAAACAGGCACTTGCAAGAGGTGCGTGCAGGGGGCTGTCTTTGTGTGTCTGCGAGTGAGTGCGTGCGGGCATGCATATTAATCTATTCAAAGGAACAAAAACAGGCGGTCCAAAGAAGTGTGTATGTGCATGAGTTTGTGTCCGTGTGTGTGCGTGCACATCACGTGTGTGTGTGTGTGTGTGTGTGTGTGTGTGTGTGTGTGTGTGTGTGTGTGTGTGTGTGTGTGTGTGTGTGTGTGTGTGTGTGTGTGTGTGTGTGTGTGTGTGTGTGTGTGTTTACGTGCCTGCCTGCCTGCTGAGCGTATCTATGAAGGAGGGATTATATGGTGGTTTCAGATTGTCCTGCCAGCCCAACACACTGCTGTCAGGTGGCCGGTTCCCAGGCTCCCAGGAGTTTTGTCTCATTGCACACGTCGATTGCCCTGATGGCAGTAGGCTAGTGCTAAGGCCGCCACACATCAAACAGGGGATCGAGGTTCGACTTCAGCACGGCCACATGGAAGGGTTAAAGGCACTGTAAGCAATTTTTAATTTTTTTAAATAGCTCTATTTTTCAACAGCCGTCACTGATGTGGGGTGATGGGTCGAGTTAAATAGTTATCCCAGTCGCTCCGTTTTGCAGGAAACGGAAGACACATTTTCTGGTATCCTGTTCCAACTTTATCCAATCACAAGAGAAAACACCACAAAGAGGCGGTCCTCTCTGCACGTTCAGGGGCAGGCAGCAGTATTGCATTGTTGACTGACAATGGCGGAACAAGTCCGATCCCCGTGCTCCAAGGAAGGACTTACACAACGTGTTAGTACAAAGTACTAAGTGAAAGTAAACAGCTGAAGAACAGATAGCTGACAGGTAAAACAGACAGGAATCATTTATGGTGATGTGGGGAGGAGGAAGGGGGGTGCCGACCGTAAAAATGGACAGAAAAGTAGCCAAAACGACGACATTGCTAACAGTGCCTTTAAGGAAGGAACAGCAAAGCTTGTATGTGGCCATTTAATGATTTAACAGATGTGATCGCTACAGGGAAGTGCCATGATGGAAATCAAACCATAAAAATAAAGAAGTCAACCAGTGTATGTACAGTGGTGTGTGAAGTAGGGGTAACTTCCTCATACTTAAAACAGGATTTAGTACCCCGCCATGAAAGCCTGCCATAAATTACAATATTAGTCTCCCCAACCTTCATGGTCAAATTGAACCAACATTATTTCACAACAAATATAGACTGACAATGTTGACTCTTAAAATATATTGTTTTTATCCTTCTGATGTGAGGCTCTGATCTACAATTGTTTCCAGACTATCATTGCAGGTTGTGCCTCAGAGACATGAGTTTAGCGACAGTGAGATTGTTTGGCTAGGTGACACAAGCTTGTAATCGTTACAAAGGCACTTTAATCTGCTATCGGCCCCCATGTGTACAGTGGCCTAGTGGGCACTAAAGCATGGCATCTCTCTGCTACAGGGGCCAGCTCCCATGCCTAGCAGGGGAACCCAAGTACTGGTTCAGAGCATAGAACAGAAAGAGCCAGATAGCATTATCCCTCATGCAGCCATTAAAAATACAAAATTCATGATAGACGACAGTTTACCCTCTGCAAGAGCAAAACTTTGATCAAAGAGGAAGCCGTCGCTCTGTGTGTGTCATAGTGCTATGTCATTCTAAATCCGTACGTGTATGTTCAGAGACGTGCTCATTATGCCTCGGTGTGTTATGGATGAGACTCATGGCGGGGAAATAGCTAGCAAAAGCAAAGAGGCACAGTGTTGGTAGACAGTGAAAGCACACCTCTGCACTTTTCCTTATTCTCTTCTGCTTTATCTCACCTCTTCCTACATTTCTTTCTCAGAACAGGATTCTAAGTGTCCAGATACTGGAGGTACCGAAGCCATCTTATACCTTATTCTCTCTGCTCTTTCTTTTTGCCATGTCGCTCAACACAAACCAATTGACCTTACACATATCTATCAATCTCACACGTCTACCCCTGCACATCCCCTGACCCACATATACAGGGCTTGTCAACCACACACACACACACACACACACACACACACACACACACACACACACACACACACACACACACACACACACACACACACACACACACACACACACACACACACACACACACACACACAAACCAAAACACACATTCTCACACACACACCAAATAGGTGCCCAAGGGCAATGTATGTAGAGCCGCCGATAATAAAAAGACAAAAGAGTTAGCTATCAGCAAGTCATTAAGCAACTCAGCCAACTCAAGATTAACACCCACACACACTCCAGCAGTCAAAGTTCTCTTAAAAATCCCTTATCGGACACTGCAGCATAGACATGGGCATGGCCAGCCTCTCTGCCTTGACCCAAAAACAGCTCCCCCCCAAAACACACACACATACACACACTCACACACACTTGGACATAATTGGACGAACCGTTCGCCCTCCAGCTCCTTCTCCCTCTCCCTGTCCCGCTCTCTCTCCCTCTCCTTGGCCCGGCGAGACTTGTGCAGGAGTCCGATCAGGATCACCGCCGCCCGGATACCAGCCTTCTTGCTGTGCACACGCTCCCTGGCTGGCTCCGACATGTCTTATGGCTCTGAGACAACCGGTCCCAAGGTTATGTAGGCTCCAGTCTCCTGGGGGACGGCTACGCTCCCAAACTCCCCCCAACCCCCCCCCCCCCCCCCCGCTGAGAGGAGGCTGCCGGTAGTTCTGGTGTTGGTGCAGAAGTTTCTTGCAGAGTCTTCTTTTGGTTTTGTCTCCAAAGGTGTGTCCCAACAACCCAAAACCTGCTCTCGAGGAACAACCTGGAACGGGACCAGATGTGCGGCGGCTCTCTCCGTTCTGAGCCCAGCTGCAGGCCGGCACTAGGCACCTAATGAACCAAAGTTCCCCCCGAACCCGGCAGCATAAAGGTGTTCCACTCCTAGAAAACCTGGACGGTGTAACTGGGATCCCGTTCCGGCTTGTGTTTTTCCACCCTTCAATGCCACAACAATTCACTGATCCTCTGCTCCGGACAGGGAACGCTTTGCTCCTGCGGCCGATTCAAGGTTAAGTTGTATCTGTGTGCCCCCACTCACAGCACTGGGAATCCTTGCGATGTAGCTCCATAGCACAACATGGTCCTTGAGGAGCAGCTCTACAAACAATGCACCGATGCAGACTGTGACACTGCATCTCTCTGTCTGACTACCTCTACCTATCTACACCTCTCTCTCTCCCTCTCTCCCTCTCTCCCTCTGTCACACACGCTCCGGCTCTCTCTATCTCTCTCTGTGTCTCTTGCCTGTCTGCACCCTCCTTCCTGACTGCTAAACCCCGCCCACTTCTCTCTGATAGGGCAGGATTGAGTCCAGGGACTGCCCATTTCGCTTCCCCCACCCCACCCCTTCTCCCATTTCCCTTGCCTCCTCACCTCTCCACAGTGAAGCACACTCATTCTCTTGCACTGTCTCTCGCTTTTTCTCTCTATCCCTCTCTATCTTGCTCTATCTCTTTCCCTCTCTCTCTCTTTGTGTCCTTGTTTCTGCCTTGTTATTAATTGTAATTTAATCTCCCTGACCTTGTTCCATCTATGCATGAATTACTGATTTCCGTTTATTGACACACCCACTAATAATGAACAAGCATAACTCAAACACACACACACACACACACACACACACACACACACACACACACACACACACACACACACACACACACACACACACACACACACACACACACACACACACACACAACCATACGCACATCCTGCATCATCTCTATGGGTTTTCTGTCATCGTTTCTCTTTTCATCCATCTCTAGCCACACAAGCTTCATGGTTGACACCTCAGTCAGTGTGTGAACGTGATTGGGTGAATGTGAGCTTTTAATTACAAATCATGCAGAGCGGCCAGAGAGGTTAGGAGCGGGCCGTCCAAAAGCGTATTAAGTGTGGGCCGTTCTCCACTCGGCCACCTGTTCCTCTGCTGGCTGTGGCATGAAGTGACTGGCTGAATGACTTCTGATTGAACACATGAAAGAAATGGGAGATGCAGAGAAATCAATAATGGGCATGGCTAGCTATCTATCCATCCAGCGCTTCCTCCCTGCAGCCATCTATCCATCAACATTGTTTACCTTCATGGGATTTTTTTTGCTAGTGCTTTGTCTTCATGGGGAATAATCACAATCATTAACAAAGACACCGCCCTGCCACTCATTTCACTAAAGAGCTTTATCGCTCTCTTATTAGTGTCAGGTGTGACGCATCGCCGCATGTTCAATTTGATCTCGGGCCATTTGATTGGGTATGAATCACAAAGGGGCGGGAGGATGTGTGGTGAGTTGGGGGGGGTGATTCAGGCTTCAAGAGGAGGTGTGAAGCCACAGAAACGAATGGGGAAAGGGGAACAATCATGAGGACTCCAGCAACCAGCCGAGGCCCTAAAGTGTGCATCATCTTTGGTGCTTCTGCTCACCAACGTCTTCAACTGAGGTCAATTAACCAAACGGATCATTGTAGAGCGGAGCGGAGACGCTGGGCTCCGGTAATTGTTCAGGGGAACAGACCAAACCAGGGGAAACAGACAACAAAGACGACAATTAACCGAGCAGTCACTGTTTCTCTCTGTGCATAAATTACTGCTGCTGCTGCTGCGTTCCTCGGTAGTGTGTGTGTGTGTGTGTGTGTGTGCGCGTGTGCGTGTGTGTGTGTGTTTTGCTCATGCCATGGTAACAAGGCAGCTGCCAGATGCACTGCTTCACAGACCCATGAAGGTTGTGTGCTGTTTGACAACATGGGAAGAATAAGATGTTGTTTGTTTCTTCTGTTTCAAGCTCTGCCGTCTCCACCGGCAATGATGTGAGCTGAAGTGTAGCAGCTGACTTGTTGAACGGAGCCATGTAACAGGTTCTCCCCAAACCACATGAGGATTTCCTTCCCCCCCACCCCCACCTATTTTTCTGTGTGGGAAGGCGGTCTAATGACTGCGGGTCTGTGACAAACAACCGCGGTTAGAGAAAAACTGGAGGAGTCCCACATGGCAGGACCCACACACACACACACACACACACATGAGTGCGCAAACACACATGAGCACGCACACACACACAGACATTACACACAAACCAACACACACACGCACGCAGCCACTTATCACTGGGGTTACTTGCCTGCGTCATCAAGGGGCCACCAGACACCTGTATCCCTTCAGTTTCACTCAAAAACACACACGCGCGTGCCGATCCATCCGCTAATGAACAAAAACACAGTTATGTGACCAAGTGCAGTTCCTGTGTGATAAACGCACAGAGAAACAACAATACATCCAGGCTGAGGAGCTCTCATGTAATAGACCAACCAAGTCACAATTCTCAGACTTTTTAAATATGGTAATTATTGTGTGCAAAGGATTTTAATTCACAACTATCCATCTATCCATCTATGAATCTATGAATCTATGAATCTATCTATCTATCTATCTATCTATCTATCTATCTATCTATCTATCTATCTATCTATCTATCTATCTATCTATCTATCTATCTATCTATCTATCTATCTATCTATCTATCTATCTATCTATCTATCTATCTATCTATCTATCTATCTATCTATCTATCTATCTATCTATCTATCTATCTATCTATCTATCTATCTATCTATCTATCTATCTATCTATCTATCTATCTATCTATCTATCTATCTATCTATCTATCTATCTATCTATCTATCTATCTATCTATCTATCTATCAATCTAGCTCTCCGGAATGCTTACAGACCTAGAGGCACACACACACACACAGAGAGACACACACACCCACACACACACACACACACACACATGCCGGAGTGTCCTGTGCCGGCCAGTCGTTCCTGTCACTTCACAGTTCCTCCAGCGTCTCCTAAAACAAACAGTTGTCAGACTACCAGCTACATGCCACCTCCTCTGCAGTCCCTTCTATTATAGGGTACAAAAGCGTGCACAGACACACACACACACACACACACACACACACACACACACACACACACTCACACACACACACACACACACACACACACACACACACACACACACACACGCACACACGCACACACGCACACACGCACGCATACACGCCCTCCACTTTGGGACATGTATACACAATGCCCTATGGAAACACTTCCAGCAACAGGTCTGGAGGGCAGAGAACATACCCCCCTAACAACCTCGCCCCCTCCCCCCTCGAGCCCTCCATATACACACATTCATAGCCTCATCCCTCATCTCTCTATGTAATTTCACTGATTGATGAGCTTATCTGAAAGGCCACGGAGCACTATGCAGTGCCCTGTCCAGCCTCCTCACTGCCCTGTGCATGTGTGGCCAATAGGGCTGGGAACAATAAAAAGGGTTTTCCCATTCTAATTGATCTTCATTGGCTCTGTCATTCAATGGCCAGGACATTGAATAGAGACAGACAGTGAAGAGAGACAGGACAGTGAGAAGAGAGAAAGGACAGTGAGGGGAGAGACAGGACAGTGAGAAGAGAGAAAGGACAGTGAAGAGAGAGACAGGACAGTGAAGAGAGAAAGGACAGTGAAGAGAGACAGGACACTGAATAGAGAGACAGGACACTGAAGAAAGAGACATGACAGTGAGGAGAGACAGGACAGAGAAGAGAGACAGGACAGTGAAGAGAGAGACAGGACAGTGAAGAGAGACAGGACAGTGAAGAGAGAGACAGGACAGTGAGGAGAGAGACAGGACAGTGGGTTGAAGAAGAGAGGGAATGACGTCTAGCAAAGGACCACAGTTGGGACTCAAACGTTTTTGTGGAAGACAAAGGTCCTTTTACAATTCAAAGCACTGATTATCTGAGAATTGGTCCAATAACAGAAACATCCCTCACCGAGTCGATATCGAATCATCATAAATTGAATCGCAACCTCGCTTATCGGAATCAAATCGATTTGGGAAAGTCCGAGGAGGGCCGGGCGGCTATGAGACAAGGGCGCGTGCGACCGCATGGAGCCGGTCCCCGCCTCGCTGTGTGGGCTGCTGCTGCCAGCCCAGACCGCTCAGCTGCCAGCAATACGACTGACTCTGAGACGTGACATTGTGATGTAAATCAAATGACGTGGGCTATGGGAAAGATAAATGAATGTCATCTCCCACCGTTTGTCTTCGGGTCAACGTATGTAGAGCGGAGGCTGTTCACCTGTTCACCATTAAGTGCATACATCTGCCACGGACCGCATGCATTAATGCAGCCATTGCACGCCTGTATACTGTGTAATGCCCACACCCCCACCCCCCCTCAACATTCTGTATGTTTTCTGTTAGATCTCTGCATTTATTAGGGAAAGGGGAAATGTATTCCCTTCCTTACATCCATTTATCAGATCGTTAAACCTAAAAGTGGTGGAAACATGCATGTCACATACATACAATACAAAAGCTGAGCATAAAAAATATGAAACTATTTACATATCGATATATATTGTCGAGTATATAATATGATAATACATATGAGGCCATCACAATGTCACTAATGCATGGTGTAGATTGGGGGGCTTTGTATGAATTGTCATTTAACATTTAATTTAAACCAAAACAGCCATTTTAATGTAGTTGTGTGTGAAGTTGACGGTTTAATGATTTAATAGCGCTGTGGAGAGACCGTGTGGACGAATCTCCTCTATTATCTTCACAAGCCTTTTCTCCCCATTCTTCTTTAAAAGGACCGTTGGTCTTTTTTTCAGACCAATTTAGGAGCAGAGCTTTTTTCCACTGCTGATGGGCCCAGTGGTAATCAGCCATCTGTAAGGGATTCCATTTTTAAAATGAGCCACTTCCAACTGTCATTCCAAGTCTCTCACTTCTCTGGGGTCCCTTTGCCACCTCCTCTGCCACCTCCTCTGCCACCTCCTCAACCCTCCCTTCCCTCCCCTTTTCGCTCTCTCACTCTTTCTTTCTCACTTACTCTCTCCTTTGTTCTATCTCTTTCTTGTGCCCAACATCTCACACATCAGCCGTAACCTGTCAGAAGAACATAATGACTTTTAGGGAATTTTGAACACACACACACATGCGTGCGCAGGTACACACATACACACACAAACACACACACACACACACACACACACACACACACACACACACACACACACACACACACACACACACACACACACACACACACACACACACACACACACACACACACACACACACACACCCAAACACACACAGAGATAGACGACTGTAGCCTTTGGTGCTCAGTCAGACCTTTGCCAAGCCAAACTGACCAGTTTAAAATAGCTGCAAGACACACACGGTGAAAATGTTGTCACAGGTCTGGAAAGGGCAGGGCATGCACTCACAGAGACACACGCACACACAGACACACACACACGCACATACAGACACACACACACGCTCTCACACACACACACACACACACACACACACACACACACACACACACACACACACACACACACACACACACACACACACACACACACACACACACACACACACACACACACACACACACACACACACACACATTTAGGAAAGGCTAGATGTGTGTGTGGGTGTTTGTGTGTGTCTGTGTATTGTGTGTGTGTGTGTGTGTGTGTGTGTGTGTGTGTGTGTGTGTGTGTGTGTGTGTGTGTGTGTGTGTGTGTGTGTGTGTGTGTGTGTGTGTGTGTGTGTGTGTGTGTAGGGGGGGTGGGTTGGGTGAATGCAGCATGTGTCTGTGTGTGCTGGTGTCACAGTAGTGACCCCTAGTAGTGGCAGCTATCTCAAACGGCTAAATTTAACCTACCACCAATGAGAAATGCCATTGCATGCCATGGCATGCCGTGCATTAAAACCACATCGCTAACGAAGGAAGACAGACTGCAGACCACAAGACCCTTGCTTTTCTTGCACCAGGCTTGTTTGAAATTCCTACTCTACCATTGTTTCTTACTGTACTTTTCTAAAATTATCAGCTGCAGGTCAACTTTCTGTGTCAACTTTGTTTTTTCAGTGCTACTATCTCGTTCCCCCCCCACAAACACACACACACATACACACATACACCCAACCCATTTTCACCAGAAATCTCTCTGAAATGGGAATGCATGTTTCAGTAAAGCCAACCGAATGGGTGGCCACAGGCTGCTTACAGTTGGAGAAATGTTTTATAACTTGATCTGCTGACCTGAAACCCTGTAACCCAAATCACTACTTTGGCCTTGCTGTGATGCTGTGCTATTCCTGACATTGTATTAGTAATAGATATTGCTATTCTCGTGTTGTTGGAAGGCCTTCCTACGGCTGCTCCCCCAAGTTGCATATATTAAAACAGCCCGGGCCAATTTTACAGAAGCCTCAACTTAAAAAGAGACTCCTCTTTTCTGTCTTTTACCTTATAGGGATGTTTTGCTAAGTATTTTCCTTTGGGGAGTAGGGCATAGTGTGTGAGTGTGAGTGTTCCCAACTCTACTCTGGATTTACTGTAGTCCCTTAAAAAACCTTTTGGGACCATAAAGGTGATTGAACGCACTATTAATGAAATTGGCCTTATGCAAACATCCACACACACACACACACATAACCAAGCGGGCACACAGCACATACACACAAAAACATGCACTTATCAACTGCGCAGTGGGGATTTCTTTACAAAGTCAGTGAGCATTGCATTTACCTGCCTGGGCGCTCTAAACAGGATACAGTCCACTGAGCGTTGTTTAATGTACACAGCAGACTGCTACTCCACCCAGGTTCTTTGAGTGACTGTAGAATAACTGCTTCATTAAACTCACATTGTGAAAGGTAACAAAGTGGTACGGTGTGCTGATCTTTGAATAACCGATTGCCGGAGATACTGTTCAACACAGCCTCAATTACTCTCATATAATTCCAACTCCTGCCATCAATCAAACTTGCCCTGACTTGCTGTAGAGCTTATCATTAACTTTCACCGGCAACAAATCACAGAAATGGCACACCTGGACACACAAATCATGTGTGAGGATTGGGGATATCAACAATGTAATGGGTATGGAATGGGTGAATAGACTGGTTAGTCTAGGTTGGTAAGTCCATGGGGAGATGAGTCGTATTTAATATGAAGTATATTGACTAAAGGGATCGTGTGAAACGAAATCTCTCTGTAGCCTCTAAGTACTGCGAAAAGTGAAATAATTAAAGCACACTGGAACAATTCCATACGTTTAACATTTAATAAAATAGCCATGTCGAAAACTGCTCACTGGAATCAATGAGGGGGGGGGGGGACAATTGAATTTGTTTTTTGCTGGCTGGCCTACACTGTGTCCTGTTAGAATTAACACTGAAAAACAACTGAATAATGCCAAGAATATTCAGAAGCCTTAGCCAGTCGATTTCTGCTGCAGCCACCATTGTGGGCGCACACACACACACACACACACACACACACACACACACACACACACACACACACACACACACACACACACACACACACACACACACACACACACACACACACACACACACACACAAACACACCCACACAGACTTAAAAAACACAAAGCACTTGTACAGCAGATGTTTCGGTGAGGTGTATATGAATAGTGACGATAGTTGAGCAATGTGTGCATTAAGACTATTTTCTGTACACCGCTAACAGTTTTTCCCATCCCGCCGCACGTTAGCATGGAAGGACTGTCATTTCCGTACCAACATGACCCTTGGGAGTTGGCACGTGCAGACAACAGTGTGTGTGTGTGTGTGTGTGTGTGTGTGTGTGTGTGTGTGTGTGTGTGTGTGTGTGTGTGTGTGTGTGTGTGTGTGTGTGTGTGTGTGTGTGTGTGTGTGTGTGTGTGTGTGTAAATGTCAGTACCATGTGCCTCCCAAGGTAACCTGTGTGTCTTAATTATGAGTGGCTATAGTGTTTCAGGCACATGGGCAAAATACTCCATTGTTGCGCTTGCAAACACTTTAGAACTACAAAATAAAGCTTCAAGCACTGTTGCCAAGCAGATAAGCATATTATGAAGTCATTGCTTAATGAAACCCTGACACGATGTGTTTGTTGATTAGAAGTAATTCCACTTCTATTAAAGGTCCCATGACATGCTATTTTATGGATGCTTTAATATAGGTATTAGTGGGCCACTAACTTATTATCTAAATAATATCGTATTATACATAGATATCTATATCAACAAACACATATTATCACGGCCAAAAGCTGTGTTTGCCTCCAGACGATATTATGAATCACAAACGACTTCGTCGGGTACTCCGACGTCTCTGGTTCTTCCACTTCCACATCAATCTGAAGTAGACTGAACCGCTCCCTGCCCGCTGCCGGCTGCCCGCTGCCGCTGTCGGGCGAAGGTGCGTCGCGCCGGTGGTGCCTCGCGGCAACCGGCGGCATGTCGCAGTTCATGTACTTCAGGGAGTCAAAGCCAAAGTTCCTTTCCCCCAATTCCTTCTCAACCATGGCTGAGATAAACCCCACTACAGTCTCGTTTTGGAAATACAAGAGACGTCAAAGAACCGACAGCAAACACTTGCGTTACGGTGTGTGTAATCACACACACACACACACACACGTGGCGCTCGCACGGTCGTGTCTCATTGGCGGGCCAAATTCTCTGGGCGGGCAAGGAAGAGAAAGGGGAGGAGCTTAGATCCTTTATGACGACATATGGGACCACATTCCAAATCAGCGCGCTTGAGCCTCCGTTTTCTTCAAAGGCGAGCATTGTTAGCATTGTTAGCATTGTAGCATCATAAGCGAGAGGTCTGAGTGATCGCAGTTGTGTGTTTACCGACCATGGAAGTAAAATGTAACTTCATAAATATGAAAGATTGCTTCATATAACATATAATACCAACAACATAATAAATGTATGTTGGCCTAGAAACAGTACAGTTCAACGTTATTGCTTAAGAAACAGATTCCATCTGACTATTTACGAAAAATAGTTGGAATATATACAAATAAATGGTTACATATCGATCAGCAATGAGGTTGTAGTAGCTATAACCACATAAATATTTGTAATAGGCCTTAACCAACATTGTTCACTGTCATACATAAACAAGCAAATGAAAAATGTAATACTAACACAATTTAAATATTTATTAGGGCTATTAACAATATTATAAAAATGATACCGTAATGCACCCGTTCTTTGCCTTTGGATCTTTTGAATAAACTGATCAATAATTGGTGAATCGCAATGATCGCAAGCAGAGGAATGTGAGAGTCATTGAGCAGCAGCTGAACCAGTCTAATGTTTATCACTAAAACACTTTTTGTGATAAAAAGTCAACAAAGTGCCTTAAAACCATCAACGTCATTCATGTTAGGTAAAAGCAAAAACCTCGGACAGGAGAAGTTAACGGAGCTGTGCACTAGGCCCTCTCAAATGCTGACCGAAACAACATTTGTTTCACTACGACTCCTTTCAGCTGCCCACCCCTCCTTCTCCAGCAAAAAATAATAAGATAAAACGGCTAATAAAACGCTTGAGTTGGCGCGTGAAAAGAGAAAACGTAAATTATTTTAGTACATGGCATAAAGATAATTATTAAGATAATTATGAGCCTTTGATTGACATCCAGTCATTTTTTGCGGGGACACATTCCTGTTCCCAACTTGTATTGGAGTGAACGGAGATATCTACTTCTGGGCCCCTTGAATCGAGGGACCCGTCCACAGCCCGCTTAAACAGCTGCAATACCAGGCTTGGCCGCTGAGCGCTGGTGGATTGCGGAAGTATGCACTGTTCCTGGGGGCTTGATCGATCCACACTTCGTGGTTTGACAGTTGACCGAGTACACCATCCGGGTCCTTTCAGTACACTTATTTTCCCCCGATCTTAATTGGAACGCCCTACGTACTCAAACTGGTAGAGATAGTATGGATATTGGAACACAGCTGCCTACGTTTAGACTTATCAAAGTTGTTAACCTCAATAGGCGTGGTTCCCGAACGGTCCTAGAAGGAGATTTCAAGCAAAGTATTATTCGCAAAGACTGCAATATTTTTTAGAACGCTGTCATGCACCTGCGCATGAAATGGAAACTCGATCTCAGAGCAATCGATTTCAGCACGTTCTTTTTGGACAGCGCCGTTTACGAACAACGTAAGGAGTGTTCCCTAAGTTCCTTCATATCCAAGGATCCTTGGCAGTTCCAGGCAAAGGACACTAGGGGTGCCTACGAATGCTCGAATACTCGCTGGGATTTGGACTGTGCCATCAATTGTAATGGTTTGGGGTATTTATTACATCCCTAATAGACATCATGACATGCCTCCCACGTTGCTCCTTGGCAGCCGAATGCTCCTCCAACCCCCACTCACGATGAACAAAGATCAGAGGAGATATCGCAATCAGTGCATTCTAACATCATCATCCGATGAGCCTATCTCTTAATGTGGGCCGTTTCTCTTTTTATTCACTGTGAAAATAATACAATGATAACAATAACCCTGACAGGTAATTATTTCCAAAAGCCAGCATTGTCATGCTATGTCGATTTTGTGATGTTATCTTCATGGTTCCTGGGCTCGGGGTACTCTGACTTTCTAGGTAAAGAGCAGGCAGTGACCGGGCATGTCAGGCCAGATGACCTGCGTCTTCCTGCCTGCAACCTGATAACCAGAAGAGGTACAATGGCTCTCGCTCTCTCTCTCTCTCTCTCTCTCTCTCTCTCTCTCTCTCTCTCTCTCTCTCTCTCTCTCTCTCTCTCTCTCTCCCTCTCTCTCTCCCTCTCTCTCTCTCTCTCTCTCTCTCTCTCTCTCTCTCTCTCTCTCTCTCTCTCTCCTCTCTCTCTCTCTCTCTCTCTCTCTCCTCCTCCCCCCCCCCCCCCCCCCGGGGATGACTTCAGTGGCCGCCGGGGTCTCCTCGTCCAGGGGGCCCGGCACTTTGCTGACGTTGCCAAACAAGACACCATGTGTTTGTCCAGAGGCAACAGATGGAGTGGAGAGGAGAGAGTGACAGAGAGATAGAGAATTAACTTTCAAGGGCTGGGCTCAGAGGCCCTTACATGCACACACACTGCCACGCATAAACAAGTGTACACACACACACACACACACACACATTAATTGGCTTGGCTTTTCATAGAGAGGCTTTTTATTTGGAGACTCTCAGCTGTTGTGTCTCTCCTACTCTTGAACCCAGGGAGGAGACTGCTGAGAGCTGGAGCTATTGTGGAGATTCATGCATGTCAGGATGAGACTCAGTACTTCAAACTAAGCAGACAACAGAGGCAGTCAAACTAATGGCAGCTATTCCTTTGCTATATTCCAGGGGAAACAATAGCCTCCCTCTTCTATAGCTCTTAATTATCTTACTGCAACAGTGGCAGCATCGTTGAAATGCCATCCCAGCAATGCAAACAGTTTTTTTATGTCATTAAAATGCTGGTTGGAAATGTAATATTCGACTAAGTAGGATTTTACTAAATTTAATGCAAAAGCAATGACATCAATCAATCCAATGTTGAGTTGGCCAGTACACTTTAATAAGTGTGTCTATTGAGCTGGCAGAGGAAAAGGCAGCAGGGAGATCACAGCATGCAGATGTTGTCTGAGTCAGTGTGTTTTAATAGGTTCTGGGTGACTCAGCAGAACCGGTAGAACCATAACAGAGCGACGGACCAGGGCGATGGCCTTGAGTGATACTGTGGGGAGAAACAACCAGCTTTGAAAACACATCGCTTTACCCTTTACTGCCATCAGCACAGCTGAGAGAGGTAAGCAATTGCATGAAAATGCACACCCACGCACACACACACACACACACACACACACACACAAACACACAGGCATGCTTTTGATTCACCTTGGCCTAAGCTTTGCAAAATGGAGGAGATAAACTAAGGAGAAGGCAGTAATAAAACAGAATTTGGGTTGCATGTGTGTGTGTGTCTGCGAACACACATTTGCAGGTGTTAGTGTGTGTGTGTGTGTGTGTGTGTGTGTGTGTGTGTGTGTGTGTGTGTGTGTGTGTGTGTGTGTGTGTGTGTGTGTGTGTGTGTGTGTGTGTGTGTGTGTGTGTGTGTGTGTGTGTGTGTGTGTGCGTGTAAGTCCAGGGATATTCAGTGCAGAACCGAACAAGGGAACAGAACAGCTCTTTCTCAAGGACTACCACACACACACACACACACACACACACACACACACACACACACACACACACACACACACACACACACACACACACACACACACACACACACACACACACACACACACACACACACACACACACACACACACACACACACACACACAGCTATTAGGACCAGCTCCTACCGCCGTGGGGTGTCCACATCGGAGCCTGATAGTCGACCATCCATCAGTAGGTCTTTTGCTGTCTGCTTTAAGAACCCCAGCGCCCCAGACAGCAGGGAAACAGGGGAGAAAGTCATTCAGAAGACTGCGATCGGGTACAGTCGCCAAGGCCCATTCACTTGATTACCTGCTCTGATGGTTCGAAATTCGTTCTCAGGACACACCTTGATACTGCTGACTGATTAAGCATACACAGTGTTCGACGAGGTATACGGGTGTTGTTCCCGGGCAATGTAGCACACAAAGGTTATCTGAAACCTTATAGAGAGAGAGAGAGAGAGAGAGAGAGAGAGAGAGAGAGAGAGAGACAGAGACAGAGACAGAGACAGAGAGAGAGAGAGAGAGAGAGAGAGAGAGAGAGAGAGAGAGAGAGAGAGGTAGAGAGACATGTAGAGAGAGAGAGTCAGGTAGAGAGAGGACATGTAGAAAGAGAGAGTCAGGTAGAGAGAGAAGGACATGTAGAGAGAGAAAGAGAGAGAACAGCAGGTAAAGAGAGCGAGAGAGAGACAGACAGACAGACAGACAGAGAGACAGACAGACAGACAGACAGACAGACAGACAGACAGACAGACAGACAGACAGACAGACAGACAGACAGACAGACAGACAGACAGACAGACAGACAGACAGACAGACAGACAGACAGACAGACAGACAGACAGACAGACAGACAGACAGACAGACAGACAGACAATGTGTGTGTGTGTTTGTCACATAAGAGATCAGGCAACATTTCCCTGTTGGGGTTCCACTGATTTGACATGGATGGATAGGTAACAGCTGCCAGGAAAAACACATGCTTAAGCCTGTCCATTCACATTAATACATGCGCGTGAAGACGAGGAGGGAAGAGGATGAGTTAGGTTCGGGGTTGTTGTTATTCAACTTGCTTAATGGACCAAATGGTCCAAACCTTCGGGGATTTTCCTGACATGGAGCTTTGTTGACTGTGTATGTCCACAATACGCCTATGAAGCAGTACTCTCTTATAATAGAAAATAGCCATGCTTGGCATTCCCATTTTAACAAGAAATAGAGGTTATGACCAAGAGCGTTTTTTGTTTTGATTTCAGGGGCAAATCCCGAACAGCAGAAGGTTGAATAGCTGCAAAGAATGGCAACGCCCTGCTGTTCAAAGCTGTCAACAGCACACACAACCATGGGATTGTCAGCCCATATGAGATTCACAGCTGTAACTTACACAAATCCATAACCCATGTAATCAAGTGATGGACGGCCGTAACACCAGAATATGGGTGCATATTTAGAAATGTTTAGATCAGCCAGTGGGTAAACCATGAATATATCTAAGATGGTTGGTAATTCCTCACTTCTTCTGCTCATGCTACCTGTATTAGTCCCTGACTAATACATTTGATAAAAGCTTCCCCTAATAGACCACAGTAATATTTGATTTGTATTGAAAAGCTGTCTAAAGAGGCTGCC
Organism: Gadus chalcogrammus; assembly: GCF_026213295.1. Classification (NCBI taxonomy): domain Eukaryota; kingdom Metazoa; phylum Chordata; class Actinopteri; order Gadiformes; family Gadidae; genus Gadus; species Gadus chalcogrammus. The sequence continues at coordinate 19,778,672 of NC_079427.1, forward strand.
ATGATATATGGAGTTTAGGGCCAAATATCCCAAACATCCTGATCAGAGCGCCCTTAAGCAATACAATAAAAAGGAAGGGATGTAATCTATAGTGTAAAGCTGAAGAGCCAAGAGAGGCGGCCGACCTGGTGGTCTGTGGCATGCAGCTGGGAGACATCTACCAGACACACATATCCACAGGGTGTTTTATCTACATGTATGTGACTCGCCTCTCTGTCTGACTCTGATTCCACTGTTGACTGGAGGGGTGAAGTTTTGGTTTGTGAAGTGTCTCAGTTGGTTTCGGTCAATGTGATCCAGAGGGACTTGTGGGAATTAGGATTTGAATCCAGAAGGAAGTTAGACGCATCGGAATGAGCTCTGACCGTCGCCTCCCACGTCACTGGGCACCGGAACGCAGAAGAACCTGAACACATTGTGTCATCTGCTCAGCTCTCCACATATTCAGGTCCTCCCAGAGATGGAGAGGAATCCATGAAGCCGAACACACACCTCAGATCCAGGAGCATATACGAAGACTTCTGGCATGGGTGGAGAGAAAGTCTGAGAAAGCAGGAAAATCATCCAGGTGGTTTCGGGCTTGGCCCCTGTTTCTCAACTCTTTGTCCTCTTTGTGCCAGAAACCAGAGTTTGTTTCTTCAGAGGATGTATGTTGCCCTCTTCAGCATAGAAGCGTGGTAAGGCTTCTAAGGCTGAACGGCTTTAAAAATTTAAAGTTTTTAAAAATAAAAATGCAAACGGAAAAGCTAATTATTTGAAGATTATGTACTACGAGGATGAAAGACGTCTCTTCCAAGAAGGAAATATCGATCATCAAACAGGATTGTTTGTTTCAGAGCAGTCACCCTGACTGGTAGTGAGCTCGCAATTTCTTCTGATAGATAGTGGTGAACTTTCTTAAAGTTCACCACTATGCCAATCAAATGTCAGGATGATGTGCGTACATGCACCGCTAATCGTGAGTCGCCTTGGGAAAAATGCCTCTGCTAAAACAATAATTGAATATCGAACTTGGGTAGTTGATCAAATGCTATAACCTTAATGTTCAAAGACTCCCACTCTGTATACGCTCTATATATACAGCCTACATGTCCCCACAACCCCATGTTTAGCGTTCTCTCCGGCTTGGATGTCTGTGATAGTATTATGGGTTTTTAATTGGTGTTCCGGAGACCCTCTCTGTGACTCTTTGTGCTTCTCCGGTTTCCATGGGGGCCAAAGTGCCACGGATTACTCATAGAGCTAAATCCATTTGCTGCTTTCTATGTTTGCCTGGCCGACTGCGATGTGAGCTGACAGCAGGTTAACTCTGCGCCACACGCACGCAGCCAGGCCTTACGCACCCCCCCCCCCCCCCCCCCCCCCCCCCCCCCCCCCCCCCTCAGAGTACTTTGATAAATGTAGCTTCACAAACTGCCATTTGCTTGCTATCTATAACTCTATTTCTGGACAAACATTGTTTGGCTCAATTGCCTTACTTGTGTTCAAGGGAGACCAAAATGGTTCTGTTGACAATAATTTGACCACACCAGTATCAAAACATGCTTCCTTCCCCCATGGAACTTGCAACAGGTAACACGCTGATTTTTAGCATTTTAGGTATAATACTATCATAATGCACAATGCAATCAAATCCTATGCTCGTCCCTGAAATCATTCCAGTTTCCTGTCGGATTCAATCTGAAAACCATTTCTTATTGGCCCCTAACCCCCACTCCCTGCCAATAAGTGGACCACAAATCTCTGCAGTGCATCAGAGCTTATTTTCGTTGCCTAGCAACCAGGCACTGTTTATGAATAGTTTTGACCCAACAGGGTCAAAGGAAGGGCAATGACTCCAATGTATGGATGCTCTCGTCTTTTATCTTCCATCTCTAGAACACACACACACACACACACACACACACACACACACACACACACACACACACACACACACACACACACACACACACACACACACACACACACACACACACACACACACACACACACACGCCATTTCTGAAAGGTTAATCTCAGCGAGAATACATTAAATTAAAATACTTTCTTTCAGGACCCTGCTCTCCCTTTGCTCGGCCTCTTTGTCAAAGCAGCTCACCGTCAGTCCGTCTCCGCCTCTCTAAATATCTCATGTTTCTGTCTTCACCTTTATCAGTCTCAATGGCCAACCCACCGGGCCTGCTCCAGGCCCACTCCTAAAGCCCGACCCTCTCTGACATGTTAATATCAACTCGTGATATTGTGTGTGTGTGTGTGTGTGTGTGTGTGTGTGCGCGTGTGTGTGTGTGTGTCTTTTATCTCCAAAAGAAGGATGTCCAGGTGGAATACTGACAGACTGACTTTCTGGCCAGCATTCTAAAGGGCCTGTCCATCTCTTTTTATTGCCCTTTTCTATAGACACCTAAATTCTGCTCTTTTCTTCCAGGATATCTTCATAATAAACTCTCAGTTTATCGCGCACAAACACACACACTCACACGCACGCGCACATGCACACACACACACACACACACACACACACACACATACGCATACACACACACACACACACACACACACACACACATACACAATTTTCCTACTTGCCCTCTCATCAAACAACCTTATCCTGCCTGTCTTGTACCTGGCAGCCATTTTCTACAGATGAGACAGAGAACGATTGGCCGCTGATGCTTGTTGAGATATAGATGGAGATATGGTTGAAACTCCATTGTGATGAACAAAAACACACACGCACACACACACATTTGTTTTCGTTGAGTGCTTGTTGTGTTAAAGATAGAGATGTAGCTGAAACTCTCCTGTGATGAACGCACACACACGCACACACGCACGCACGCACGCACGCACGCACGCACGCACGCACGCACGCACGCACGCACGCACGCACGCACGCACGCACGCACGCACGCACGCACGCACGCACGCACGCACGCACGCACGCACGCACGCACGCACGCACGCACGCACGCACGCACGCACGCACGCACGCACGCACGCACGCACGCACGCACGCACGCACGCACACACACACACACACACACACACACACACACACACACACACACGCTGGTTTGTTGAGATATAAGTATTTGTACAGCTTAAAACTCTATTGTGATGAACGCACACACACACACGCTGGTTTGTTGAGATATAACTATTTGTATAGCTTAAAACGCCATTGTGATTAACAAACACACGCTGGTCTTCGTTGGAGCATCCATGTGCACTAGCCATCGGAAGAAAACGAGTAGAGCATCTCACCCGGTTTACCACGGCAACGCTTTCGGGGTTGAGTGAAATTGAGCAAACACTGGTTTCCTGGCGAGTGATGGGAAAGGCAGACGTGTGCGCGGTCCCTCCCCTTCTCCTCCGAGTGACTAAAGCATTGAGGGTCTGAATGTTCAGCGCGCTGAAACCCCAGGGACAGCAAACTGAATTTAGAAAAGCCCAGGTGAGCTCTCATCCTAGCAACGCACCGAAATACAGCAAAGATAGTTGAGGGATACACCTCTCATTTCGTTCTTGGCACCTGTCTACTGCTGATGTTTGTCTTTAATGTTGTCTCTGCTGCGTCCGTGCGTGCGTGCGTGCGTGCGTGCGTGCGTGCGTGCGTGCGTGCGTGCGTGCTCGTCGATGAGTGTGATGTGCATGGGTGTGATTGTGCGTGCGTGTGCATGCGTGTGTTCGCTGTTTACCTTATCCGTGTTTCTCTCCGCTCTTGGAACATTTTGCCTCTTAATAGGTGAGGGTCGGCTTTATGAGCCCTTAACTGTCAACACACGGGCCAGATGGTGCCTTTGTGTGTGTGTGTGTGTGTGTGTGTGTGTGTGTGTGTGTGTGTGTGTGTGTGTGTGTGTGTGTGTGTGTGTGTGTGTGTGTGTGTGTGTGTGTGTGTGTGTGTGAGAGGGGGGGAGTTGGAAAGGAAGGGGAGTAAAGGGAGAAGGCAAGAAGTAAATATTTGTCAGAGGGAAAAGTAGGCAGCTGGATGTCTAAGGGGCATTAGGTTTTTTAACACAGCGGTTCTTAAACTATTTTTACCACTGTATCTAGGATATGTTTTTTCAGCCCAGTAATTAACTTAATTGTAATAGGGCGATATTCAGATTAAACCAATTATTCGTAACTAATATAAAAACAAAAATAATGGACGCATTTTATGCCTTTTCCATGTACCCCTTGCAAACCGCTACTGTATAGGTAGATGCACCTCTAGGAAAGGGGTGCATGCACACATACCCCCATGTGGGAATCACTGGTCTAAGACACACACACACACACACACACACACACACACACACACACACACACACACACACACACACACACACACACACACACACACACACACACACACACACACACACACACACATTTGCGGGGTGTGCCTTGTTCATGACAGGGAGAGAATGGGAAACAGTGAAACCGATGAAAGACAAAGATGATATTTATCTAAACTAGGGGTAGCTGTTATCTTGCTGCTGCTGTTGTCAATGCCAGGGGCGGTGCTTGTATGAGACATGCATGCAATCTGGCTTGTCACAATATTCCTGGGCATTTTCAAGCAGAGGAAAAGGAGACTCGGATGTGAAATGGATGGCTCCGCGTTTCACACTCAAGACACAAACTGAGCACAGTGCCGAAGCTGACGGACGGACGGAGGGACTTGACAGATGGATGGAGACCTTTAGATCTTTGTTATTATTTCCATAAACCTTTGAGTGCCTCTGTCAGAATCCCATAATGAGGGGGCACCGCGCCCACCCCAGACTTGTTTTGGGGGTGGCGGGGGTACATTTGTTTTAATTTACATACAGAAATCCACACATGTGCACATGCATGAACCCATGTGCACGTGCAGACACACACACACACACACACACACACACACACACACACACACACACACACACACACACACACACACACACACACACACACACACACACACTAGTGTGCATCTTATGAAACCAGAGCTTTTCGCCACAGTATCCTACAGAGAAGGAAGATTGACATATAGCTGGAACATTACTGTGATGAAGATACAAACACACACACACACACACACACACACACACACACACACACACACACACACACACACACACACACACACACACACACACACACACACGCACACACACACACAGCGACGCCTATAGAGATATCTTATTTCCCCGCCTAAGGGATATAAAGAGACATTATTTATCCACATGGGTGACAATGACAATGCAAGCCAATTATTGTCTTTTTTCCCTGCTTGCACTGCACTTTGATCAACTGGAAAGGCAGTCTGGTTGCTAGGCTAGACGCTCCAGACCCTATAACTATGGAAATCAACAATAGTGGACAATCCCACTGGCAATCATCACCTAATGCTGCCATAGCAACTGTCTTCTGTTCCCTATATGGTTCAAAATGGAAACAATACAAATACATTCATTGCTCACATTGATTAAAAGTCTGGATTTCAAAGGCGTATAAACATTAAACCGTGTGGAGCCGTTTGCAGTAGAGATTCAACAGGTAAAACGTAACAAGTGGCGGAAAAAACAACCTCATGTCAAGGGAGACGGTAAACTACCGCTCTCTAGCGGTCATTTTAATTCACTTTTACACGTTTTTATGATAGGTTACGATATATGTATTGAGATGCATGAGTTAAAAAACAATAATGCTAAAACCATTAATGATACTTTGAAATCTAATTGAAATCTAATTACCTAAAAATAATTATCTTCCTCGTAGGCCTTAGTGCAAGCAATACCTACATATCATAGCGTAATTGATTTGTATTTTGTGCAAAATGAACTTTTGCAGTATAACAATTTGGAGAGGAATCATGACATTATTGTTTGCATGAATAGAGGGCACGAGCATCGAAAAGAAGAGAGGATGCCAGTTGACTGCTGCTCGGAAAATGTTACGAGGGCTCCCTCTAGTGGTTAAAGACGCGCATGACTCCTGATGTAAGGAAGCCTGCAAAACACGCAGCGCAATCACATATCCCCTTCGTGATGCAATGAGAAATAAATTCAAAGGTCAGCATGATTGCATATTTTTAAATTTTTCGATGCTGGTTTACGCCTATCAAACAAATCACCAAGCTGCATTTTTCACAGGGTCAAGTGTTTTGGGTGAGGAAGTGTGACATTTCCTGACCACAACTTACTCGGAAGGGTGGAGCACCACATCTCACCTTACAATGACCTGAACCTCTTTCCAGTGTGGTTTCTCTACCTGTTTTCTCACACTCACACCCAACCTGGAGTCCTATGCGAACATCGTTCACATGGAACGTGAGAGGAAGTGAAGTCATTATGGAACATATGCAGGATGCACTCTGTAGGATTCTGTTGTCTACAGTGTTTAAGGATACAGAGTGCAGCACCTCCTTCAGATATGGCGAATGCACATAACTGCAGACACAGAACAGATCCTTGCCAGTGCATTTTGCATTGTTAATCTGCAGACCCTTTACCATCAGCCGGTGGACAACGCAGAGACTACATTATACAAGCAATACCGATAAAATATGAAGACAAGCATGCATTCACATCTAAGTTGTACAACTGCAAACACATGCACACGCAAACACAGACTTACACACGCACACACACACACACACACACACACACACACACACACACACACACACACACACACACACACACACATACACAAACACACGTACATTCTCTCCCTCTCCATTTTCCTCCCCTCCCCCAATGCACTACCATTAATCAGAAAACTACACAAACTGTTACACAAAACCATGATAAACATCGACATCAAAAGAAGAAGTGACTGAAAAGTCACGACAGATACTACGCGAAAGATGAACGCAGTGCTGTTTTGCTGTGATAGCGGACAGAAAGCTATTTCATGTCTGAAGACACACTGTACATTAATATAGGATTGCCGTACTATGAACCTGTCAAATCAATGCTGAGTAAACAGGCTCTGGCCGTCCTCCGCTGTTTTCACTCTATCGATGACATTTATTACGGCTCTGGGGCAGGACGATATTACACGTGTGCTGTTTGTTTAGTGGCCCTACAGTAGTCTATGGTTCTGTAATACAGAACCCCCGTGCAGGAAAAGTAAATGCCAGCCTCCAGAAATAGCCGTGATCGGGTGGGACCTTTCCGTGACGTTGGGAGAAAGATAACCCTAACACCTGCCCTTAATTTAGGCTATTAAAAAAAAGGAAAAGGGAATATGGCTCAAGAAATTATAGATCAAAGAGAAAGGACAGCAATTCATTGAGATAATGATTTTTTCATAAAATGTTAAATTGTCTCTGTTTATCCCATATTTTCTGAACATCTTGCTGCTTCTTTCCTATCGTTTCAAATCCTCATCATCATTTTCTAACATGGATATGTCAAATGAGGTGTTAATCTGAACCATAAAATGGATCTCATCATCATCATCATGATTCCATCTGGATCTATGCTATTTAAAATTTGAAGTCTCAACCACGGACGAAGATGGTGAGGTTGGTTGTTGTTTCCCCATGTGCATGTATGTGCGCATGTGCGTGTGTGCGTGCGTGCGTGCGTGCATTCGTGTCTGTGGCCGTGTGTGTGTGCATGTGAGTGTGTGTAAGAGCGACCGCACAGATCACACCTTCTGGCAGCTAGTGGGAGGTCACAAGATCAGTCAGAGATAGATAAGACAGAACTTGAATGATCCCGCCCATGGGAAATTGTGTGGTTGCCGTGGCTACACACAGAGATGCAAGAAAATCTGACCATGGATGACTCCATCCACAGGGTGGTATCAGAAGCTTGGTAGAATCTAAAAGTTATATTTCAATGACTTTCGACTCAGTCCCCATATCATCAACAAAATATGACCACAACAGCACTTCTAATAGCTGCTGATTGCGCTGTGTATCGCATTAGCTCAGTGAATATACTGCAGGATGAACCATCCATGAACCATCACCATGTCGTTATGCAAGCTCCTTTATATACCACATCCTAGTCAATTCGCTCCGATCTGCCCTACATTGCTACCTCTCAGTACTTTGAGACGTATGATGTGTTTTTTTGTCATTAAAGTACCGCGGTCGAAGAGCTTCGGTACCAGAGAGTGCAACACGAATCCTCAGATCCAAGAGATAAACAGTAAATACGATACAGCACAAACCAATGAAAAATGCAAGCACCACAACGCAGCTTCAACTCCAACCTGTTATCTTTCTCCCACAGGATATTAATAACACACTTATATTACACGTATAATTGACAACGCCGCCACCACCAGGTGCCTACATGGAAAGAAAACTATGCAAACAGAAACTGCAAACACAAAAAAACACAATAAAATAGAGACATTCATTAAAAATGGAAAGAGAAGCTTTCTTGTTGAAGGTCGATGAAGGGATTAAAGGAAGGCAGAGACTCACCACAGTTTGCGAGGCATGGTAACACAGTGTCTATCAGGGACCTTCTGTGATGCAAACACCTTAGTTTCTGATTCCCTACCGCCTCTCCTCCTCTCCTCCTCCACCCCCCCCCCCCCCCCCCCCCCCGCTCTTTCTTCATTTGCTGTCTGTCTGTCGCTGTCTGGTCCATGTCTTTAATCCTCCATCCACTCAATTCTGCCCATTTGTTCTTTCGTATTACTCATTCAGAAGAACCACCACTTCAGACCAAAGCACATATACTCTCACAAATGCACATACACACACACACACACACACACACACACACACACACACACACACACACACACACACACACACACACCCGTGGCTCTGATTATGGAGGGATTAATGAGCTGTTGTACTTTGTGATGCAAAAATACCAATTGTAGAAGCCAGCGGCAGCCGAGGAACAGAGGTAAACGAGACAAAACCAGAACCAATTAATCCCAGAACATACTGAGAGAGAGAGTGAGAGTAAGAGAGACACACACAGACACACAGAGACAGAAAGAGATACAGAAACAGAGACAGAAAAAAGAGACAGAGAAAGAGAAACTGAGAAACAGGGGTAGAGGGAGCGAAACAGACAGACAGACTGGGAAAGGGAGACAGACAGAGAGCAGAGAAAGGATGAGAAAAATGAAAGGAGTAAAGGCAGGAGGGTGACAAAGAGCAGCGGGGGGGGGCAGGAGGGGGGAATAGATAAATAAATCAAAAGCCGAAAACAAAAGATGAGAGGAAGGCCACCAAGCTGCAGACGCTGTCAGAGCCGTACCTCCTCCAGGCCTCCTTTTCTTTTACTCCCCACTCTCCTCCCCTCGATACCCCTCTCCTCTTCCATTACGCTCACCTGGCCCTCACAAAGCCTCCCACAAAGGACCTCAACCCAGTCCGCCAAGCCTGGACAAAGGTGTAGACTAGAGGCAACAGGGGAAATCAGGACTGGAAGAAGCTTCAAGGTAGCTTGTGGTACAAATGCATGTCGCATGTAAACCCGTTCCGGTCCATTGACGGCTCCATCCTTCCGAACCTCCCTCCTGTCCAACCCTACCCTCCAACCCCCCCACCAACCGACCCCACAACCCAAGCTAGCCACTGCATTGAGCGGTTCATCCGTCCATCCAACACCCACACACCCAGCAATCAATCCATCCCTTTTTCTCTGGATCTATCCAGCAATTAATTCAACTGTTCTTCCCTCGATGGGGGTCAGTGGGGTTAGACATTAAGAGAGACTGGCAAGACTAATATATCAGTCATCAAGCCCCGAAGGATAACTACTGAGAGCAAAGGTGAAGGGTCAAAAAGGAGGTGCAGCCTTGCACATTCTCTCTCTGTCCCTCTCTCTATACCACTCTGTCTCTGTCTCTCTCTCTGTTTCTCTCTGACACACACACACACACACACACACACACACACACACACACACACACACACACACACACACACACACACACACACACACACACACACACACACACACACACACTCACACACACACACACACACACACACACACTCACACACACACACACACACACACACAAGGCTATAGTGATGGTCGTGCGGGACAGCAGCAGTAGGAGTCACGACTCACTCATTCATATTCACCACACACAGCCTTATCACACCTAGGCAGGATTTACACACACACAAAGATAGATAGATAGATTGATCAACAGAGAGTGAGAGTGAGAGACAGACAGACAGACAGACAGACAGACAGACAGACAGACAGACAGACAGACAGACAGACAGACAGACAGACAGACAGACAGACAGACAGACAGACAGACAGACAGACAGACAGACAGACAGACAGACAGACAGACAGTCCTGAAGACCTCTCCTTAGGGAGGCTTGCTCCTTCATTTCACCATCCCTGATTGACGTGCGCGAGTGATGGCGGAGGCTGCATAGGTGGACATTAACTGTGCGGAGGCCATTGGAGAGGTAAACGCTATTGATTCAGCCTCACCATATTGTCGAGAATGAAATGCGCATCTCACTGCAACTCCTTATTTTGTCACGTCGACTACAATTCCAGCGGCGACGTCACAATGCTGGGTGTCGGTTCAGGTGTTGTTTTCCCAATTATAGGGTGAGCCACCGTAGGTCCAACAGTGTAGCCCCTGGCAGACCTCGGATGCTTTTGTTGGATAAAAATAGCACGGCGATTATAATTCCACTTGTTTCACATGCCACCCAAAGACATAGGGTATCGTGTTGCCCGGAAGCAGCATGATGAACATGATGATCGTTGCGTAACACCATTACATAAGGAAACGGCATCAGCACAACGTACACAACAAAATAAAAGCAACAACATGGCTGTTTGGGGAAACAGGAATGTGTTAATAATAGTGCGTGTTCTCTCATCTTTTTCCTCCACATCCTACGCATTCAGCAGAACCCCCCAGCCTGAGCCCCCTGTTCTCATTTAGTCTGAAGTACCCCCCAAGCTGCGGATACACACCAATATCATCACAGTGTACCGAAAAACCCAGGCTCTTGATGCTTTCCCCCGGTCGCCAGGGAGCGGCTCTGAGGATAGAACCTGATGAAGTCGGGTACAGGTGGCAGTGCAGTTCTTTCTCAACAGAACCAATTGTTTAAAAGCCCTCCTTGTGGTGTGTTGGTGCTCCGTGGGTGTGTACGAGTTTTCTTGCAGAATTGTAAAAAAATTTGTAATGAAGACTCCTTCTACACTAAGCCAATGAATTGCTGTTTGAATAGACTTTATCACATTCTGGAGTTCTTTAAGATTTTAAATATCCTCACTATTTTATTTGCTGTTTCAGTACACAAACGTGTCACACTTGGGTCCCCTGCCGAAGAAAAAGACAGGAAATAAATGATAAAGGTCTTACCTGGCTTTTAGGGCGGACAAACTGGACTTGTCGATCCTAGAGGAGAGAGAGAGAGAGAGAGAGAGAGAGAGAGAGAGAGAGAGAGAGAGAGAGAGAGAGAGAGAGAGAGAGAGAGAGAGAGAGAATAGATGAAGTACGGTGTTCAAACTGATTAACGGAAAATATCAAAATGACGTTTCTTTCAAGCAGCATTTGATGTACAGTTTCATTCGAAAGAAGATGAGTCACTGTGTCCGTAACACAACATAAATCAAGTAGATGGACTGCAGGCCCATTGGGTCTGTGCCATTCAATCCAACCTAACCCCTTGTGTGAGATGAAGGATGACCAATAACTCAGAGAGGACAAGGAGGAAGAAAAACACTGTTTTGTGATAATGCACCTCTTGCTAGAAGGTCACCTTTGGTAACCAGTTCCTTGAGGGTTCACCTGGTGCATGTGAGGGAGGGCTACACGCCTCAGCTCTCACTGTGCCAAGTGAAAACACTCAGCGTTCGTAACATCAACAACCACGGAAATCACCCTGTTGATAGTTTGCCGCATCGTTTTATAAATACATTCATCAGCTCTCTATAATTCTCCTGGATTTTTAATACATGTGTGCGAGTGTGGCTCTTTTAACAAGGCGTAAATGTAATTAGGTCATATTTATTTGAATGGCTTGCAATGCATGGTCTGACACACACTGATGACAACTGTCTGTATAATCTGTTATGCTGTGCAGGGCAAGGAGCGTTAGACCGGGGGGTGGGGTTGTGGGGGGGTGGGGGGGGTAGGACTCTGCTTTCACTCTATTGAGACAGTGTTTCAGTAATATCATTCATTTGGAGATACTTAACCATGCAGGATGCAGCCTAATTTCCCACACCCACCCACACACACACACACACACACACACGTGCATGCATACAAACATACACAAACACCCGTGCATGCAGACACACATCCACACACAAACAAAAATAAATACACCCACACGCACCTACAACCTAAGCGTACAAACTAACTACACCTAAACTATGAACACACACACAAACACCAAACACATACACACACAGACACACACACACACAAACACGACCAAAGGGACACCTACACCACACACACAAACACAAACACAACCAAAGGGACA
>NC_079427.1:19796113-19839116 GCF_026213295.1 Gadus chalcogrammus
ACACACACACACACACACACACACACACACACACACACGCACACACACACCTTCTTCACAAACACAGCCACAAATCCCTTCCAAAGCACCAGTGAGAATTTGAGGAGAGGCGAGGGTGTGGATATCTAGACAGAGCTGCATCATTAGCTCCTCTGTCTCCCTAACCGCCTCCTCATCTGTCTAACTTTTTACAACCCAAAAACTAAAATTGAAAAGAAACCCACGAATCGCAAACTCTACTGCTACACTCCAGCTATTAACCTGTGAAATATTTGCAGGGTTATTTTGTTCATTATTTTTATATTTGCGTGCATTGGTGTGTGTAGATGGGCACGTGTATGTGTACCAGTATGGCAGTGTGTGTGTGCGTGTGTGGATGCTTTGGTCTCGACATGATGGTGGTTGCATGTCTAACGCTATGGCAGTGCGTGCGTGGGTGTGCGTATGCGTGTGTGCTTTCACATGCCTGCAGTGATTCCACAACGAGGATGTGTGTGTGATTTCTGTCCTTCCACATGGAGCTGAGCAGGGGGGCCGGGGGGAGGGGTGATCCCCTACAGTCCTCATCTCCCCCTTCCCCCCTCCATGCTCACCAACTGTCTCACACTCACAAGAATGGTAGCATCATCTTTACATCTTTGCTCACACACACACACAGGCCCACATTTGAAGTTGCGCACACATACACACATCCCCATACTGTTATGCGTATAGACACACAAACACACACACACACAACACCAAAACACCAAAAGACACACAAACACGCACCAAAGGACACACAGGGCTCTTCATCCTCCCACACAATCTCCATAGTGCCTTGAGCCCCTCTTCTTTTCCCATGTTCACTCTTCCAGACAAGATTGAACAGAGGGGGTTGGGGGAAGAGAGAGAGAGAGAGAGAGAGAGAGAGAGAGAGAGAGAGAGAGAGAGAGAGAGAGAGAGAGAGAGAGAGAGAGAGAGAGAGAGAGAGAGAGAGAGAGAGAGAGAGAGAGAGACACACACAGACAGAAACGGCATCCATTTAATTCACACATCCCCTGACTGCTAGTGCACCAGACTTTAGGGACAGGCACAAGCAAAGGAACCCCAACAAAATAATGATAAAACAACACTTCCTCAAGCTCTTTAGCACACACACACACAGCTAAAGAGTTATGATGCCAGTGACATAGCGGTGGCCAGAAACAAATCAAAAAGATAGATGGGCTGAGTATGAGATTGGTAAATATCGAGGCCAAATAATAAACCTGTGAAGGAAGGGGAAGGGAGTGGGAAATTAAAAGGAAAAGAGTGATGCAAGGATGTTAATGAAATGACTGGGATTGAGAGGTGATAGGAAAGGAGAGAAGAGGGAGGAGGGAGGAAAGCAGAGGGGAAAATACAGGAGAGAGGAGGAGAGAGGAAAGAGAAGGACAGGATAGATGCGATGTGAGAGAGGAAAGCAGAGGAGATGAGAGAAGAGAATGGAGGAAAAAAGAGGCGAGGACAGAGGATAGGAGATGACAGAGAAGATAAGAAGAGAGAAGAAGATATAGGAAATGAGAGGGGAGGAGAGGGAAGGTAGAATATTGCTTCTCTCCTGATGGATTATTGAGACTGAACCGAGACTGGTATCAACAAAGGAAATAGAGCAGATGGTGTAAGCGCCACAGAAAAAAAACTCAAATAAAATTAACACATCAAAAACAGCACAACCCCTGACTATGAATCACTACAGCATGTGAGTTTGATGTTTGCAAAAAAACAACAATGTGTCTCTTTGGAGAACACACCTTTCATAACAAGCTGCTCTGTGAGTCAGCTCAGACATCCTCCCCCCCCCCCACCCTCACTTTCACCCTTGTAGCGGCAGCATCTAACTACTGGTCTGGGCAAATCAGGACCTGAGGCCGGATGACAGCGGCCATCCTCCTGTAGCTGGGATTCGTCAAGCCCCTTAGCCTCATGGGCTCTCACAGCCATCTAAACTGTTTGTGGCTTTAATAGCATTAAGGAAGTGTGGCCGCTGTAGGTGTGTGTGTGTGTGTGTGTGTGTGTTTATGTGTGTGTGTTGTGTGTGTGTGTGTGTGTGTGTGTGTGTGTATGTGTGTGTGTGTGTGTGTGTGTGTGTGTGTGTGTGTGTGTGTGTGTGTGTGTGTGTGTGTGTGTGTGTGTTTATGGTGTGTGTACATAAATTCAGCCAGGTCTGCATTATTGATATATCAGCAGAAGATGGTTGACCATGGAGCATAGCTTGCAATTGGCTACGCTGCAGGCCTGACTCGACACCCACAGAAGAATAAGAGGAATACAAATAACTCACAAAAACAAAGGAGATTACAGTGAAGGGCTGCTGAGAACATAACCAGCTAACATTCCAATGCTCCTATTGCGGTTCATGCGATGGGAAGCCTTGATGTACAAGCCCTATAATTCAATTCAATTCAATTTTATTTGTATAGCCCTTGATCACCATTAAAGTCTCGGGCATAATAGGCCAAATATGTATGACTATAGGGGGCAATTTGAATTGTGTATGTTGCAAAGCATATCTCTAACAAACTACTTAAAAATAACTACTTGTATCGATGGCCACTGGTGGTGTTTCATTCAGGCATAAACACACACACATACACACACACACACAAACACGATCCGGCTTGTGTGTTGTGTGGGTCCATCTATATAGCAAACACAAACAAACACACACACAATCAAACTTGACTATCTTCAGGAAATTTAAGTCGTAAGTATGGAAGCAAATCACTGCAATAATGTTTTGAATTTTTAAAAGCCATAGGATTATGTATATTGAAATGTAAACAACTTTGAATTCATTACATTTACATATTACTCTTTGAAAACAGGGTAAACTGAATTAATTAGTTTTGAATTCACGTCTTTGGAATTCAATTAAAAGTTTAGCCATTTAAAAAAAGATTAAAATATATTTTATTCAAGATTCACATATTCACGTACAAATTCAAGTTGCATGTATTCAAATTAAGACATTCACATGACTCATATTGTGGTCAAAATACGGATCTGAATTAGTGAACATTTGATTATAATAAATATACTTCAAATGCCATATTTGAATTTCAAAGAAGTGATTTTTAACTGATTTACCACAGATTTAAACCAGACTGTATAATACAGGTTAATCGTACCTTACATATACTGTATATAAAACAGGTTAAACTAACGTAACATAGACTGAATAATACAGGTTAAAGTGACTTAACATAGACTGTATATAAAGCAGGTTGAACTGACTTAACATAGACTGTATCTAATACAGGTTTAAGTGACTGAACATAGACTGTATAATACAGGTTAAACCAACTTAACATAGGCTGTATATAAAGCAGGTTGAACTGACTTTACATAAGACTATATAACCCTAACTGACCGAATCTAGACTGTATATAAAGCAGCTTAAACTAACATAACAGACATAACCGATATACAATTTGCATAATAGTACCAATGTACACACTGTACATTGGTGGAAACCATCGCGGAAACAATAAAGGCTACAAAACGGTGTATTCATTTAGAGCTTTTCAGTATTTCTTGCATCCTTAATATACACACGCACACAGACACACACACACAGACACACACACATGTGTTTGAAATGAGTCACTCCTGAACACAACTACAACTGTTGATCATACACACACACACACACACCACGCCACCTCTGTGTTCCTCCTCCTCCTCTCTCCTGTTAACACTTACCTCGGGTCCCCCGTGGCTCCTCTACCTGCTGGGGAGAACATCTCTAGGACACCCTGCACACTGCAGCATCAGCTGGGGAAACAGCGACGGAGTGAATGACTGCGAGCCCGAGTATTGCGATGGAGCGAGCGAGAGAGAGAGAGAGAGAGAGAGAGAGAGAGAGAGAGAGAGAGAGAGAGAGAGAGAGAGAGAGAGAGAGGGTGGTCCTAAGTGTGGATAGAGACAGAGCAGGGAAATCGTGTGCCTGCGAGTGCAAGAATGCAGGGATCTGGTGTTGCCATGGAGAGGGATACGCCTAACGTCATTTAGGCGAGGAGAAAGCGACAAGATGAGGGAGGAGAGATCAAAAGGAAAGCCAATGAGAGGAGGAGGAAATGGAGGAGGGGGAAAAAAGGGCGAAAAGAAGGAAACGTGTAGTCCTCTGTTCAAACGTCAAGAAAGCTTCTGTGAGAGAGAGAGAGAGAGAGAGAGAGAGAGAGAGAGAGAGAGAGAGAGAGAGAGAGAGAGAGAGAGAGAGAGAGAGAACGTCTTAAAGCTAGGGTATGCAACATTTTATTTGTTTTAATATATATTGTTGAAATTCACTTTACATCCTGGAGGAAATTAATTCATCAAATGCTCTTAAAAATAAGATCTTGTATCTGTGGCTGTCCAGGTCGGTCATGAGCCCATCCAGTAAATTCATTCGACCCGAATGAAATGCTTGGATGGCTTACCTGTCTACCTTGGCTCACTAGACGGGCACCCATTGCGCATGACTGGCGGCCAGATGGATTTTTTTTTCTCCACATTGCCTACCCTAGCTTTCATTTTCCCTAGCCTCTATAGGTCTCCATGTATTTTTGTGTCTTTGTGTGTGCAAACTTTCACAAAATGATCGGGCGTCATAGCAGTTATGTATACGCTCATTATACCAATCAGATCGCTGGATTTAGGTCCCCCGTTGTATAATGTTCAATATACAACCAGCTATGGGGGGGGGGGAAAGAAAGAAAGAAAGAAAGAAAGAAAGAAAGAAAGAAAGAAGAAAGAAAGAAAGAAAGAAAGAAGAAAGAAAGAAAGAAAGAAAGAAAGAAAGAAAGAGAGAAGAGAGAGAGAGAGAGAGAGAGAGAGAGAGAGAGAGGAGAGAGAGAGAGAGAGAGAGAGAGAGAGAGAGAGATTCATGCATTGTGTGTCCAAGGATGCCTCTTCTTTTCCTCATCTCTAATCTCTGGGCAGTTTTAGTGTTTGGAAAGCCTTTGTCAGTTCTAATTGGTTCTTTCTGGTTGGGGTTGCCTTGGAAACCCCCTAAGAAAGTGTTTAGATATAACAGGCTGTAGCCAACTCTATATTGTTGACCATACCAAATATAGGCTCACCTTGGCTAAGCTGCGTCAAGTTCAAGTTATGTTAAGAACCATTGAACCAAAAACATTGGCTCAATTGTGGATCACCCTCTCCAACTGTGAATGTCATTTGTATATCGTATTTCGAGAGGCTTGGACAAATCAAGAACTTAATAATACAATTTATTTATTTCTCTTCCAAATATAAGTCCCGTCAGGTGACATGAGTATGGAGGAGCAGAGGAGCACAGCTTGTCAAGCATTAGCAGCTTGGCTTGATGGACATTGGACGATAATGGGAATTGCGTTGGTTTGCATTTCACTGCAATCACAACTAGTTCCACGCAGTCCTAAACTGTTCCTGGGGGTATCGGGTGATACATTTCTGCCCACTGGCCTTGTCAGCATGCACAGCCATGCGCTTCCGCTGCACAGAAATCTTGTTTGATAAAAGTCAATATTAATGTGTGGTTAACAGAGCAACACAACGTACTGATTAATTGAACAATTATGTTGCCGTCCATGTGATTTAAAGGGGAATACATACACACATACACACACACACACACACACACACACACACACAGACACACAGTGTTGTGCCAGAACGCGTTCATTGAACGATAGTTCATGAACTCGTTCATATTTTGGGTGAACGTAAACTGAACGTACTGTATTACTGCCTGATGAACGTTACTGTTAACTCGTTCATTCTGGTGTCTGTGAACGGCCCGCTCACTCGGTTTAACTTTGTTCAATAGGGGGATTATTTGTTCATCAAGATACGGATGAGCGCGCAGTATGATCGCTGAAAGAACATTTGTTTGACCGGTTGCCATGGTTATCTCTGTGTGGTTAATTTGCAGGGGCGGTGTTGTCAGCTTACTTATTATTTACTTGCAATGATGGTGGGGGTCCCGGGTGTTTTAGGCTCTCATAAACAGAACCCTGTGCAGCCCAAGTCTAAATCTAGCTGCCAAAAATTAACACAGTCACACCGTAACACAGCTCGCTTAAACAGCTGCTATACCAGGCTTGGCCGCTGAGCACTGGTGGATTGCGGAAGTATGCACTGTTCCTGGGGTTTTGGCTCGGCCAGGTACCGCTACTGGTTTTCATATGCTACTGATTAATTCATACATAAATGCGAACTTCTTTCTTTTTTTTCTCGCACATGTGGGCCGTTTACATTTTATTATACCGGCCATGCGTGCGTGCAATCGGCCAATGTCCGGCTGTAGCCGGCTAACGTGAACGCTGGTTCCGACCTCTCGGTCGTATGCGGACTCCTCCGGCTGGACTCCTCCCGCTGCTCCGCACCGGTCTGCTCGCACGGCGAAATTACAATCACACCCCGCTGCACCATTTCCGGGTCACAGCTTGGGTACATGAGCTGTGTTCGAAATCGTTCCCTATTCACCCACTCACTATTGCCCTATAGTGTTCATGATATAGTGCACTACATAGGGAACAACAAACGAGAAA
This sequence comes from Gadus chalcogrammus, assembly GCF_026213295.1. Classification (NCBI taxonomy): domain Eukaryota; kingdom Metazoa; phylum Chordata; class Actinopteri; order Gadiformes; family Gadidae; genus Gadus; species Gadus chalcogrammus. The sequence continues at coordinate 19,802,650 of NC_079427.1, forward strand.
TTCGGACACTACTGCTGCTATCCATTTGGATGGTAGGCTGGTACGAATGACCAGCTTCAGCGAGAACGTGACGTATTTCCCTTGCTCCAGCCTTCCCCGTTTGCTATTTGTGTCCGACGAGTATGAGAAGAAAACTATTTGGAAAAAAGGAAATAATCCAGTGTATAATGGTTGCCAGCCTTTACAGAAACATTAACATTGCAAGCCTTTTACATTGCAATAATATTTGCCATTTTCGCCAATTTATAATTTCAACAAGTGCTGTCGTGTTTCTGTCGAGCCACGAGGGGTAGTAGCGGCTAGTCGTCATTAGCAACATAGCATCGTTAGCAAACCAGCTTGAAAACACACTTTACATTGAATTTCACGCAAAGCAAGACCATAAATTTCTCTGCTCTTGTACAACTTAACAGCAGTCGTACAGAGCAAGAAAGTAAAGGCACAAATAGAGTACAGGGAAGCAAATAGAACGTGAAAAAAGCTTGAAGACCGCAAGAGGAACTAACATAGAGGCCCTTAGCATTAGAAGCAGAAGAAGCAGCTAGACATGGGAATCTGAAGGACCTGTATGACACCCAGGGGCGGCCCCAGCACATTTGGCGCTCTAGGCGAGCTTCACTCCTGCGCTCACCCCCCCCTCCGCAAAAAAAAAAAATTGTTCGTTAATTCCCCACGAAAACTGAATTGCAACCTTGAAAACTGTTTTGCCCTGTAACCTGCATTTCTTTCACATAAACACAACAACGACGGCACGATGAACAACATTAATTCAGAATAAAATCCACGGAGGAAAAAATTGCGCCCCGGATGGCTTTTGCCTCTTCATTTTCTTGATTTCGTTCTTGATTCTCGTTCTTGAAAACACTCTAACCAAACGCCTTATAGTACTAGCATGTTCTGACGAACCAAGGAGGTAGGTTCCCCTTCCGTTTTCGATTTTGGCTCTTTTACCCTAATTTTAGATTTATTTTTTTTAATGTCAAAATATGGTTGGAGATATAGAAGGGCGCAAAAATAGGCGCCAAGGAGGGAAAAAATAATATAATTGTGTTTTGGTTTGTGTTTTTTGTTTTTTCGGGCGCATTATTTGCGCTCCCCTCTAGATGGCGCTCTAGGCGGCCACCTAAACCCGCCTGTAGGGAAGGCCGCCCCTGATGACACCACCAAAAAGCTGGCGAGGAAAGACCAGTTAAACCCTCAAGAACCAGTAAAGATGACACAGAGGGAAAGCCAATAATGGGGGAGGAAGGACAAAAGAAAAGATGGTGGGAACATGTTGAGGAACGTCTCAACAGACCAGCAGCCCCACAAACCACCACACATCCACAAGCAGACAGGGATCTGTCCAATGATACCTCAGTGTACAAGAAGGAGGAGATCAGGCAAGACATTAAAAAGTAGAAACGGCAAGGCTGCAGGACCAGGATAGCATCCCGGCCTAGGCACTGAAGACTGGACGCAGAGACCATGGGAGAGATGCTCCACCCTCTCTTTAGAAGATGTGGGAAGAGGAAAACATCCCATGCGAATGGAAGGAGGTATATCCTTGTGGAGATGCCACAGAAAGGGGACCTGAGCAACTGTGGAAATTATAGGTGGGATCATTCTACTCTCCATCCCAGTAAAGGTCTTCTACAGGATCTTACTGGACAGGAATGAAAGATGTGATTGACCCCCAGCTTGAGAGACCAGCAGGCTGGCTTCCGCAAAGACAGATCGTGTACAGACCAGATTGCTACACTGCGCATCATCCTGGAACAGTCACTCGAGTGGAATTCACCGCTATTCATCAACTTCATCGACTACGAGAAGGTCTTCGATAGTGTGGACAGGGAGACCCTCTGGAAGCTTCTCAGGCACTACGGAGTGCCAGAGAAATTAACTAACATCATCAGAAACACCTATGAGGGAATGACCTGCAGAGTGATCCACGAGGGACAACCTACCGGTGCTTTCAGTGTACAAACTGGAGTGAGACAGGGGTGCCTACTATTGCCATTCTTGTTCCTGCTGGCAATGGATTGGGTAATGAAGCAATCCACAGCAGGAAGGAAAAACGGCATACAGTGGACAATGTGGGCGCAGCTCGAAGACCTGGACTTTGCAGATGACTTGGCCCTTCTCTCTCATACCCAGCAGCAGATGCAGGATAAGACCAGCACCATTGCAACCAACTCTGCTCGCCTCGGTCTCAACATCCACAGAGGGAAGAGCAAAGTCATGAGAGTCAACTCTGCCCTCACTGCACCCATCATGCTGGAAGGCGAAGCTCTGGAGGAGATTGAGGAGTTCACCTACCTTGGCAGCATTGTCAACAAGCAGGGTGGAACAGATGCAGATGTGAGAGTCAGGATTGGCAAGGCCAGAGTTGCGTACCTCCAACTTAAAAACATCTGGAGCGCAAAAGACCTGGCCATCACAACAAAGATCAAGATCTTTGACAGCAATGTGAAGTCAGTCCTACTCTACGGTGCTGAGACATGGAGGACTACGGTGAATACAACAAACAAAATCCAGTCATTCATCAATACCTGCCTGCGACCACTGGCCTAACACCATCAGCAACAAAGAACTGTGGGAACGTACCAGCCAAAAGCCAGCGGACGAAGACATCCTCCAACGACGTTGGAGATGGATAGGCCATACTCTCCGTAAACCAGAGAGGTCGGCCGCGAAACACCTGGCGTAGAGACTTGGAGGCAGACGCCAAGAAAATGGGCTACACTTGGGGACAGCTTGAGATGTTGGCCCAGGACCGGGATGCATGGAGAACTCTTGTTTGCGGCCTAAGCCCCAGAAGGGGTAGTAGGCGATGATGATGAAGACCATAAATTGGTGACCGGATTAAAGCAGCAATGAAATCAAGTGGATAAGAGGATTTAAAATCGACATTACAACCCCCAACGTGGTACATACAAAGAAAATACAGCTCAATCTCCATTGACTATGGGCGCAGCCATCTTCTTTGCGAGTTGTACAGCTCTGCTCGCTCTACTTTGAAAGCGACGAGGTACTACGACCGAAAGGGGGCGTGCCTCAGTGAAATGCCGCAAGAAAGCTGGGAGATTTGCGACTTTACCACTTCGTACATCCAAATGGATAGCAGCAGTACGCTGAACATTCGAAATGTCATTTGCGTCAGTAAATGCACCGGGTATTTGTGTGACGCAGATAGATGCGCCCACATCATGTAAACAAACCGGGCACTCTTGAGGAAACCTGGAGGTTGTATTGATGTTGAATATTACATTTCCTTGAACAAGGTTTTTCTTATTAATTTTGAATGTTAGATTTTCTATCATCATTAAATGTATTAGTTTTCGTGGTTATTCTGCTTCTTCTCCTCCGGAAAAACACGACCGCATTGCATTGTGGTATACGGGAGTAACACGTAGGGAACATCATATGTACACTCAAATTTTGGGTATTTTAAGTGCACTATATAGTGCATGAAATTAACCAGTGTGAATTCGAACAACACCACAAAATGGCGAACACCATATATAGTGCACTATATCCGTGATACAGAACGATTTCGAACACAGCTACGAGCTGTGTGTCATCAGCGTGTGTCATCATGACAGCGCCGTCGGCACCGACGTATCGAAACTTAAATCAGCAGAGGCTCATGCTGGTCCAAGGGGAAGACCATCGTTATCGTTTTTAAGAAAAAAAATTAAAAATAAACCGCGATGTGATAAATTATTATAAATAATTATTATTATAAAATTATTATAATCTATCGGCGATCGCTAGGGGGCGCCATAGGATCAGGGTAAGGTAAGGGGGGCGTTTGCTCAAAAAAAGGTTGAGAACCACTGCCCTAGAGTATCTGTGGTATAAAGGCTAGGACGAATTTCGAATTATAAATATAAACACGTCCATGCAACAGATGGCCAAAGTGAATAATAGGTCGCTCACTAAGCCCATTTGTTTTGTTTTCCCAAAGAAACGGGTTGATATCTGTCTCTCATTGGCAAAGATTCAATGAGGGAGTCCTAGACTCAGTCCTAGAACAGCATACGATTGGCTGGCTCTCGTGAGTCGTGACATCTCTCAGTCGGTCCCTCTTCACCACTCACACAGTGAGTGAACAAACTGTCAGCAAGTCAGCGACTAATGGGTCTGGGAGGAGTCGAGTCTGAGAACGAAGGAGACGAAGGAGACGAACAAGAGAGAGGAACCAGTTTGGTTCGTTTGTCCTAAAGATTCATACATACAAACTGATTTGTTCGCGACCGAGCCACCTCTACTCTTTAGTGATCAGTCCCGTCACAGACTTTGTCAGCGAGTCGAAGACGAAATGCAACCTATTTCTTGATATTTACTTGGCCAAATTCATAGGTGTCGATTACGCCGGGGACGCCAGGGACGCTTCCCCTCCAGATTTCATCATGAATCATTTTGTACCCACCACTTTAAAAAAAATAAAAAATAATAATAATCAAGTTTAATTATTATGGATTGTCTTCTCAATGCCGTGGAACGCTCCGTTCACTTGCATGGGCTCTTCGCAACTTCGCAGTGAATGCTAGATATAAATTGACCGCTGTCAAGGGAAACAAAGGACTTTTTGCCTATAATGACGTCTTTGGTATCACTCCTCAAGAGGTCCGGTAACTTTTCAACCCCAGCGTCTTCGGTTGCTAAGCGACGTCAACGTCTTTGGCGGACTATTTCTCTGCTGATCAACACTACGAATGCTGGTAACAAATAAATTGTAACAAGCCACACCATGTGAGGTCATTTTTTCGTTTTGGCAAGTAGCCGTGTAATAAGTGTATTTAAGCCCCTTCAGTGGTAAGCAATTGCCCTCGCTGCGCGTCGGGTGTCCTGTTCCCCTGTCGGGGCATATTTTCCCGATAATGACCGGCATTCTATACATTATCCCTTACTTATTACACGGCTCTTCTCAATGCTGTAGACTACAAGTGAACGGAGCGTTCCCTCTTCGTCATAACTATCAAACCAAACATCCTTTGCATTCACCGAGCGAACATTATGAAAGTAAAATGCACATTTCTCGCTAGAAATGTTTCCATTAACGCATTTAATGGCGTAACTACGTTACTATTTCCACCCAGAATAAAGAAAGATGTCGGCCGTATGCTTCTGTGCAAGCTCACTACTCTCTGCTAGTGACGTCGGGTCAAGCTCCACGCTGATTGGCTACCGCGGCTAAGCGTCACGCGTTGGAGCATTGAAAGTTCAATTTTCTGAACTCCGGGCGTTGGTGCGTTGGGCGCGTTACTGCGTTTACGTGCGTAATTACGTGCAACTGCCGCGCCTAACGCCCCGTGCCCACTACCTCCGTCCGTTGCGTGATCCCCATTGACTTTAATGGGGACGGATGTGCAATGCATTGTGGATCCGTCCGTCCCGTTGGAGCCTTCGGCTCAGTCAAGAAGTTGAAAAATGTTCAACTTTTTCGGCAACGACGGATCCGTCATCCAATCAGATCGCGTCTGCAAATTTAAGCACTGTGACGCGACTCGGCCTCTGACGATACTGGAAAGCGGGAAAGCGGGTCATCTTGCATCGCAACAAGCTGATGACTGAAGGAGCTAGTGGGCACGGGGCGTAACGCCCCGTGCCCACTACATGCGTCCGTTGCGTGATCCCCATCGACTTTAATGGGGACGGACGCGCAATGCATTGTGGATCCGTACGTTCCGTTGGAGCCTTCGCCTCAGTCAAGAAGTTGAAATATGTTCAACTTTTTCGGCAGCGACGGATCCGTCATCCAATCAGATCGCGTCTGCAAATTTAAGCACTGTGACGCGACTCGGGCTCTGACGATACTGGAAAGCGGGAAAGCGGGTCATCTTGTATCGCAACAAGCAGGAAGTGAGCATAAATCGGCCTTAACGCCCCCAACGCAACGCTTCAACGCTTCAACGCGTGTACCGCGCCTAGACCAATGGTTCCCTATGCAAAAATGCCGATTTTCAACGCCCCTAAAGGCTGGTTTATGCTCGGTTACGTAAGCGTAAGCGCAAGCGCAAGAGGCCCTTGCGCGCCCTTGCGCCCCCCTTGCGCGACTTCTCACGTCTTGCGTGCGTCGGGCGATTTTTCTAGACTTGCGTCATTTTTTACGTAAGCTTTTACGCGAGCCGCCCAGCCTGCAAGGCTGTGATTGGTTTGCTGGTCTGGTTACTACTTCCTGTCTGGAGTATCACCCGGCAGGCTCATATACAAAAGCATTAACCTGAAGTGAAGTTAACTTTGCTGCCAACACATTATGTCGTTTTAAAATGTAGAGAGATATGCACATTTATACAACCCCAATGATCAACAACTTTATCACCCCTGTTCCTCTGTCTGTTGCCATCATTCACTGTGTATGGGGAGAACACGATCTGGCACATAAACAAACCAACGACTCCCACAGACAAAGACGTCATTCTCGAGGTCGTCTTCAACGAAAAACTTTCCTCCACATATTACTCCACCTACTGTTCTGGCGGTAAATTGCTTGGCAACACGCGCAACACGCGCAACCTAAAAGGGAGCATGAATTGCTTTGAGTAAATTTTGCGCAACAACGTAACACCAACGCTGAAGCATGCAGCCGCCTTAACGCGAGCAACGCGGTTGGTGTGGCCGTACCTTAACGCCCCCAACGCAACGCTTCAACGCGTGTACCGCGCCTAGACCAATGGTTCCCTATGCAAAAATGCTGATTTTCAACGCCCCTAACGCGAGCAACGCGGTTGGTGTGGCCGTACCTTTAGTCCAACATACAAAATCGTTAGCTACACGAAAGACAATTCAATGTAACACAAATAATAATTCCATCAGTCCAAATTGTATCACTTTGTGAATAAAAAGACGAACTTGAGGCAAAAACCTATCAAGAGCAAACTTCACTTTTTCTTGATGCAACCAAAGATTATGTCTTACCTTTGTTGTTTTAGGCATCTAAGTGGTGTATGATCTTATAAAACACCATAAACAGATAATCCAGTGTATACATTTTGCAACTAAACGTCTTTTCAGAGAGGGGTTTCAGAGAAAATAGTGTCCTTCAATTAGAATAAAGGTTATTCGTCGCCATCTGGTGGCTCTATGGTGCAATTGCGATTGTCTGGCCTGTAGTCAAAATGTACATTGCATACTCAAAATATCTAACGGTTGGTGTTTCATCGTGTTGATGTTGTCAATTGGCATTGGATTTATTGATTTATTTGAAGATTTGGCCTAAACCTACCTCTCCTAAAACCTCTCTTTCTTTGCTCTAGCCCTATGGCCCTATAGTATAGTAGGGCTGGATAATGCTTTAGGTGGAATTAAATCTAAAACATGACATTTATTTCAGGCAGAAATTAAATCTTTCACTTATGCAGTGCTCTTTTTTCACTCTAACCAAGTAGTATCCACATTTATTATTTCACTTGCACAACAATCTCACAGGTGTTATAGCTTGCTTGTGGTAGCAATTTTACCTTTAGCCCTTATAGTTGTGGAGATATATTTATTTACAAATATTATCAGAAAAGGCCCTAATGAAGAGGTTAATACACGTTTCATGTTTACATAATTAAAAAATGTACTGCATTAATTAAATTTTATGAAGACAAGGGCCTAGTGCTGCTTTTTGTGGTTTTCAATATAAAACAGTGTAACACGCACTGATTTCATTGTGTGTTTCAGTAGCCTACCGTATAAAAAAATTCAGCAGATTCTAACAATAAAGCAATAATACTGATAATTTGGTCTATAATCCTGATAAATTGGTAACGATCATCGTGATAGGTAGGCCTAATCTTCATACTGTTAGCTCCGCCGAAAACCCAGGTAGTGTCCGTAATTCGACCCAGCTCCATTTCGTGAATATGAGATTCAATCGCGCAATCACTGATTTAATAAAGGTAAAAAAAAAAACGTGGCCTACCTTACAGATGCAGACGTTTTAGGAAAAACATCTGCACATAATCAACATTCTTGTACATAATGCATGATTTGCAGCCAAATCTGTTCCAGCAGTCAAATAATGTAAATTTGACCGTCAATGTAACAAACCATTAAATTAACCGAGCAGGCACCTTCCTCTGTAGATATAATATTTGTATGGGGGACTTGAAAGCCTATTGCCATTTGAACTCTGACAACATAGACTAGATTGTACCTGGTTGCATTCGTGCTTGCTTGTTTTGAAATGTATCATGCATATGCCTGATTCTCAAATAACAAACACTTCGCCAGTGAAGGGGTCAGTTGTTTTGTATTCTATGGTGAGTATTCCAGAAATATATGTGGCTGCTTTATCCAAATATAGCCTGTTTAAAATAAAACTGTACAGCGATTCGGGAGGATTACCAATGACCCCAGCTGTTTCGTCATATTGTGGAGCCACAGCTGTTGTTATATACTCGCTCTAAGGCTCTGGTAATGGTGCGAGAGATGGGAGACTGTAGGGCAGATCTGTTGTGAAACCCAGTTATTTCAATCTGTTTTCCGATTGGCCTAAACCACTGCGAATTTGCCTATATACACATCATGTAACCCGCTTGTTTTGTGTGCAACATGTATGTCCGTGATGATAAAAAAAAATGAGCCCCAGAAAAACAAAAACATTAACAACAAAAATGTAAAAGGCAGATCTTATGACAGCACACAGGTCAGGTCACAGAAAAACACTGAACGTGATATAACATAGCTGTCGAGTTGATTGGCGAGTAAGTTCCTCTGGTGACCTGGAGTAGAGCTCCCCATTTTGGTATGAAGTTAGTGTTGCAACTTGGTGTTTGGTCTGAGAGTGTTCTCTTCCTGTGTTTTTGAGGGGTTTAAACATCAGTGACATGCATATAGTTCACTTTAAACTGTAAAGCTCTGTCGTCTTTGGCCTTATTGCTATGAATGCATCACCTTATATCGTCCCAGTCACATGGTACATTTGTGCCGAGTTTGCAGCTTTTACCAGTTTCGGCACCAAATCTTTTTTGAGTGTGGGTGTTTGGTCAAGTTGTGTGGTCAAGTTGTGGTCAAGTTGTGTGGTCATAGTGGTTATGGCAGCCTGTTGAAGTGCTGAACTTCAAGGCCTTGTTATAGCGCCAACTATGTGTTACTGTGGCCCATCTTTTCTTACTAATTTTACGAGTTCTACAAGTCTGCCTTTTTTTTTTTATAACTTTTGGAGCCAAAAAGTCAGGAAAGTACTAATACTAATGATTACAATAGGGTTCCTATGTTCACTACAATAGAAAAAACACTCATATTCTAAAATGATAGTCTTACTTTTATGGTAACACACACACTTTTATGGTAGAGTTTATTATATCACCATGACTATTTGTAATGAAAACAAATGAGGACGGAAGCCATTTGTCTTGTATTAAAGCAAAATATAAAATAAAAATAACAGTTGATACCAATTACAGCACATTTTGTTAGCATTTGTTTCAGGCACCAAATTACAAATAACTCGGGCAAAAAACACAGGTTTGGTAGCCTGCCAAACACAGGTAGGCTGCTACATGTAGCCGTTGGAAAATGTAAGATAAAATGAATAATGTAATTTAATATTATTATCTTTAAAGCACGCATTGTGGATTGGGTTACATGGCTTATCCTGGAAGAATACCTCCAGTGCAGACAATCACAAAGGCACAAATAATCAAAGGCCATTAGGACAAGCAACAGCTCTGGGAAGGACCTGAAAAGTGTACTATCCCCCAGCTGACGGTGAACCACAGAACAGGCACACTGCCCTGCTGACACCCTGAACCACTCACATTCCCATGGAAGACTCCTGCACCTGGCATCCCAGCAGGACATTCCCTGCTTCTACGCACTCTGTCATGCCGGGCACTGAACAGGGAAACAGACAAACCATCAGGTAGAATTACTTCAAGTGTTCCAATGAAATCCATGTGAGAAAAAAAGAATCTGAAAACTAGCATTTCCTTTGACCTTTTTCCCCATGCAGCCATGACACGGCCTTCATTGCCAGAAACTCCCACTCCTCCTGAGCATCATTGTTGAAGCCATGGAGCCAGATCACAGCCAGAACTGTAGCCCACACTTCTGGGCTCACCTAAAAAGAACACAACGATGCATGATGAGGAGAGAAGACAGGAGAGGAGATAGATCTAAAATGATCTCCTAATTTACATGAACTCTTTACTGATTCTTCTTCTTTTATTCTTTCTCTTTTGATGAAAGACAAACCAAAATCTAGTCAATCCAACAGATGTTTTATGTCCCAAACCATATGAGAAAACAACACACCGACACAGGCGTTGCACTCTCCACATCCTTGAGGGTCCTTCGAAATACGGCAGCCAGAGCGGACTCCAGTAGCCAGGAGCCAGAGGCCCTCTGGAGGGAGATCAGCTGTAGCATGGGGTCCCTTGGAGCCGGGATAGCCAGATCTTGTGGATCCTCATAATCAGCGGAATCCATTTCTACCATTCCCGCAGAAAGACTGTACGCCATGATATTTGAACCTTAAGTAAAAAGAAAGTACAATTCATACATTTTCTGAATAAACCAATAATGCACTTTGCCTTTTGTGCGTTTTCCTAGTTGCCCAGATGTTTTTTTTGCTCATTTATTATTTTCTGTTGATTTATTTATGTGGATGGTTCTCGACGATTAGATTGTTGATCAACTTCAAGTGAAATCTGTAGGATTTTGCATCTCTGGCAGTATCAGTAGAGCAAATGGTAATGTAACTGTTGTCTGTAAAGCGATGCATAGCTCAGCTTTTCTTGGTTGGCTGAGCACTAGTCATCAACAACAACAAAATCAATACAAAATGATAAGTGAAACGCTAACCTGCCAAATATATATTCGAAGAAAATGTACCTGCGTGAACTTTTTCCTCTTACAAAACAGACCTTTACTGGACATCGGTACACCTATAAAAGAAATATAAAAAAATGGAATATACCGCTGATTTTTAATTGAGGAATGGTTATAGATAATAATATCTCTGATGTTTTCCGAAAAGTGCTTCTGTTGTCCCTTCCACCCAAACGCAGTTTAGGTCAGCTGGTTATCACTCATGGATGTATAATAAGAGGTTAGCATTAAGATGTTAACCTAGTAGCCAAGCGGATGCAATATGGGCACGGGCCCTAAGATGCTTAGTGATACTTAATATATACTTTAGTCAAAAAGTAAACAGTTTTCCTTTTCCACCCTTAACCAAGTTAAACCATGCCAACTGACAAGCGTTTTCAGTTTGAACACACAAGTTTTGCCGAGTCACAGCAGAGATGGACCATCCTGGGAGCACAAACCGCCTCCAAGACGGGCAGCGGTGATGTCAGCCATACTTGCTGTTTGGAGCGAGAAGTTGTCTCACAAATTGTAGGAATATATGCCTATAAAAATACAATAACTGCGTTCTTGATGAGATGCACAGTAATGAGTACTCAACGGCTTGATTTGTTATTTTTAGTTTGTTCCTTTAACTATATAAGTCTAATTAAAAAGGGGAGTCAGGATAAATAGAAGATAACCGTGGGGATTTTAGCCTGACAATATTTGCTTGTTAAACAAATTGGCTTTCTGAGATAGGACAGATTTCTTTGAAAGAAATTGGTGGGGACCTTCACCAAGATCCCCCCGCCCCCCCCCCCCCCCCCCATCTCCGGCAGGGGGAGCTTGGCGGCAGTCCGGCAGCTCAGCTCCGGGAGTACAATCCCTCTCTCCTCCATGTCGCGCAATTTTTCTCAACCATGGCCGAGATAACCCCCCCTACGAGTCTTGTTGTTGTTGTTGTGGAAGTACCAGAGACGTCGGACGCAGTCTTTATGATTCATAATATCATCTGAGGCGTACATAGCTTTTGGCCGTGATATTAGATATAACATTATATAAATACCTAGATATTATATAATATTATTATTAACATTATGTTATATTATATTATATAGATATAGAGCTTCGGGACTCCGCAAACGGCAACAATCACTTCTCCTCAATGCTGTGGTTCCCTCTGACAGCTCATTGGTCAATGGGCAGCAGCTAATTTGTATTAAAGCTACATGCACCTGAAACAGTGCATTCTGAAGGGACTGAAACAGAGGGGAACAGCGGTAGGCGAGATTTTTTTTCCTAAAAGCTATTTCCATTAAACAGCTTTAATAACTTGTTTTCTGAAACTCATATACTATGTTTACTTGTTGGGAAAACACCATAATATGGCTCCTTTAAAACACAATTATTTTCCTTATAACAAGGACATCGTGTGGCACTCTGGAAAATATTTGTGAATCATTGTCCAATGTGTAAAAAGGACTATTCTGAAATAAATCAGCCTTCAGTGAGCTATTGAGATTAGGAAGCAAAGAGGGGGAATGATGAATGTCAAACAGAATTCATCATCGGGTATATCATTGAGTGTGTTCTGTCTGTCTGATACGTACCAATCAGGTACGTATCGATGTTGCCTCATCGAACCAAGACAAGCGCATTGTCATTTAAAGTACACAATACAAAATTTATTTGAGGAATACAAAGCAAGACAAAATTAACTGATACAAACAAAAATTTCTTATATGGATGATTCGACAGAATTACTTAAAATGTGGGGGTTGGAATATAAAATGCAAGTTAAATTCTCCCTAAAAGACTTTCTTCAAGGTGTGCATTGGAGGGCTTTATAGATTACTTTATTTTTTACTGATTACTACCAATGGCCGAGAACAAATAGGAAGCGAAACAAAGTGAAGTACCCCGTTCACCCAGATTTGAGCTTGCATGCCATCATACTTTAGATATCAATCTAAATGTATCCATACCTTCTAAATTAATATTAATTTTTACGTTTTATGTTATGGCAAGTTGGATTGTTTACTTACGGTTTGCAAAAAGAGGCATGGGCGAACCACATCTTGAAATTGGCATTGCCATTGCCATTGGCATTTGCATTTGCATTTGCCCCTGTTGCGCCATTTGCGCCGACATCCAGCCCATCTTCATCCCTTGTGAGAGGAAAGAGGAATTGGGTTAGTCTGTTGTGGAAGGAGACAAAGTTATTCAGATGCCATTGTCGATCCACTTCGATGTGACCCAGAGCTGGATGAGCCAAATGCTCTCTACTCCTCTGGTCTCTGGTTATGAAAAACCACCCTCTCTCCCCTCTCTAAAACCTCTAAAACGTTATGTTTTAGATTGAATACCACCTAGTGCATTATCATTTGGTAGCTCTACAATACTGTAAGGCCACAGAACAACATTTTTTATTATTAGATATCACAAGTAGTATGTCCCAATTGCATGCATACTATGTGCAAAAGTACCTTGCAAGTAAAAATAAAATAAAATATTTGGAACGCAGCTCATGTTTAGTTGTCATGGTGCCCAGAGACTATCCGTTCATGGTGGTCTAATTCAATCAAACAAAACAAAAGGTAAGGCATAATTGTTGGTTGTAAAATAAGTTAAGATTGTTCTTGATTGTTTTTTGCCTATAGATTGGCGAGATTGGCTTTAAACTGTTCAGTGGAGTCTCAGCTTCCTTTTTGATATTTGTGATTTCTGTTTGTTTAGATCAAATATTGTTATAATAATGTTAATTCTGTAAATGTACACATTTATGAAATACATAACTACTTTTGTATCTATCTTGTTCTTATTAACTAAAATTAAATCATAATAATTAAATTATAATTAGTGTAGCTATCATCTGTCATGATAGCCTAAAATTTGAGATTCTAATCCTTCTTGGAGTAAATCCGGGTTTACCAGGACTGCTTTCTCATGTGTTAAAATGCCCTTAAAACGTCTTTGCAATTGTGGGAAGGGGCATTACCCAGATACGGGCCATTTTGGGATGAGGAGGTTAAACGCTTTAAAGGGACACTGTGTAATATTTTAAGTCATTTATTACCTCAAATCAACGTATTCATTCATAAATAAGTACTCATTGGTGTAAAATGATCTCTGCCAAAAATCTCTCTTATCCTCCTGAGCGAAGAATTAATATGTAGTTACATAGGACGGGTAAGCTTCATGGAGGCTTCCATGTTCTTCCGGTCTATGAACGGCCGAGAGGGACAAAAAGCACTACGTGGTACAGGAAATGCAAACGCGTTTTCTCTCTGAGCCAGCGTGAATGATGACTGAAATATTTCACTATCTTGCTCGAGGAGTAATTACTCATACATCATTAGCTTACACTAATGATTCAATGCAGTTTGAAATTTGTTTGAAATAACGAACCTCATCATCACTCGAATGACTCGATGAGGTAGTATTGGATGTCATGACACAGCTTCTTGGCACATACTGCCCACCGTAGTTTTTGAACAAGCGAGCACTTTTAGTTTGAATGCAATATACAATTGTACCACTAGATGGGAGTAATTTCTACACAGTGTCCCTTTAAAGATGGCCTGCATCTTGCTAGCTTCTAGGATCATACTCCTATCCATTATAATGCTTGCGTTATCTGTTCCTCTTGTGAATGCAGTACAGAGGTTAGAGTGCCACCATAGTGAAAGAAAGACAGAGCGAGCGGGGAGACAGGCAGATGTATGGATAGACGTACTCGGTGCCGGCACATTTCTGCGCAGAAGAGGCCCTTGTAAAGCCTCCCCGTTGCCCTTGTTCACGGCGATGAAGGCGGTAAGGGAGCTGCTCACTCCTGATTGGACACTGACTTCGACCACCTTTTCCTTTGCCTTGACTTGGTCGCTAAGGTCACCGGGTTCGTTTGCCTCCACCTCCAGAGAGCGAATCAGGGTCCGAGCCCCCAGTCGGTGGGCAGTCAACCTGTAAAGAGCGAGAGAGAGAGAGAGAGAGAGAGAGAGAAGCCATGTTTGCCCCACGTATTGCTATAGTGATGATATAGTTAGAGACACTCCTTGGTCATTCTTTTGAGCCAATGAGGGACCGTTGGCTTACCCTGTGTCCTCTGTCGGCTTGAGGCTGAAATTCAGCTGATTCTGAGTAGGATGTTCTGCCAGGCTATATTTCACTGTCACACAGCCCTCTGCATCCCCAGAGCTCTGCGGGAGCACAAAATACTTAATATATAGATACATTAACAAAACATGTTAGTATGTAGGTGAATTTATTCTTTGACACACATTATACCTCTCCAGTGAGCTGGGCATAGATCAATGACCTCTGACCCTGGAAGAGGTTTGTGATGGGCGGAGTAAGTGTAGTGACTGACACACCGGCAGGTACATCCCATGTGACAGAGATGTCCACCACAGCCGGTTGCAGAGCAAAGCGCAGTGACTGCATCACCTTGTGGGCGGTGAGAAGGAGGAGATTGTAGTATCACAGTTAAGCCCAGCAGCTTCATACAGAGAAAAAAGTATTTATTTTGACTCCCTTCCGTTGTCTCTATCTGCACCTGGGTCCTTGTCTTACTTTGGACTGCATTCTGTCAGCACCGACGATGAACTGGGCGTGGCCCCGTCCTTCTTTGGCCAACCCGTTGATGAGGGCCGTACTGGCTCCCCCGCCAATACCAAAAGAGAAACACCTGAGGGACAATATATCAAGACACGTGTTAAAGGGAACTGAAGCTTTGCTACTAATACCTATTTAATCTATCAGCTAAGCCCAATGCAGACAGACAAGAGTAAATTTACTTTGAAGTCAACCTTCAACCTTCATTTGATCAAGCATTTTATTTAAATTTGCTTACACTATATGATATGTTTTTTTCATGAGTCCTTGATAATAAAGAATAACTGGATGATAAGGGATGACGGCGGTCAGGCGGACTATGGATGTATAGAGAGCTGTCACGCACGGATGTGTACACATACTCAAACCAAGACTAAAACCACAAACATAATTATTTCAAGCATTGTGTAAATAATTGAGGTTTAGCAATGTTTTCATTTTACAGATTATACTGACCAACACAGACACACACACACACACAAAATCAACTAATGTGACCCTTGTGCACTGCACGCCCAACCTGTGAGAACCAGAATTCCTCTTCACCACATCTATCACTGCCTTGGTGTTAGACACCTCGCCGTCAGTAAAGACAAACAGCTACGGAGAAAAGACAACATGAGATTAGTCCTGCCCAACATAGTTCTACAGAAGGGCATGAATGGCTCATCCATCAAGCATAACTCTACTGTAATACATTTAGCTAGAGGTGCAGCAGGTTTAAACCTAATACATTCAGCTAGAGGTGCAGCTGGTTTAAACCTAATACAATCAGCTAGAGGTGCAGCAGGTTTAAACCAGGGAGAGTGAGAACCTAGAATGGCCATGGGTCAGAGAGTTCACATATAACCGCTGCTATATGTACTGGCGGCCCACTGTGCCTTGAATTCGTTTTAAATCAATAACCAACACCAGCTGGATTTGTATCCGCACACAGCTGGTGATGGTAATATGCAAAATAATAAACCACATTATTCAGAATTTATATTATTGACATATAGTTAAAAACATAAACACACGGTGTATACACTAAGTAAGTAAGTAACATATAGTTAAAAACATAAACACACGGTGTATACACTAAGTAAGTAAGTAAGTAAGTAAGTAAGTAAGTAAGTAAGTAAGTAAGTAAGTAAGTAAGTAAGTAAGTAAGTAAGTAAGTAATTGTGTGTGTGTGTGTGTGTGTGTGTGTGTGTGTGTGTGTGTGTGTGTGTGTGTGTGTGTGTGGTGTGTGTGTGGTGTGTGTGTTGTGTGTGTGTGGTCAGTCATACTTGTCTTGGCTGACTGGGGATGCAGGGTTGCTTGAAGATATGCTTAAGTGGTTCAAGAATTTCTGTTCCTCCCATGTCGGCCCGCAGGTCCTCAATCACCTTCAGAGCTTCATCCATTGTCTGCTGGCTGTAAACTACACTCTGCCTGCACACATAGACACAGACACACACACATAAGCAAAATGATCAAAACAATTGATGTAAATGACTGACTTGATGGCAAACATGGCTTACGGGAAGATGTGGGTATAACTGGAACCAAAGCTGTAGATGTTGAAATAGCAGCCAATCGGAAGGCTCTTCAACAGGAGAAGCAGTGTTTCCTAAAGTTTGGTAACAGCATACCAATGATTAGGTGCTGAAAAGCCATCATCTAACAAAATATGTCAAAAGGGAATTCAACCCTGAATAGAGAACAGCTGCTACATGCCTTGGCACTATCAATGCGAATCTGACTGCTATCTGCATTACTCATGGGCGAACTCATGCTTCCAGAACGATCGATCACAAACAGGAACTCCCCAGACTTGGTCATTAATGACATCACCGCCGGCGGGAACTCGGGGTAGAGGCTGACCATGACCACCGGGTCGCCCATCAGAGAACCTGCGGGGCAGGACACCAGAACTCATGTCAGATCCTGCTTCGGGACAACTGTTGAATGGCAGTGTTTGATGACATTGAAGAGGTTTTATTGCACACCAGGCTTAGCAGACGCACAGCCCGCCTCCACCACAGCCGTAGGCAGGTGGGAGTCTTTGTAATACAACAGCAGCTCTACATCCCGGTCAAACTTATGCCCCGCAGCCAGCTTTACCTGACAACAGCAGAGAGTACACAGTTACAACAGTTCTTCTAAATGCTCCACACACTGTGGACTACAGGTGTGTGGAGATACTGAGATACTAGGCACAAAGACACATACTGCGGCCTGGGTCTGCTGTTGGTTGAGGTACTGCACCGGGTCCAGGGAGCAGTTGGATTCTACTTTAGTGATGGGCCGTGGAGAACAGACACTGGCACAGAGAGACAGACTGTAGGGCACCAGACTGGCTGGTACAGAGGTGCCAGGGCCGAAGCTGATGGTCCCAGCACCGCCATCACTGCCTGTTGAACAATCATATGATATGTTGAATAACCATATTGAAAAATCATATGAGATGTTGAATTACCATGTTGAATGATCATATGGGATGTTGAAAGGCCATGTTGACTAATAATGTTGAACAATCACGTATGTTGAGAAAACATCTTGAATAATCATAAATGCTGAATAATCATGAGATGCTGAGTAATCATGTTGATTACTCATATGCTACTTGGAATAATCAGGTTGAACCATGGTTATGGCTCCTCCTCACCCAAAGGCTGATAGCGTGGGTTTAGCACGGCAGGCAGGCAGAATCTCAGGCCGTCGTCAGCCTGGACTGCGAGCTCAGTGACGTACTCCAGCCTGATGGAGGCGCTCTCCCTGGAGGCAGACTGCCCACGCTCAGGGAGAACACGTCCGGGCTCTTCTCGCTCTCCTCCAATAGGAAGGCCTGCTGGCCCCTGGTGAGCGCGTCGTCATACTCCTCGCGAGCCTGCCGGAATGGGGATGGGTTAGGGTGGTTGGAAACGTGTTATTATTCACAGTCGAGGACAAAGAAGTCTTCAAATGAATGCTGACACAGAGAAACAAATGTGTCCTTTGGGAAACCGTGAAACCTGTCTAGCGAGTTCCTCCCTAACCTTCTGCTTCTCCCGCACTTCGGCGACCACCTCCGACTGGCCGATCTTGGCGCTGAAATGGCAGACGGCGGCATCGCCGGGCAACGGGAAGACGAAGACGGCCTCGATGGGGCTCCGCTCTTTGTTCTCATACAGCAGGGTGGCGGCGACCGTCGCCACGTGATCTCGCACCGTGACCTCCACATCGACGCTCTTCAGAGGAACTGTTCAACACAGAGCCTAGAAAGTCTCACAGCCCGTACCGTACAAAACATAATCTAGAAGAGCCACGCACTGACCCTTTTTCTTGTTGATAATGTTATTCTATTTTTTTTGGATTTAACCATCAAAAAATACCGCCTGACACATTATATTTTGGTGGATGGATGGAGCATCAGCACATTCACTTCTGCTCACGTGTGATACGCTCACATGGGCCAATGAGCTAAATTCCCCCTAATGAGCAGGGGAATGGGGGTTTCCCCCCAAATAAATAGGACAGAAGAATCAGACTAAACCACTTCCTGTATGAATATGTTGCCTTTGCCTTTAATTTCACTGCAGGTTTGCAGGCACATTTACTGAGAACACATGAAAACAATCCAACAATTGTGTTCAGTGGAACTTTACCTGGTTCCTTGGTGGCAGTAAGTAGACCACAGCAGTTCACCATGATGCCTGTGGAAATCACCTGAAGTTAATATTGTATTCGAGGGGTGCATACGAGTATGTGTCAGTTATAATGGAGAAGTAATAAAGTAATGAAAGGAACCAGTGATCCTAGCCTGATAAACTATAAAAGCCTGCTTTACTTTAAGGAAACCCCTAGTTGATTATTGATAGATTATTCACTGACACACACACACACACACACACACACACACACACACACACACACACACACACACACACACACACACACACACACACACACTTTTATTATTTTTTTCAATTATTTGTTTAATGTTATTTGAATGATTAGGTTAATTATCGTCAATACGTCATGACAGGCAAAGGAAGGTTTGAATAAAATTTAAAATAACACCAGCCAACACTTGCAAACTAAATTGAACACGCACACAAACGCCCACGCTGGGCTGTGACGTAACTGGACTGGAATAGTTTCGCTTCTCATCATGTTGTGACATACGCGAATAAAAGTAGCTAACAGCAGATGAAGAATAATACAAATATAGTCATTATATAGAAAGGTTGTAAACCAAGGAAGTGTCCAAGATATTGCAATGAAATGACAACTACAGAATATGTCGCTTTGCATTTTTGTTACTTTTAAAGTCAATTTATTGAGGCAAATAGTCTTCTTACCTTTTCGTAGATATTTATGTTGCGTGCAGTCTCAAGTCTAGGAACCATAGATAGTATATAAAAGCTAGGAACGCACTGGGTCCTTCTTCCTGCTTGCGCAGTGCTAATACCAGGGCACGCCCATTGAGTTTGCAGTTGGGAGGTTTTACCTCCCAGGGGTGGTAAACCTCTGGTTCTGTTCCAGACCAGAGCCGGAGCCATTAACTAATAATCCCAATAGTCTGACCAGAACTATTTAGAGAGAGAGGTTGACGACAACGGAAGTTCAAAATAATCGGTCGTCACGTGGTGGTTCATGGAGACAGATAGTTCTCGGAAGTGCTTGGCGTGCCACTGGATCTAATTAATCTGCTTCTAATCAGATCCAATAGCCCGCCAAGCACTTCCGAGAACTATCTGAAGACTGAACCAACCTGTGACGATACATTATTTTGAACTTCCGTTGTCATTCAATAAATGCATTGTAAATAAATGCATTTATTGACTATTTAGTTACCAGAAACCCCAGGTCTGTCTCTATATTACTATTAAGAGACAGAACTGCGGTCGATAAATGTGTTGATTTACAATAGGCTATGTAGCCTTTATATCATACCGAAATCGATCCAGTAACGTTAATGTTTTTTATATATTGCGTGTTGCTCTTGCTCAAAAACAGTTTGCAGACTGACAGCATCATGATAGTGTTTACTTTGAGAGAGTTTTTGGAAATCAAATGCAAATAAATGAATGAAATGCGTATGTGGTTACAATTCTTCAGCGCCCTGTTTGACAAGTTGAAAGATGCACTAATAGTATAAGTAACTCCTGATTAGTTATCATTTCATAATACGAAGGCAAGACAAGGCAACTTTATTTATATGGCACTTTTCATACACAAGGCAGATTCAGTGTCTGCCTACGAAGCAAAGTTAGGCTATATCGTGAAAAGTAATACTTCATGGAATAATTTCATGGTCTGCGAGAATGTTAAAAAAGATTGAGTCATCATTCATAGTGATTGAATAAAAAACAATTCTGTAAAATAGTAATAATCGATCAAATGTCTAAAAATGTTTGCAATTCTAAAAGTGGATTATATTAGCCAATATTGTTTAGTTTATTAATGTGTTATTGCTAATATGTGATCGGCTGATAGATTAGAATTGATCTGAGATCGATCGCTTTTGTCTCCGCCCAGGTACCTGCTCCTCGGTAAATGGCGGTGTCTTCCTCATAAATTGAGGAAACACAGTATCATTCACTTGATCATCACTCCCCCTTTTCAGGTAGGCTATGTTAACGATCTAGTCAGGAATGTCGAAATTGTTGAAGGGATAGTTTGAGGGTTGCGTTTTTGGACGGTAGTTGCGCGCGCGTGCGTGTGCGTGCGTGCGAGTGTGTGTGCGTGTGTGCATGCGTGTGTGCGTGCGTGTGTGTGTGCGTGTGTGTGTGTGCATGTGTGTGTGCAACCCGGTATCACGCCAAAGCGTGAAATAGATACGTTGGTCCAACTCGCAAGACGTGTTCAGTGTCACGCATTGCCTGACCAAAGCGTGAGGAGTAGACGCTTTCTTTCGCTCATCTAAATGAATGGAGGAATAGTATAGCACCAACAGGGGGCGAGACGTTCTCCCAGCATTTGGTGAAATTGTTACGTATCCTATATTAAAGGTCCCATGAAATGCTATTTTATGTATTCTTTAATATAGGTATTAGTGGGCAACTAACACAGTATTCAAAGACGTTCCCAAAATTCAGCCGTGGTGAAGGAGTTACAGCTACTCCGAGCCAGTCGCACATTGAGCTTCCCCCAAATGCGCTGTTTTGGTGTCTGCAGCTATAATGTAAATGAGGAGGAGCGACAGGTAAAGGAGGAGGGTGGGGGTGTGGCCCTGAGCAGCTTGCAGCCACGGTACCATGCGCTGTTTACAGTGGATGTATTGCAATGGCGAGGCGCACACAGCCTTTAGCCGTGTTCTGTAAATATTCTAGAACACACAGGAGTCCTGGAGCTCTATATCTAAATATTATATAGCCTACATAGATATCTATATCATATAATATATATTATCACGGCCAAAAGCTGTGTGAGCCGATATTATGAATCTGAAACGACCGCGTTGGGTTCTCCGATGTTCCTGGTTCTTCCACGTCCACATCAATGTGAAGTAGACTGAACCGCGACAAGGAGGAGAAAGGGATTGTTGCCGGGCAGCGCTTAGGCACCTCCGCCTCCGGTGGTGGTCCCTCAGCGGGGCTCAAGCTGGAGACATTCGCCGCCAACAATCCCTTTCTCCTCCATGTCGTGGTTCATGTTCTTGAGGGAGTCAAAGCCAAAGTTCCTTCCCCCCAATTCATTCTCAACCTTGGCTGAGATAACCCCCACTACGAGTCTCGTTGTAGAAATACCAGAGACGAGAGTCCAACGTGTTATGCGCCATAACACCAAAAGCAGAACGGTTATCCAAATAACAAGGAAGTGTACAACACTTGCGTTACAGTCCTGGAGCTCTATATCTAAATAATATCATATAATACATAGATATCTATATCATACATATTATCACGGCCAAAAGCTGTGTGCGCCTCCAGACGATATTATGAATCACAAACGACTTTGTCGGGTTCTGCGACCTCTCTGGTTCTTCCACTTTCACGTCAATCTGAAGTAGACTGAACCGCGCGCTGCCCGCTGCCGGGCGATGGAGCCTCGCGGCAACCGGCGGCATGTCGCAGTTCATGTACTTCAGCGAGTCAAAGCCAAAGTTCCTTTCCCCCAATTCCTTCTCAACCATGGCTCAGATAAGTTAGATAACCCCCATTACAGTCTTGTTGTGTAAATACAAGAGACGTCAAAGAACCGACAAGAAACACTTGCGTTACAGTATGTGTATTCACACACACACATGTGGCGCTCGCACGGTCGTGTCTCATTGGCGGGCCAACGTCTCTGGGCGGGCCAGGCAGAGTAAGGGGAGGAGCTTAGATGCTTTGTGACGACATACCTAAAGACATTCCAAATCAGCGCGCTTGAGCCTCCGTTTTTTCAAAGGCGATAAGAACAGCTAGTGCTCGTTTTACACCAAACTATGGCAAGCCGAATTGTCATTTATTAACTAAGTTTGACTATCCGGAATTTACATTGCAGATATCTGCATATGGAGTTAGATTCATGCCAAAACCCCGCACACACGCAAAAATGTGTTTAGCTCACACAAAACGTGTTTGCTCACGCAACGTAATTGGACTATCCGGAATTTACATTGCAGATATCTACAATTCAGTTTCGCCTAGTCAAAACTAACATTTCAGATATCCGCAACTACATTCCTCCTATCCGCAATTGTCATTTCAGATATCCACAAAGACATTCCTCCTGGGCGAAATTACGTCATTTTCGCCATTCATGTCTATGGGGTTTCTCATTGCGGATATCTACAATTCAGTTGCGGATATCCACTTTGTGAATTACGGATATCTGCAACTGAATTGTAGATATCTGTAATTCCAGTTTGAGATATCTACAATTTGATTCTGACTAGTCATAATTCCAGTTCAAGATATCTTTAATTCACCTCAATTAAAGATATCTACATGTCCCTTTTCAGATATCTTAAATTAAGTTTTGACTAGGCGAGATGAAGTTGTAGATATCTCTAACTGGAGTTACGACTAGTCAAAATGACGTTGTAGATATCTCTAACTGGAGTTACGACTAGTCAAAATGACGTTGTAGATATCTATTATCAAGTTATAGATATCTTGAAAGGAATTTTGATTAGAGATATCTACAATTGTAGATATCTTTAACTTTCATTCTGCCTAGGCGAAACTGAATTATAGATATCTTGAATTCGAGTTTTGACTAGGCGAAATGACGTTTCAGATATCTGTAATGACGTTTCAGATATCTGTAATGACAAATTATAGGACCGTTTACTTTAAGCGGGAGCGGAGCAGCTCCTCGTTCAATCATCATTCACACAATTCACTGATTACATCGCTCCATATTTTCTCGTGATCTTTTCGATCACAGCCAACGCCATGACTGCTCCTTTCTTATTCCATTCGGAAATGAACCCACTTCTTCTTTGATTATGGCGGCAAGGGGAAATTACGTATTTCTGGATATCTAAAACGTAATGGAGCAAGGTACGTCTTGTTACTCTGTTTTCTGGGAATAATTGACGCAAGCAGAAACCAGAAAACAGGCCGTTTTTTCTTTTTGACAAGAAAACGAAAATGTAAATTTCAGTTGTTTATTCGTTTTTTGGTTCTTACTGAGCGAAACGAATATACCACTCAATAGCTGTGTTCGAAATCGTTCCCTATCATGGATGTAGTGCACTAAATAGGGTGCACGAGCAAGGTACGTGTTATTACTCTGTTTTCTGGGAATAATTGACGCAAGCAGAAACCAGAAAACAAGCCGTTTTTTCGTTTTTTCGTTTTGACAAGAAAACGAAAATCTAAATTTCAGTTCGTTTATTCGTTTTTTGGTTCTTACTGAGCGAAACGAATATACCACTCAATATCTGGTTTCCGCCGGTGGGCGGGTCCTCTTATTGGCTAGCGTGCTTCATTGCCCTGTGCTCTTCATAATAAAAGTTCTTCCGTTTGATAATGTCGACAAAAATATTAATGTATTATAGACACTAGCAGCACAGAGGACAAGACCACCCACAGTCAAGACTGACACGGCTTCAAATAACAATAATAGTATTCATAATCATTTGAAAATGAGAAGTTATGAAGTTATGATGACTTCAGTGCAGTTGATGTTTAGCCACAGTTAATACATGCAGAGCAGACCTGAGATCGCTGGCTGCTGATTTCCTCACAGCCTGAGAGCTATGAGGAATACAAGTGATGACAACACATTTCTGACAGCTGAAAATTGCGCATTTGTTGACCTTTATCCATTTAAAGTAAACAAATATTTTTTTCTTGTTGAAAGATATTTTATATTGTTTTCATATTATTATTTACTGATGGTGTTTACAGAATGCGAGTGCGTGTTATATTGAAAGCGAGGCTGGGTGTGCCTATGAATATAGTGAAAACAGTAAAGTAACCTACTTCATTCAATATCGAATAGGCCTATACTGTAGCCTACACTATGTACAAATGGTTTTGCTCATGGCAGTTGTGACAGTCATTTTAACGTGTCAGCAGGCAAGCTTCACATTCCAGGATGCATTATGCGTTGTCCTATAGCCAACCCAGTCTCACCAATATGCGTACAGATCGCACGGTTTGACACTTTCAAAATGCTTGCAGTACATACGCCAAATGACCATTTCGCGTGCATATGATACGCAAAACCCAGGATTAACTACTGTGGAGGGCGGATACGTCCATTTCGCGTGCATATGATACGCAAAACCCAGCATTAACAGAATGGGAAATGCAATATTTTAGGACAGATTCACCATTAAACGTGTTTCTAATGACATTTCTAGCGAGAAATGTACTTTTCCCTTGAATAATCTTCAGTCAGTGAATGTGTATGATCTTTATTAATCTTTATTATCTGAATGGGAAATGCAATATTTTAGGACCGATTCACCGTTAAACGTGTTTCTAATAACATTTCTAGCGAGAAATATACTTTTTACTTGCATAATCTTCAGTCAGTGATTGTGTCTGATCTTTAGTTTTATAGTTATAAGAAGATTTTATCGGCTCGCTCGCATGTTTCAACAACGCCAGGTTGTTAGGGACGCTGCTTTCGCTAAACTAGCAACTCACGTGTTTCCGGCAGCGTTTGTGTTATTAAACCGTTACTTTATGTAACTTTTAATGATATCATCTTGTTAGAAACACGTATATCTGAGAGCCAACCCAGTCGCAAAAAGCATACGTTGACAGTGTACGTTTTCGTGAACACTGGATTACGTCACATTTCAACATAAAATAGCGTGTACTTATATAACTTCAACCCGGAAGTGAGCGTCGCCCTGGGTTCCCTTGACAAAAAGCCAACGGGTTTTTCCATTTGATTTTGGATTATTGCAGAAAAATTTGCATCTTTGAAGCACCTCCTCAAAAACTGAAAATACATCTAGTGTACACTAGATGTACAACCCTACTGTCCACAAGCATCACCCCCCCCCCTCCCCATATGGATTTGGAGAATTGTTGCCACGTCCCAGTGGGGGAGGTATCATATATATGAAAGAGGGCATTCAATTACTACAATGATCAATTAGGAGGCCGAAGCCCTAAAGGAAGTGATGCAATAGGTGACTTGGTCGACAACATTTAAGTAAGCTTTACTTTGAGGTCTCTTATATATATCAAAGGGGGTCTCAAAGGACGCATACGCTTCAACCTGTGGCTCCAGCCCTACAGGAAATGACTCAGCAAGTGCTCCATCTCGTTGCACCTGCACCCAGCGGCTCGCTTGCAAGATTTTGGCCTGAAGTTCTTCCCAGACCTACACCCTAGCCATCCAACACGCATATCTGAGAATCAGGCTTCTCTTTAATAATGACAAAAGTTATTCGAGAAATACACATTAACTTTTTGTTATCTCATAAGCGGCGTGGTGCTGGCTCCTTTTGACCTTTTGACCCCAGACTTCAAAAACGTGGCCACAGGCCAGCTGTGTCTACACACCTTAAGCCAAAAATGTAGACCTCCATCCCACAAAAAATGGGGACTAGAAACTAACCTCTGTCTTATGTACATTTACTGTACTGTTGGAGGTCACGCCCCTTTTCCGGCCTTTTCGAGATAGCTAGGGATGCTAAAATGTTTACACACATTTCCCGGGGCCCTGAGAACGACATATCCGAGATTTGGAGTTCTAGCCCTTAGAGAAAAAGTTTCCCCAAATGGACTGTCATTTGGACAAAGTCCCTCAGAAGTGTTACCTGCAAGACCTAATGGTTCAGAATGTGGTGGAAAAAACAGTTTTTGAGATAGGAAGGTCCTACCGCCCTGACATTTGAATACCTTATTCTAAGGCCTAACTGGGACCCCCGCACCGAAACTTGGCCCGGTCGGACCCCGAGGGCAGGAAGGGGTGGCCCTTCCTGCCCGAAACTTGGCCCAGTCGGACCCCGAGTGCAGGAAGGGAGGGCCTGGACTTTCATAATCCTCGCTCGACTGTAAAGGATGTTTGGTCGGATGTTATGACGAAGAATCATAATGTGAAAGGGAATATTCTATAAATGTCTTGATATCATCTTTCGTCTCAACACTTCTGCTGCAGCCGCTTAAAGTCTCCCTCCGAGAACCTTAAAATATGAATCAATCCATTAGAAGTATAAAGATATCTTCCCAGTAGCGTAACGGGGCAAACAAGGTGTCCTTTGACATCTACGTTTCGAGGCGATTGCAACAGTGCCACATGATCATATTTGAATATGTTTCGGGGTAGTAATTAGCTGTCGATTTTGGAGGCCTTTATCAATAATGACCAGCTATAGATTTGCTTCCCGATGGAGATTTTTGACAAATTACATGTTATTTAGCATCTACACGTTAAGCTGAGTCCAATGAGATCAAGCTCGCCCTCTTGCTACACCGAGATCATGTCCTAGACCTAGGTGTACCATGTAAAATACATGTTACCATTTTCTAGAGTGTCATGCTTGGTGTCATTGGACTCAGCTCAATGTGTAGATGCTAAATAACATGTCATTTGTCACAAATTTCTATCGGGAAGCAAATCAATAGCTGCTCATTATTGATTAAGGCCTCCAATTTCGACAGGTAATTACTACCATTAAACATGTTCGAATATGCTCATGTGTGGCACCGTTGCAACCGCCTGGAAGCGTAGATGTTGAAGGACACCTTGTTCGCTCTCTTACGCCACCGGGAAGATATTTAAATGCTTCTGATTGACTAATGAATTGATTCAGCTATTCCCCCAGAAGTCTGGGGTCAAAAGGTCAAAAGGAGCCGGCACCACGCCGCTTATGAGACAAAAGTTAATGTGTATTTCTCTGTCATTATTAAAGAGAGGCCTGATTCTCAGATATGCAGGTTGGATGGCTACGGTGTAGGTCTGGGAATAACTTCAGGCCAAAATCTTGCAAGCGAGCCGCTGGGTGCAGGTGCAACGAGATGGAACACTTGCTGAGTCATTTCCTGTAGGGCTGGAGCCACAGGTTGAAGCGTATGCGTCCTTTGAGACACCCTTTGAGATATAAGAGACCTCAAAGTAAAGCTTACTTAAATGTTGTCGACCCAGTCACCTATTGCATCACTTCCTTTAGGGCTTCGGCCTCCTAATTGATCATTGTAGTATAATTGAATGCCCTCTTTCATATATATGATACCTCCACCACTGGGACGTGGCAACAATTCTCCAAATCCATATGGGGAGGGGGGGGTGATGCTTGTGGACAGTAGGGTTGTACACTAGACATAAATAGGAAAACTCTGAAGGAATGACCTCTCATAAATATTTATTTAATAAATTGTTTCAAATAACCCTGCCTCGTTAAATCAATGAGCACAGTTATTTTTATTTATTTTCAGTTTTTGAGGAGGTGCTTCAAAGATGCAAATTTTTCTGCAATAATCCAAAATCAAATGGAAAAACCCGTTGGCTTTTTGTCAAGGGAACCCAGGGCGACGCTCACTTCCGGGTTGGCCAACATACGTCATCCCTCCACCACTATACTGTAATAACACATGTTGAAGTTGAATGATAATGAATTAATTTATTCTTTATTCTGCCTTAGTATTTATATTTATTTAGCTGTGTGTGTGTGGTGTGGTGTGTGGTGTGTGTGTGTGTGTGTGTGTGTGGTGTGTGGTGTGTGTGTGTGTGTGTGTGTGTGTGTGTGTGTGTGTGTGTGGGTGGGTGGGCGGGTCCTCTTATTGGCTAGCGTGCTTCATTGCCCTGTGCTCTTCATAATAAAAGTTCTTCCGTTTGATAATGTCGACAAAAATATTACTGTATTATAGACACTAGCAGACACAGAGGACAAGACCACCCACAGTCAAGACTGACACGGCTTCAAATAACAATAATAGTATTCATAATCATTTGAAAATGAGAAGTTATGAAGTTATGATGACTTCAGTGCAGTTGATGTTTAGCCACAGTTAATACATGCAGAGCAGACCTGAGATCGCTGGCTGCTGATTTCCTCACAGCCTGAGAGCTATGAGGAATACAAGTGATGACAACACATTTCTGACAGCTGAAAATTGCGCATTTGTTGACCTTTATCCATTTAAAGTAAACAAATTTTTTTTCTTGTTGAAAGATATTTATATTGTTTTCATATTATTATTTACTGATGGTGTTTACAGAATGCGAGTGCGTGTTATATTGAAAGCGAGGCTGGGTGTGCCTATGAATATAGTGAAAAACAGTAAAGTAACCTACTTCATTCAATATCGAATAGGCCTATACTGTAGCCTACACTATGTACAAATGGTTTTGCTCATGGCAGTTGTGACAGTCATTTTAACGTGTCAGCAGGCAAGCTTCACTCATTCCAGGATGCATTATGCGTTGTCCTATAGCCAACCCAGTCTCACCAATATGCGTACAGATCGCACGGTTTGACACTTTCAAAATGCTTGCAGTACATACGCCAAATGACCATTTCGCGTGCATATGATACGCAAAACCCAGCATTAACTACTGTGGAGGGCGGATACGTCCATTTCGCGTGCATATGATACGCAAAACCCAGCATTAACTGAATGGGAAATGCAATATTTTAGGACAGATTCACCATTAAACGTGTTTCTAATGACATTTCTAGCGAGAAATGTACTTTTTACTTGCATAATCTTCAGTCAGTGATTGTGTCTGATCTTTAGTTTTATAGTTATTAAGAAGATTTTATCGGCTCGCTCGCATGTTTCAACAATGCCAGGTTGTTAGGGACGCTGCTTTCGCTAAACTAGCAACTCACGTGTTTCCGGCTGCGTTTGTGTATTAAACCGTTACTTTATGTAACTTTTAATGATATCATCTTGTTAGAAACACGTATATCTGAGAGCCAACCCAGTCGCAAAAAGCATACGTTGACAGTGTACGTTTTCGTGAACACTGGATTACGTCGCATTTCAACATAAATAGGGTGTTATACACACACACACACACACACACCCAACACACACACACACACACACACACACACACACACACACACACACACACACACACACACACAGCTAAATAAATAAATAAATACTAAGGCAGAATAAAGAATAAATTAATTCATTATCATTCAACTTCAACATGTGTTATCACAGTATAGTGGTGGAGGGATGACGTATGTTGGCCAACCCGGAAGTGAGCGTCGCCCTGGGTTCCCTTGACAAAAAGCCAACGGGTTTTTCCATTTGATTTTGGATTATTGCAGAAAAATTTGCATCTTTGAAGCACCTCCTCAAAAACTGAAAATAAATAAAAAATAACTGTGCTCATTGATTTAACGAGGCAGGGTTATTTGAAACAATTTATTAAATAAATATTTATGAGAGGTCATTCCTTCTGAGTTTTCTTCCTATTTATGTCTAGTGTACAACCCTACTGTCCACAAGCATCACCCCCCCCTCCCCATATGGATTTGGAGAATTGTTGCCACGTCCCAGTGGTGGAGGTATCATATATATGAAAGAGGGCATTCAATTATACTACAATGATCAATTAGGAGGCCGAAGCCCTAAAGGAAGTGATGCAATAGGTGAGTGGGTCGACAACATTTAAGTAAGCTTTACTTTGAGGTCTCTTATATATCAAAGGGTGTCTCAAAGGACGCATACGCTTCAACCTGTGGCTCCAACCCTACAGGAAATGACTCAGCAAGTGCTCCATCTCGTTGCACCTGCACCCAGCGGCTCGCTTGCAAGATTTTGGCCTGAAGTTATTCCCAGACCTACACCGTAGCCATCCAACCTGCATATCTGAGAATCAGGCCTCTCTTTAATAATGACAAAAATGAATGAGAGAAATACACATGAACTTTTGTCTCATAAGCGGCGTGGTGCCGGCTCCTTTTGACCTTTTGACCCCAGACTTCTGGGGGAATAGCTGAATCAATTCATTAGTCAATCAGAAGCATTTAAATATTCCCGGTGGCGTAAGAGAGCGGACAAGGTGTCCTTCAACATCTACGCTTCCAGGCGGTTGCAACGGTGCCACACATGAGCATATTCGAACATGTTTAATGGTAGTAATTACCTGTCGAAATTGGAGGCCTTAATCAATAATGAGCAGCTATTGATTTGCTTCCCGATAGAAATTTGTGACAAATGACATGTTATTTAGCATCTACACGTTGAGCTGAGTCCAATGACACCAAGCATGACACTCTAGAAAATGGTAACATGTATTTTACATGGTACACCTAGGTCTAGGACATGATCTCGGTGTAGCAAGAGGGCGAGCTTGATCTCATTGGACTCAGCTTAACGTGTAGATGCTAAATAACATGTAATTTGTCAAAAATCTCCATCGGGAAGCAAATCTATAGCTGGTCATTATTGATAAAGGCCTCCAAAATCGACAGCTAATTACTACATGTGTGGCACTGTTGCAATCGCCTCGAAACGTAGATGTCAAAGGACACCTTGTTTGCCCCGTTAAGCTACTGGGAAGATATCTTTATACTTCTAATGGATTGATTCATATTTTAAGGTTCTCGGAGGGAGACTTTAAGCGGCTGCAGCAGAAGTGTTGAGACGAAAGATGATATCAAGACATTTATAGAATATTCCCTTTCACATTATGATTCTTCGTCATAACATCCGACCAAACATCCTTTACAGTCGAGCGAGGATTATGAAAGTCCAGGCCCTCCCTTCCTGCACTCGGGGTCCGACTGGGCCAAGTTTCGGGCAGGAAGGGCCACCCCTTCCTGCCCTCGGGGTCCGACCGGGCCAAGTTTCGGTGCGGGGGTCCCAGTTAGGCCTTAGAATAAGGTATTCAAATGTCAGGGCGGTAGGACCTTCCTATCTCAAAAACTGTTTTTCCACCACATTCTGAACCATTAGGTCTTGCAGGTAACACTTCTGAGGGGCTTTGTCCAAATGACAGTCCATTTGGGGAAACTTTTTTTCTCTAAGGGCTAGAACTCCAAATCTCGGATATGTCGTTCTCAGGGCCCCGGGAAATGTGTGTAAACATTTTAGCATCCCTAGCTATCTCGAAAAGGCCGGAAAAGGGGCGTGACCTCCAACAGTACAGTAAATGTACATAAGACAGAGGTTAGTAGTCCCCATTTTTTGTGGGATGGAGGTGTACATTTTTGGCTTAAGGTGTGTAGGCACAGCTGGCCTGTGGCCACGTTTTTGAAGTCTGGGGTCAAAAGGTCAAAAGGAGCCAGCACCACGCCGCTTATGAGATAAAAAAGTTAATGTGTATTTCTCGAATAACTTTTTGTCATTATTAAAGAGAAGCCTGATTCTCAGATATGCGTGTTGGATGGCTAGGGTGTAGGTCTGGGAAGAACTTCAGGCCAAAATCTTGCAAGCGAGCCGCTGGGTGCAGGTGCAACGAGATGGAGCACTTGCTGAGTCATTTCCTGTAGGGCTGGAGCCACAGGTTGAAGCGTATGCGTCCTTTGAGACCCCCTTTGAGAGACCTCAAAGTAAAGCTTACTTAAATGTTGTCGACCCAGTCACCTATTGCATCACTTCCTTTAGGGCTTCGGCCTCCTAATTGATCATTGTAGTAATTGAATGCCCTCTTTCATATATATGATACCCCCCACTGGGACGTGGCAACAATTCTCCAAATCCATATGGGGAGGGGGGGGGGGGTGATGCTTGTGGACAGTAGGGTTGTACATCTAGTGTACACTAGATGTATTTTCAGTTTTTGAGGAGGTGCTTCAAAGATGCCCATCTCAAGCAGTTGGGTTGAGATGGGCTTCTGCTTCAAGCATTGTTCCTAAGGCTCTGTAGAAATGGTGAGTATTTAAATGCTTTATTTGATTCACTTGACTTATTTAAACTTAATAGTATTAGAATGTTGCTGTCAATTTATGAAAATTTATCTTAATATTTTGGTACTGTGTGATAACATTAGCCTGCAGTAATATACTTTACTGTGTGATTTATTAGGTCCCCATTCAACAGTTTAAAAGCACCATGAACAATGAATTGCATAAACTACAATAAAGAGTAACTGTGAAGCATGTTGACCGATTCTTTTAGGAAAGCTATATGGATGTATTTGGTTGGCTGGCCTAACATTTTTCCCTCTTTCTCTCTTTCCAGTGATATGGCAGTGAAAGGGGTGTTCCGTTGCAGTAGGTAGTAGGTCTTTACTTCTTAATCATTATAAACTCAAGCATCCACATTTTGGGCGCACCATCCACTATCCATGTACATTTAAGACTTGGAATGCTTTAATTGTACACCAAAGTAGAGTTCATTCAACACAAGTTCGTCGGACTCAAAAAGAGTTGGTTACTTTCAGCTGTCACTTATGTAGATGCAAATTTCTATATAACGAAAGGGAATACTTTATTAATATCAACATACATCTGAGGAGAAATGAAATTGTCTCTGACATGTTTGTTGGCTGTACTTTTCAAACCAATATTTATGGAACGTTTATGTCTCATAAGAGAAGCCGACACACACCTCATAACCTAACTGATTTTATTCCTGGTATTGTGTTAAAGGACAATTCCGGTATTTTGATCATTGGGCCCCCTTTCTGGTTTGTTTAGGATGAAATAGAGTGGGTGACACCGAAATTTGAACTATAAGTCCTTTCTCGGGTATTTGGCTCATTTTGAATCGCTCCTGCTCCACAATGGTTGTCTGTGTGCATACACAAACCTGTCAACCCAGCAACCCTAAACGTTCGTTTTCAAAAATGTGCAAGTAACCGAGTGGTTAGTGGCATTCGTGAAGTTTAAAAAAAAATATATCGGCGCAATATATGGTTTCCATCCGTGTTAGTTGCTAAATGGAACTATTTTTTCAGATACCTCACAACCGCATATAAACTTCCGCAAAAGGTCCCACTCCGTGCAGCACCTACTTTCGACGTCCGTCGGCATCTGCCTGCACTTCCCACAGGCACACCACCCGCCCGTGATCGTGGGGACCGCTTCCGCCGGAGCTTCAGGCGCCTCCGTAGCCCTAGCCTCCATCTCACGTAGCTCCTCTTGGGTGAATTCTGGTTCAAAACGATATCCTCTGCCGTCAAACTCAAAATCGAGTGCGTTCCAGAAGCCACCTTTCATAATCCATTTTCAGTGATTTTCTATGTGATTTTCCCTAATCCGAGGTGCGCACGGTACAAGACTTCAAACCCATAGACATGTTCAAACCAACGTAAACAGCCCACCTTTCCGGTTCGGCGGAATATCATCGTGCAGTAATGAGTCTTCCAACTGAATCAACTGGCGATAAATGTGCAATAAAACACGACAGAAACCATATGCGCGATAATTTTTTTTTAAACTTCACGAATGCCACTAACCACTCGGTTACTTGCACATTTTTGAAAACGAACGTTTAGGGTTGCTTGGTTGACAGGTTTGTCTATGCACACAGACAACCATTGTGAAGCAGGCAGGAGCGATTCAAAATGAGCCAAATACCGAGAAAGGACTAATAGTTAAAATTTCGGTGTCACCCACTCTATTTTATCCTAAACAAACCAGAAAGGGGGCTCAATGTTCAAAATACCGGAATTGTCCTTTAACGACTACATTTGCATCACCATCAATACATGATTCTTCAGCTGATTGCCAGGATGAGGAGTTTGTGGAAGAGGAAGTTTCTGTTGCACCCCTAGGTTTGGAAGACCACAGACCAATTTAATATTTTAAATATAAGATCATTAGAAAAATGAAGTAATCAAATGATTGTCTAATTTTTATTTTCAGATAAATGCAGAATTTAAGCGCATTACCACCATGCCCCTGCAATCCAGATTTCTGACACAGCTGGATGTAAGATCTGACAAACTTCTAAAGCTGTTCGAAAAACGAGGAGGACAGATAGGCAAGCGTCTTGAGAGAACTTTGGCCCCCATGACTCAAGTAAGAATGAATTTTTGGGAAATAAAATACTGAATTTATAGAGAAATTTGATAGAGGAAAAAGGATTCCAAACAAATGTCTTTCTCTTCTAATCTACATGACCTAGGAAGATTACGTTGATGCAGGGCGGGAATGTGTTCTCAAGTGGCTGTGTGTGTACCTCAACGAAGACCCAGCAAATTGTCAGGGAGTTTGTGGTGAGTGAAGTTATTTTACGATTTTGATATTTTTTTGAACACCAAAATGCGTAGTTAAAGGGGACCTATTATGCTTTTTCGACTTTTATGACCTATAAACGTTGTTATGATTGATAGTCATGTTTAACCATACTTCTCCGCCCCCCTCCTGCCAACCCAACTCCGTTGTGATTGGTTACCTTCCTTGAAGCGCGCGCGGGCAGATTTGACCAGGCATATGGGGGCGTGGCAGGAGTGCCTCTATGTAGATGATTTCCCGGAAATGTGAACAAGTGAATCGCAAACGTTGTCCTGAGTGTTTAGCGCTCTGCACATCCTCCCTGACTGTCAGCAGGGAATACGTCGAAATGCATGTACGTCATTATTTGACACTTGAGTATGGTTAAACATGACTATCAATCATTATAACAACGTTCATAGGTCATAAAAGTCGAAAAAGCATAATGGGTCCCCTTTAATGAAATAGATCTAGGCTACTGTACTGATGCAAATTACGCAACACACTTCTGTTGTGTTTAGTAACATTAATATTGGTTGCTCGACCTTAAGGTCTGGTTAGTTCAAGTTGCTTCCATTACATGACACACAGGTGAGTGCTTTATCCAAGTTAAAACTTGACTATAAAATGAACCCTCTCGTTTTATCGGCACAACACTATATAGGCATTTTAATTTGAAACATGTACAGTCTGCATTTAAGTTTAACAAAGAGAAAAGGAGAGGCTCACAGACTAGCTTAAATTATTTAAAATGAAAAAATCTTTTAAATAGCACTTTCATTATAATTCCATTGTAAATATGATTTTTGTTTTTTCTGACTCCGATTTATTTGTGATTTCACTGTTCAGGCAGAGGACGAAGCCGCCATCAAAGAATCGATTGAGGACACCACGGTGGGAATATTTGTCGTGAAAAATGATGCAACCAGTGGTCCAGAGGACGTGGGATTGTCCTGGAAGGCCTGCAGATAATGCAAGGACTTGACAACACTGCATTAGCTGCTGCCATTGTTTGGCCTAATGTATGTATTGAACCTCAACTACCCTCCTGAGCTAAAGAACACGTTTGAAGTGCGCCAAAAAGTTGTGATGGAGCTGGACGGCACCACACTCTCAAAGAAAGCCCAAGTTCTCAAAAACAGACTATGAGTGAGCTGTTGTCCTAACCCTGCTCATTGATCTGTTTCTGGACTGTACACATGCAACTTTGCGGTTCTTGTTCTTGTTCTTGCAGTATTACATACAGCATGTCTACTGTATTATCAAATGAATGTTTTCTCTGGAGCTCATGCGTTCCTAAATGTGACTCGGATTTGCTGTTTCTCTTAAAGTAATAGAGCTGCTGAATGAGCAGTTGCCATGGACTATGTTTGCTCTGTGAATGCACTTGTCTTTTGACATGCACTCATGCAGCTTTAGTTTTTCCTGTATTCTTTTGGCAGTATTTAGATTCTTGGAAGAATTAAATTTTTCGTAGTATTAATGATGTTTGTCTAGGTCTACTCATTGTTTGTTGTGCGGTGATTCATTCAAAACACTGGCAGTACTTTTTATTTGATTATTTAATTAGAATTTTATGCAAAGTAAAAAAAAACATAATGCAACCTAACATGTT
>NC_079427.1:20154216-20174216 GCF_026213295.1 Gadus chalcogrammus
CCTCAATTAAAGAAATAAAAACGTGTATGCCCTAATTTAAAGGATTTAATTGCATTATGAAGAAACGGCAGTGCCATGGGAAGAAGGTATTGTATTGTACAATTAAAGTATTGAACCTCACCATTATATACTTTGGTGGTCGGTCTTCAAAAGACTTACTGTTTCTGAATGTCCCAACTGTACAAATCACTTATTTCATAACATTAAGTTGACGAAATTGAGTTCAATATATTTTCCAAAGTAAGTTCAACCTTCAACTAAAACGCTTACCTCAAAAGTATTTCTCTCGAATATACTGTGAAAATGGATGTGTTACATTTTCTTGTTGTTTCTAGTTTAAGTTTAACATAACTCAATATAAACTAATATATAAATTATATTTATATCTACTTTGATGTAAAACAATATCGTTTTATATAAATCTAGATTAAGTGTGTTCCTTGTATCTGATTGCTTGATTTTAACATAATTTGACAGCCTTCTCAGTCAATCTGCTTTATAACTGTGATTCTGTAAAGATTAAGTTACATTTGGCCAGTTTAAGTTTAGGTCCGTGTGGGGAAATTCAATCAAGCTGTTGTCCATCACTGTGTTTCAAAGACCCAATCCTGCATAGAGTTGCATCACATAGCAGAGAGCTGAAACATGGATCAGTCCTTACATCATCACTGTTCTTGGCAGCAGGCCTTGCTGCAGCTCAAAGGAGGCCTTGTGTCTGTCCATCATGTGACGCACAGTCACATGACGCTATAAAGCCAAAGCAGAGCAAGGAGACACAACAACCATGTCTCATCTCTTCACAATATGTCAGAAATGGACAGCTTTATTTATTCGGTTTGTGGAGTCTCTAGGAATGAATATGCGCATAGCTTCTTTAAATGTTAAGAAAAAATAAAATGTTGTTAACAGAAATAAATGAAAGACATTTGAGTGGCTTGCAGTTTTGTCCAGTTTGGGTCACTACAATGTTGCTATGCCTTTTCTCTTAAATTCCTCCATAAATAAACCTCAAATGGTACGTAGAGTAATTATTACGATGTACTATCACTGAGGTTAGCAAAGAGATCAGTGCGGCCCATCTGGATAGTGAATCAGGGGTAAAGCCCCCCATGACTGGAATGATCAGATAAGCTGGAGGGGAGGAGCTGTTGGTAAAGCCCTTGATCAGCAGGGTGTCAGAGAGGGGCAGCATCACTTGTTTAACCAATACAGATGCTGCTGACGGACAGCTGTCGAACCCTGTGCTCTCTTCATGCCCATACTTCAGTCAAACAGGGAAATAGTTGCATCATCCAAGGCACTTTAAGGGATGGAGAATACATTGATTCAAACTGATCTGATCTTTACGCATCACCCGTTTCAACATGAAGAATACTTGGAAGAAACATGAAAATATGCTCAGTTTTTTTCACAGAAGGTTTCATCATTATAGAACCCTAGTCCGACATGATCTGGTTGCAAGTGATCCAACATTTTGGAACAGACTTAAGCAGTTCTGAATTGTTAATAATAGAAGGAAGGTTTTCCTTGAGCACTGTTTGCATGAGAAAACATCAAGAGGTGGGTTCTCCGTTCTGTGAGGGTGTGATAGTGCTGGGCCTGTTTGTCCCTGACGCGACCTTCGCTGTGAAGGTGTTGAGGAATGGCGTTGTTTACTGTGGCTTCTGGCGCCTTTTGGCACCTGAAAGCCTGAGGGGAGAGGAATGAGGAGGAAACGAGGACCATGTTCAACTAGGGTCACCCCTGCCTTCACCTCCTCCCATCCTACACACACTTCTAGTCCCAAGCCACGTTTTTCCCCGAACATTACGATACATAAAATATCCTTATGGTAAGTAAAGACACAACCGTTTGATTACTTATTGCATCATAGTTCTTAGTGTTTTCTTTATTACTCCATAGATAGACACCAACAGGAAGACTGGGGAAAGTTGCAGAATGTTCTGGAAACAATTTGCTTGATGGCGAGGACTTTACGGCACTGGTCCCTTCTGTTCTCCTAACAAACCAACACCCCCGCCCACCCTCCCCCCCAGCCCGTCCCCCGTCCTGCCAAACCCTGTAATCAGCTGTGAAGACGTGGCAACCTGGGGGGAGGGGGAGGAGGTGAGGGAAGAAGGGGGGAGGGGCGAGATGGAGGGATGGGGTGGGAGGAGAAGGAGGTGGGGGGGAGGGGGGTGGGAGGAGATGGAGGGAGGGGGTGGGAGGAGATGGAGGGAGGGGGTAGGGCATGGGCCCCAACAGCTTTTCCCAGACTATATCTGACTTTCTTCACATGCTCCCTCATGAACACCAACATATGGTCTACAAATGTTTTTATTTTTTAAGCAAACGCATGCGATGTGCAATGTGATACAAGACGGGTGTTGTGTTGATTCAGCTAACAGTTATATGATCTAGTAGAAGGTTCTCCAGACTACATCTGACCTCAATAGCACCACGACCTATCCTCAAATAAAATCTACTTCTGTGGCCTTACTGTCCATTTGGACGATCAAAACTCTGTGTGTTGTGTGTGGGTTAAGAGTGCTGTTTTTTCTGTAGAGATAATTCCGAGCATATGTTCACTGTATTATCAACTCATGCAAAGGTTTAGTGTCTAAAATTAATTAAGTTATAGGGGAAACACATGTTGTATGTGATGCAACCCATGTGTTGTCTTGAGTCAGCTAACAGCAATATCATCTTATAGCAGAGGGTGTCGGTTTTCACTGGTACCACTTTGACAGACAATAGATCAGATTCTATCCTGTTCTTTATCCTATTCAAACCACTGCAGGAAAGTTTGCTAAACTGATCACAGAGCAGTTGCAACCAAATCTCAGTGATCCCTGCCTCTGGACAAAAGTGGGAGGGGTGGGACATCCCAGATCACGGCTTCCGGGGGAAATATGACCTCATTTGAATAACCCAGTCCCACTTCTAGAAGTTTCTCTAACAGGGTATAAAAGGAGGAATCGAGCTCAAACCGTTACTCAAACCCTGCACAAACACAGCCCAGAGAAGAACCCTGCAGTTCTGTATCAGGTAAGAATCTAAAACCTGAACATGCTTTACAGCGTTAACATAGGAGGGGAATTATCTTTGAAAAGGCTTTGTTTGATTTTTTCTACCATGTTTTAAAGTTCTCAAAAGTTTTTTTTTTTTTTATAAACATTCCAAATTCAGAGCGAACATAAAGTACAGAAAATACTTTCCTCGAATAGAAAAGAGTTTGAAGAAAGAGATTTGAGTGGTTTCTCGACACCTTCTTTCATGATAATGCCATCTCTTTGCCTGTTTGATGTTACTTTTAACACTAATTGAATGCATGCATAATCACAGTACCTACTATCATGGAAAGATGGAACCGGATAAACCAATAAATAACCTAAATATTTAGCTTGGGGCAGAGGAAGGGTTAAACTCAAGTCCTAGTCCTGGAATGTGGAAGCTGCACCACTCTGGCGTCTCTGATAGGATGAACATCGTTTTTTTTTGTCTGCTAGCCAATGAAAAACGGTTGCTTCTGCAGGATTATGCAATCATGCATGATGAGTAAAATTCTTAGAGCTGTAGTTGAAGTAACATGAACTGTGTCAAATATGGTAAAAAAAAAACTTTTAATGAAAAATAGCAGAACTGAATACCAAATCTATTTCTCCGCAGAAGCCTGAATAATGTTGTACTGCCTGCTTTTCGGAGATTATTATATGCACCTCTTGTCTTTCAGAATGAAAATCACAGACATCAATATGAAAACTTTGCAAGGTATAGAAACCCAATGTTTATTCCTGCTGCAATACCAGAAATAAAGACTAAAGAATGGGGTTCAGTAACCCACACAAACCATAGGACTAGATGTGAGGGGAAACAGAGGCACCGCCTAAAAGATGATCAAAGACACAACAGCGCTTCTGTTTGAATGTAACTTCAGGCGATGAGTTAGGAATCTTTCAATAGTTGGGGGGGGGGGGACAGAGATTAAACTTGTCAAAACATGCTCTGCTGCTGGGTAATCAAATGAGATCGCAAAGGAAACAGCCACAGGGAGGATCCCAAGAATATCATACTCATCCAAAATATGTTCATCTTTTCACCTCTCTTTGGGTCTTGACTCAATGAGTAGTGAACAGACAGGTACCATGTTTCACCCATGCACCCCCTAGTGAGTGAAGGTTAACTCTGCAGCATGCCGAACCTCCGGCTGGATGCTTGCGTGGCAAGTAGTCCTGCCTGGAACCAATGGAAACTTCCACCGTGGGAGCTCAGCCTGTCCACAGAGTGTGGGGGTGGTGCTTCTGAGCTCTTGTCTTGAGTTTGCTCAAAAAAAAAAAAAAAAAAAGGCAGTGCAATCGGAAAAGTACCGGTATCTCTTTTCCCACTGCATTGCTTTATGATCCACACACACGCACACACACACACACGCACGCAGGCATGCATGCACGACGTATGCCCTCACACAGACACACCGAACACATACCGAACACACACACACGCGCACATACACACACACACACACGCACACATGCGCAGGCATGCACGTATGCATTCACACAGACACACCGAACACATACTGAACACACACACGCGCACACACACACACACACACACACACACACACACACACACACACACACACACACACACACACACACACACACACACACACACACACACACACACACACACACACACACACACACACACACACACACACACACACACACACACACACACACGTGGAGCCCTCAGTTGCATCCCATTGTGTTTCACCTTCCTTCCTTCCCCTTGCTCTTCCAGGTCCGTGTAGCTACATTCAGAGCCCGACAGGATGTGGATGACGAGCGTTCTAGCCCTGTGCCTTCTGGCCCCGCTGGCCTCTGCAGACGGCAGGAAGCTGAGCAGCCACGCCACCCTGCTGGCTGACAACAGCGCCGACCTCGCCTTCAGGTGGGATGCTGTAATCTAACAGGATTCTACACTGCAGTCCCACACTCATGCTTAGTTATCGTCAGTGGTGTAGTCTACGTGATACGCAGGTATACGCCGTATACCCACTAGGAACGCACCAGGATTTGCGTATACCCACTTAAATATGTGCACGGTCCGGATACGTATCAATCGTCTTGTGACAGATCTTT
Organism: Gadus chalcogrammus; assembly: GCF_026213295.1. Taxonomy (NCBI): domain Eukaryota; kingdom Metazoa; phylum Chordata; class Actinopteri; order Gadiformes; family Gadidae; genus Gadus; species Gadus chalcogrammus. The sequence continues at coordinate 20,159,340 of NC_079427.1, forward strand.
CACTTCTGTGTTTATTTTTCGCAAATACCGGTTGGGTATAACTGCAATAAAATACTTTAAGCAGGGGAAGTTATCTCCTACATTCACCATTCATAAAATTCCCCCTGCGCGCTCGCGCTCTGCCCTGTCTCTGTTACGAAGCGCGAAGCTGCCCATGCATCTCTGCACGTTAGTTGGCGGGCCGAGCCCCTCCTTCTCGCGTGTGTGTGTGCGCGTGTGCGTGTGTGTGTGTGCGTACACGTACCGGTGGGACGGGTTTGTACGAGGCTGGGAGGGAATCATCACAGTATACCCACTAAAATAAAATAGACAACACCACTGGTTATCGTCATTGATTGAGCCATCCATTCATCCATACTTCCTATTCGGCTGTCATTAGAATATGAATTGGTTGATTATAAAATACATGATTGAAATCCGGATCAATGAAATGAAACAATGAAACTTATTTTCAACCTTTCGCTTAAAACAGTTGAAACATCGAAGAATAACAGCCTATGTTTTTGCTTCTTTCTTGGTCTGCGTAGTCTCTACCACAACATGGCCCAGGACAAGGGCACCGGGGACAACATCCTGGTGTCCCCCGTGGTGGTTGCCTCCTCCCTGGGGGTGCTGGCCCTGGGGGGCAAGGCCGCCACCGCCTCCCAGGTCAAGACCGTCCTGAGGGCCGACGCCCTGAAGGACGAGCACCTGCATGCAGGCCTCTCCGAGCTGATGTCAGAGGTACGAACCAGCCAATAGGGGACAGGCACTGACTTAAATGGAAGCTGATCAGTATCAGTCAATTGTTTCATTCAAACCATTTATCATGCATCAACACAATCTGATTTGATCAGTATTACATTTTCCTTCATTTTTATTAGTTAAGAAATGTGTTAACATGGCATGACTTATCTAATTACTATTGCACACATTCATCATTTGTGCATGTGTATGACTGTGTGTGTGTGGGGTGTGGTGTGTTGAACGTTTAAGGTGAGCGATGCCAAGACACGAAACACCACCTGGAAAATCAGCAACCGCCTGTACGGCCCCAGCTCCGTCAGCTTTGCCGACGCCTTTGTGAAAGACAGCAAGAAGCGCTACAACTACGACCACTCCAAGATCAACCTGAAGGACAAGAAGAGCGCGGTGAACTCCATCAACGAGTGGGCCGCCGCCTCCACCAACGGCAAACTGCCCGAGGTCACCAAAGACGTGCCCAACGCGGACGGAGCCATGCTCATCAACGCCATGTTCTTCAAACGTAAGGAAACAAACCATTCATCCATTGCCATTAAAACTAACGTCTTATGTTTTCGAAAGCATATATACTGTTTGTTCAGCATTGTCGATCAAGGCATTGTGCACTCTTTTTTTTGTCCAAATGTTTAAAAGTACACATATTCTTATTGTTTCTCATAGCTCACTGGGACGAGATGTTCCATGAGTCGATGGTGGACAGCCGTAGTTTCATGGTTACGCGTTCCTTCACCGTCGGAATTCCCATGATGCATCGCACAGGTAGCGCTCTCCCTGCCGTTCAACCTTCATCTCTGCATGCATCTCAGCACAATTAATCCCACACCTATTCTCGGATGCCTGGCTGAACACACCTCCATGGGGTTTTGGACTCATGCCAGTATCACCTGAATGACCCCCTCTCCGCTCCACAGGTCTGTATGACTTCCACGAGGACACGGAGAACCGGCTGTTTGCGCTGAACATGCCCCTGGGCAAGAACCAGGCCTCCATGATCCTCATCATGCCCTATTACCTGGAGCCCCTGGAGCGCCTGGAGAAGCTGCTGACCCGGGAGCAGGTGGACACCTGGGTCGGCAAGATGGAGAAGAGGGCCGTGGCCGTCTCCATGCCCAAAGTCAGCATGGAAGTCAGCCACAACCTGCAGGTAAGTCCACACAAATCTAAAAATCTATTTAAAGAGAGGAAGAAAAGGGAAAGGTGTGATGGTATGTCAAGAAAGTGTTAGGCAATTCAGTCAAGGGCCAAAAGATGTTTTGGTTTATCGTCAACAATTCCCCTTTCTCCTTTCTAGAAACATCTCGCAACTCTGGGGCTGACCGAGGCGGTGGACAAGGCCAAAGCGGACCTGTCTAACATCACGGGCAAGAAGAACCTGTACCTGTCCAACGTGTTCCATGCGTCGGCGCTGGAGCTGGACACGCTGGGGAACCCCTTCGACACCAGCATCTTCGGCAGCGAGAGGCTGAGGAACCCGCGGCTGTTCTACGTGGACCACCCCTTCATCTTCCTGGTTAAGGACAACAAGAGCGGCGCCATCATGTACATCGGCCGCATGGTGAAGCCCAACGGGGACAAGATGCGGGACGAGCTATAATCCACGCCTGGAGGGCTTTGTGAGATTTTTTTGGCATCTGTGGTCTGTGGTGTTTATTTTGTAGGTCTAATCCTGGCAGGCAGGTTTTTGCTGTTACCTCAAGAGCACATTCCAGTGGTACCCCAATCCAAACACTACCCCCAGGGAACCGTGTGCGTGTGTGTTTGAGGATGAATGAACCGTACCCACTGGTTACTCTTTCATATGTGCTGGGTCTACGTTTCAACAACATTGTGTCACCCTCCAGGTTCTTATCTGAAACTTGCACCTACCAATGGCAATTGGCATGACAGACAGCGTGCTTATATTAAGTGTGATCGCTCTATCCTCACAACAACATTGTTTCCACCATACACCCTGGTATTGAACAGTACTGGTTAGGCTGTGATCTCAGTTTTTCTTGGATTATCTTTAACGTTTAAAGGAAAAAGGGATATGCACACAAGCAAATATCCTAGAAAGAGAATCCTCTGTTAATCTGTGATCTGCACTGAATTGCTCCTTTGCAGTAGTTGAGCCGTGTTTAAACTATACAAACATGCCAACCATACTGTTATGTATTATCTATTAGTAAGATTATTATTAGGCTACTCAATGTGTCCTCCCAAACCTGTTGGATGATTTGATAATTTGTTAAATATCTTTTTCACCATTGTCACTTTTACAATAAAAAAATACAACAAAATGTAGGCCAAAATGTATGGGTCCAATCAGTCAAACTTGTTTCATCCAAGCTACAGCACCACAGGGCAGTTTCTTGACGAAGGCCTTTCTGCAAAGTCAACATCAGAGCATGCAAAAGATAACAATCTTTCCAGTTCACTGGCAGATAAGCATTTCACTCATATCTGACATGTTGGGATAAAACAAAATGGGGGAATTTTTGTGTTAGCAAAAGTAGGCCGTGGCCAATTTACCACACCAACATAATAACCACCCTCGTCTTTTTGTAACATAGCAGACCCTTCAGACACACAGAGGAACAGAGATCAATGGCATTCGGAGGGAAGGGATCTCCTGGTGTCACCTTGTAACTCCTTTTCTAATAAGAGAAGCATTCCCTTGCGACCTCTTCTGGCAGGACGAAGCAATACACCATCAAATGATGAACGCCACCACGGTAGAAATTTATTTGTTATATAGTATTGTTATACCCAATATACACTCCTTAACAGTTTGCTTGTCGTTAACAAATACACAATAATGAACAAGTTAACAAATAGGAAAATGCTACAGTCCATCAATTATATACGTGTCCAAGGGGCATTTCCCACAGCACGCTAAGTTGTTGAGTAGGCTACCTATTAAAATGTGTAATGGAATCGCTAGACTTCTAATGAAAATGCACATTTTAAATATACCTAAACAATCAACAATTACAACTATTAAAATTATAACTTTCTTTAATTTGAATTAAATATTGACACTTTAATATAACAGGTGAACATTTCAGTCTTTAATTTTTCCTTGAACAGTTGCAAGCAGAAACACTCACGTTCCCTAAATGGTGGCCTAAAGCAAGAAGCTGCAGCGTGACAATAGATTGTGCCTTGTACTATGAGTGCAGACATGAAAAGCTGTATCAAGTAGTTTATTGGGGAATTTATTTACTAACCCATGCTAGTTGGATTCATTATTTATAATGATTTAAAAAATATATATATTTCTGTAGAATATTCTTACTGGCTGCAGAATAAAAGAAGAGAAATATTTGTTCAACCCTCACCTGTCAATCACCTGTCTTCAAACAATTCGAAAAATAAAGTTATCAGTGTAACAACTATTGGGTCCATACAAATTATTACCAACCCTGCCCTCTTCTGTCTATTATTTTATAAACAATACCAATAAAGGTTTGTTTGTCATATACAGAAGAAGACTTATCCTCCTATCCAAGAAGACTAAATGTACATGAAGCTCATTGCCACACAAATTAAATACCTAACTAGTGCCTTATCCATCACCACATCGCTCTGTCCAATGACAACCCTGGGAACATCTAAGACCAACTTACATGCAAATTAAAGATTATTTAACATGTGAGGCGTATGGTGTGACGTCCTGTGCCAGGCTCTCTGATTACTGGGACTCAGGTGACCACGCAGTGGTCAAATACTTGCAGGGAGGAGCATAAGAGTTCGTTCTTCACAGAGAGAGAAGAGCGCTCGGGCTTTCTCTGGGGCTCCATGGGCGGCTAACGCAGTGAGCCTCATTACATTAGTGCTGTCTCATTGTGCTGTGCTAGCGGGCAGCAGATTAGCCACACAAAATAAAATCCTATTAAAGAAGTCCATGCTAAGCCAGGGTGAGCAGGCTGGGCTGGGATAGCATGTCCTCTGCGGGGCCTCTTCCCGTAGTCCCAGTGTCTGTCTGTCTCTCTCTCTCTCTCTCTCTCTCTCTCTCTCTCTCTCTCTCTCTCTCTCTCTCTCTCTCTCTCTCTCTCTCTCTCTCTCTCTCTCGCCGTGGGTCCATCTTCTCCTTTTTGTTTCTTCCTATTCCTTGCTCTGCTGCTCCCGGTCAGGTCTTTAGCTTGTCCTCCCTCTTGGCCTTGCGAAAGATCGTCTTTATCTCCTCCGTCACCATCTGCTGCCAGTTGTCCCTGGGAAGCACAGACGGAATGTTAGAACTCATCCCGCTTGGCGTTTTCTTGAGGAAAACTCGTTCAAAGACACAGAAACACCATTTTCCTGCATGCAGAGGTTACACAAAACACAGTGAGCCATGTAGGCTCAAAGGCCGCCGGTTGGAAAATAATCACAGAGGACATGCAGGCCAAATGAAAGGTGGTCATTTTTAAAGTCAACTAGCTAGAGAGTGTTAATGAACTTAATGAAAAGAAAAGCTTTTTACCCAATCTGGTTTAAAAGATGCAGAAGCTGATAAGGTCGAGAGATTAACGAGACGAGATCAAGAGGCAATTATCTTGAGCACTTGCTCTGTGTGCGTGTGTGCGTGCTTAGGTGTATACGCGCATGCAGATCAGTGAGCATGCAAGCATCTGTGTTTGTGCATGCAGGTGTTTATGTGTGTGCAATTTGGTGAGCATACACATACACATTGGTGTTTGTTTGTGTGTGTGTGTGTGTGTGTGTGTGTGTGTGTGTGTGTGTGGGTGTGTGTGTGTGTGTGTGTGTGTGTGTGTGTGTGTGTGTGTGTGTGTGTGTGTGTTTGAGTTCATTAAAGCCAGATGAGGTATGAAGCCACAACGCCACAAGCCACATATGAAAACCACAGCAACCACAGCGACTGTTCCACCACCACCACCGGCTGCTCCAGACGTAGTCACTACCTGCCGTTTTGGTTATATGTGGCTCAAGCCTTTTTCTCTGCTTTCTTTTTCCTGTACGCAGCTATTTCCTCAGGTTTCAGTCCATGATTGTCTTCCCTGAACCCACGGGTGTCATGAGTTAGAGATTGCATTGTAGTTAGTTATTTTAGACTCACTCAAAATAAACAGAAATGCAGTATAACCCGAGAAAACGATTGTCCAACTACAAATAACCGTCGATTTTTTTTTTAAATGCAGTAATGTCACCAGAGAACTAAAATAGCTGCAAGAGAAGATAGCTCAGAGAAGATCACTCACATTTTAAATAATATATTGGGTCATTTTAATGCAATTTGTTGCACATAATTTCGGTCCTTATTGTTCCTTGTTGAACATAATCTCGGTCCTTTTGTTCCTTCCACGCATAACAAGGAACAATCATGCATTCTGGGTCTTACCCTGGATTGATGTCTGGAGGTTTTGGCAAAGGCTTTGCAAAGTTTGCCTTCCCAACCAACCAGTATGTCTCTTCGATGCCTTTACCCTGGTAAAGGTAAAAAGCATAGCATATGAAAACCTGTGTATGAAGATTTATCCAGGGGATTATTTCTCTCAACTTTAGGAGGAGATGAGTGGCGGGGTTCACCTTCAGCTCCGTCTTGCCTCGGAGGTCGATCTTATAACCCTCATTGAGGGAATTTAGGATGTTCACCGTACTAATGTTCACGTGGATTCTATAAGCTGTGGTGGGGAAAGAGAGGAAACAACACAACATTTTAGAAGACTCAAACCAAAGACGGATGGAAGGTGGGGGACAGAAACACAAATAAAGGGAAATGTATTGAAAGGGAGGAGAGGCAATACGAGAGAAGGATTGGAAAGGCACCCACGCAGCCCAGTGGATTCCATACGAGACGCAGTGTTCACAGTGTCTCCGAAAAGGCAGTACCGAGGCATGGTGAGGCCCACAACGCCCGCCACACAGGAGCCTTGGGACACACACACACACACACACACACACACACACACCACACAACACACACACACACCACACACCACACAACACACACACACACACACATCAACACACACACACACAACACACACACACACACACACGCGCGTACCGTTAACACATGCACTGCTCCGGCACCTCCACTATCTCCAGTGACAATGGCTTTATGTCTATGGCAGATATGAGACTTCCTATTGCACTACGCCAAGCTCTGCGATTGGCTCACATAGATGAGTGCCGTTTGGGCTCTTTACATGAGAGGAATTCAAGAGTTTGAGTTGTTCTGTTCATATTATTAAGGAGAACTTCTAAACACCAAATGTAGAGGTATGAATGAGAATAAGGATGGGGAGGAGGAGAAGGAAGAGGAGAAGGAGTGAGAAGGAGGAGGGAGGAGGAGTAGGAGGGTGTTAGCCTGCGTGCCAACCTGAATTGGATTCCTAGTGGGGCGAGAAAAAGGCGAATGCGGACAGGAACGTCAGCATGTGCCGCTCTTGAAGCTTCCACGGAGCTTGAGGATGTTCAGAGAGCTTTGGCGATCCTCCGCGCGTGCTTGTTGCCGTCTTGGGCAGACCCGAGGACACCCAATAGGCTCATCCGTCGTCTCCAACCTGGTAACAGACACCCACGTAGGGAAGCAGGGCCGATCAAATGTTGAAAACACTGTGCTATCAAGAACTTGAGATGGTTACAATATTCATCACTCAATTTCCTCAAAAGGTTGTAGTTACATCCTAATAGCACCTTACGAACTTGAAACTCTCTCATAGATAGGTTAGCTGATACAATTATTCAATACCAGAATTTGAAATCCTAGTTGCATTGCAAGGCAGACTTTAGTCTCGTCAAGAGCAGTTTTCTGTGAGCATTATGGATCAAATGTCATATTACAAGGCAGCTAAACAATTAAAACACTAACGCCTTGTTCACACTACATGCGTCCGTCTGCAGACTGGGCGTGTCTGACGTATAGGGGACTAGTCTCTGTAGACGCATACTGCGGCCAAGTAACTTCGCTTCCACTGCTACAAAGCCGATGTGTGGATAGAAATACAAAGTGCACCAAACAACAGGTGACTAAAAACAATGCTCATTCCACATTTTTAAAAAAAATATGTAACCGGATTTTTCCTGCATCTTCCTGCTTTTTATTGCAAAATGGATCCAGGAAACGCGTGGAGTGTATTTGCATAACCGCGATTTGATTGGCCGACGGATACGGCGCAGCCTGAAAAGTTTCTCAACTTTTTGACGCAGGCCACGGAGCCTAATGGACGGACGGACCCACAATGCATTTCGCGAGCGCCCCATGCAAAGTCAATGAGATCCGCCGACGGACGGAGGTAGTGTGAACAAGCCCAACTCGCGACTCTACAGGGAACCCCCCTATCAACCTTTATCACAGAGGCGTAACAGTAGAAGGGGGGCAACAGGTGTGGCTCATGAAGTTAACGATGGTATGTGGGCATGCCAGGGCCCATCATTAAGGTTACCAACCACACCTGTGTTCAGTTACTCCGAACGAACGATCAAACTGTCAGTCAACCACGGGCCGGCGGCCGAGCTCTGACCTTGTAGACGTCGTGGTTGGAGAGCACGGCGTCGAACAGCGTGTAGAGGTCATTGAGCAGGTCCACCACCTCGATGGGGTCGCTGAGCGACGAGATGGTGGTGAAGCCCACGATGTCGCTGAAGTAGATGGTGACCTGGTCGAAGTACTCGGGCTCCACCGTGGTGCCCGTCTTCAGCGCCTCCGCCACCGAGCTGACGGAGAGACAGGATAGCGTTAGAAACATCAGTATTACACTACTTCTACTTGCTGTAGTTTGGCCTGGCTTTGCGAGACTAGTATCCCACTGGTATTAGTGTGGTAAGTATAACATTAGATACATCAGTATCAAACTGGTATTAGTGTGGTAAGTATAACATTAGAGACTTCAGTATCACACTGGTATTAGTGTGGTAAGTATAACATTAGATACATCAGTATCAAACTGGTATTAGTGTGGTAAGTATAACATTAGATACATCAGTATCACACTGGTATTAGTGTGGTAAGTATAACATTAGAGACATCAGTATCAAACTGGTATTAGTGTGGTAAGCATAACATTAGATACATCAGTATTAGTGTGGTAAGCATAACATTAGATACATCAATATTACACTGGTATTAGTGTGGTAAGTATAAAATTAGAAACATCAGTAACCCACTGGTATTAGTGTGATAAGTATAACATTAGAAACAACAGTATCACACTGGTATTAGTGTGGTAAGTATAACATTAGGATAACATTAGAGATATATCAGTATTACATGGGTATTAGTGTGGTAAGTATAACATAAATAAAACATTACTGTAACGTTAGAATCATTAGTATCACACTGGTATCATTATGGTTAATCAGTATGTGTGGGTGAGTGTTTTTTATGTGTCTGTGGGTGTGTGTGTGTCTGTGGGTGTGTGTGTGCTGATGCGTGTATGTGTGTGTGTGTGTGTGTGTGTGTGTGTGTGGGTGTGTGTGCATGCATGGCCTCCTGCTCCTGTTTGCGTGGGTTTGTGTACGTGTTGCGTGTGTGCGTGTGTGTGTGTTGACTGACGGCGGGAGCATCTCAGACAGCAGCTTCTCGGTCCTCTGCTTCTCCACCTCCAGCTCCTCGGTCCTCTCCCTGATCAGGTCCTCCAGGTTGGAGGAGTACTGCTCCAGCATCCGCAGCATGGAGTCGATGATGTTCGTCTTCTTGCCCTTGTTGATGATTTTGAACTGAAGGCCGAGGATAACACACACAAGCACACACACACACGACCACAAACAATCACACGACACAACACACACCACACACACACACACACACACACACACACACACACCCACACACACACACACACACACCACATCACACCCACATACCACACACCACCACACACAACACCCACACACACACCACACACACACACACACACACACACACACACACACACACACACACACACACACACAGAACCCAATGATCGAAAAGTAACGTATATTTATCCATTACACAGTGCTTTAAAGAAGCACCTTACGACTCAATAAGGTTCAGTAGGATCTGGATGTTGAAAGAACTTGCAAGAAAGACTGCTGCATCCAAGATTACATTGCAGTAACATCTGTTTTTCTTGTTGTTCCTAAAGCAGTGGGACAGAGCGACTGTTTCCCCAGATTCCAAATCGGGTCAGCCCAGGTGTGCCTCGCCGTATTAGTCACAGGAATCTTTATGGGTTTTATTTAGATGAGCCAGTGTACTCGTCCGTACCTGTTCAGGTGACACATATAAATGAAGCAGCCCTCATGTTAGTGTGAGGAGCCCCAGCAGCACCTGCATTGGGCCCAATCTCTTTCCAGACCCAACGTGTAACCCTTCAACTGGCTCCGATCTCAAAACAACCTGGACCTAGCTCTCGTAAATGCTGGGCGTTATGATTTCGATAATGTTATCAACAAAATCCCTCTTTTATTGATAACAAATGAGCTAGCTGGTTCACAGCCCCCTTCTTACTTTAAGTGGACTGCATGCGCTCACCTGGTTGAAGATCTCTTCGAAGGCGGGCCTGCGGTCGGGCATCTCGCTCCAGCACTGCTTCATCAGCTGGATGCACTCCAGGGGGGCCTGGTCCGGGGCCACGGTGGGCCGGCACATGGGCGGGGGCTTCTTCACCTTACGGATGATCTCTGGGCGGTAGCATGGGGCGACAGAGGAGGTTTATTTTTTTATTTCACTTTACGCAAAGGTTAGCGCTGACAAAGTAATTTGTTTGGACATGTGGCATTCCATGAGTGATGATGCATAGAGAGTAACCAAGGTTGGGGCTTTGTATCACTCTGCTCTACAGGTGCTTTCTAAGGACCATTCACCAACTAAAAGAAGTTACGCAACCTGTAAACAACTTACTGCGGTACCGCCTGCGGTAATGTGTGGACCTACGTAAAGTAGCAAGCTAGGGTGCAAGAAAATGATGTGTAGTTTGGCAACAGTCCAGTCCCTGTCCAGTTGTGGAACCTTTTTTATAAAGGCAGTTTCACAGTAGAGTTTGTGGGTTGTTATCCTCAGCACTCGGCCTGGGGCCTGGGGCCTGGGGCCTGGTACCTGCGTGCGGAGCAGACCCACCGGGCTGATATCCAGTGTAACAACACTCCTTCTGGAGTGGTATTGCTTAAATAACGACCAGCTCACTGTATATTACCCCTTAGGTGGTCTGTAGGATTTATGTTGGGCTGAGTTTCTGTCCCTCCTGTGTGAGCTTGTCTTGGCTGGTGAGTTGCAGCAGGAGGTGTGCTGTGATTGGTTGGTGCGGGAGACAGCAGTTTCCCACCCGCTCCCCAAACCCGTGCCCACAGCAATGCTGTAGTGTGTTATCTACGCCGTAACTGTGGATATTATCTTAATTTGTTGGCTATGATGGGGTTTTTGTATGGTTCCCCTTAGGCAGGTCTAACATTATTATATATTTTTTTATTGTTAATGGCTGACCAAGAGGTAAAACCCTCATGGACAGCAGCAAGCAATCCCAACGGATGTCATTACATATCAACGGACACCAATCCAAAGCTGCATAAACCTGCGTTTCAGCAGAGATGTTGCAGTTCTTGAGGCTTAAGTTGACTGCTGGTTTGTCAACACCATAACTCACTTTGGAATTTATAAATGTGGAACGGCACAAGAGATTACATCCTATTAGACCACATCCAACTCCAAGAGGAAGAGGCATGAGCAGTACTATAGACGGTAGCCTGCAGCTGTGGCCTGTGTGTAGCGTTGCATCACATATGTCCGTCATCATAGTCCTTGATACACACCCTCTGGAGGGAGCCCCAGCATGCAGTAGGGGAGTCCTCGGACCACCACCTCTTGGAGTATAATGGCGAAGCTGTACACGTCCCCCTTGAAGGTCCCTCTGCGTGAGCTTTCGGGGTCCCTGAGGAACTCTGGGGCTGTCCAGAATAACTCTGAGAGAGAGGGGGCAGGGAGGGCGGCCATCTTGTTTGGTATGGATCAAAGTGGGTAGCAAATCCATTTCCGACGTGAGCATTTCATTGTGTGAACCACGTCATTGATTTTTTTTATTTATAGACATTGTATTGTAGTAATAAACCATTAATGATAGTTATACATATTTTGAAATTAACTGGATAGTATTTGAATCTTTCAGTCACTTAAAAATATAGATATTGTCAAATGTATTGCCAACACTGTATTATTATATAAAAAAATCGACTGAGAAAAGTTCAAGCAACATGCATCCTATTTATTTATTTCTCACCATAATGTACAACTGGAGAAAGAGAAGAATAAATAATCTGCTATGAAAGCGATATATATAAGACTACCTTCAGGTGTCCATTGTTCTTTGGGACTCTTCTGGGACTCCAGCAGTTCATTAAAGCCGTAGTCGGTAATCTTCAGAACAAAGCGTCCGTCCACCACACAGTTCCGAGACTTCAGTCTGCCATGGGGGAAGTCTTTGTGGTGCAGGTACTTCATACCCTGGAGACGAGCAACACCAACAATACTGAGCAAGGTTTTGATTTAAATGACGTAGATGGCTGAAACCTCATCATAGACCCCTTTTAGGGTAAGAACATGCCATACATATTGGGCCAGATCTTCTGGCTGAAAGGTTCTTGGTTCGAACCCCACAATCAAAGGCTACCTGTAGGCATCCTTCCTCAACCCCTTGCTGCTGCCTAATGACGTATCTCTACAAAGTGGGTTGGACAGATTGCTTTCTGGCACAACCATAGCAGAAAGATATAAATCCCTTGGGTTCACCTTAATGAGGTCGAGGAGCAGCGAGGACTTGAACATCCAGTCCAGCTTGACGTCGTCGTTCCCCAGCAGGTCCTGCAGGCTGCCGCGGGAGCAGTGCTCCGTTACCACGGCGAACATGGAGCAGTCGCAGAAAAAGCCCAGGAAAGGGTTCACGTTCTCGTTCCTCAGGTCCTTCATCTGAGGAGACCACATCAAAGATGGATGAGGAGCCTTGCCTGTGGTTAACATATGGTCCTGTCTAAAGGTAGTGACCCCCGGGTCGTCGGCCAACGCTAAGCCGTCAGCTAGCATCTGTGGCGCTGGATTTGGGCTGTCTGAGATTTTCTGTGTTCTGTGTTTTTCTGTGATTTTACTGAAATTATTTATTTTGCTGAATCGGCAACGAAGGTCATTAATGAGAAATCACTCTGATAAATCACTCTGATAGGCTGTTCAGCTTAAGCAAAACAGCAAATGAGGAGAGAAACGGAAGTGAGCAAAGCAGCAAACAATTTTCGTCAAGGGGCCACGCAAGCAAATGGTTGAAGAGGACACACACAAAATGTTGCTCTAATTTTGCCATTTCAACTCATCTGATCAATCCAATGCACAAATTTGTTCACAACCACATGGCCATTAGAAATATCTATTTTATAAAAGCATCTAAGTGGTGAGCGAGAGTGGTGTGAAAATGGGAGACCAACTCTACTCTGTTTCACGTCAATAGTTTGAATATCCGCAGTCGTAAGTCCGGTTTCCCTTTATACCGGTAAGTAATGAATACAGACTGCTGCTACTCGCTGTGCGGAGAGGTTTTATCCCCCAGCAGACACAGAACCGACATGCTAGTTTTCCGTTTGCTGTGGTCTTTGCGGTGTACAAGTCCAACTTTGTGGCCAAGACACAGGCGATGGGAGGCACCGCAACACTCAACCTTTGTTACCGCTATTTGTTTGACGTTTGCTTGGTGTATCAGGCTCACACTATAAGGGTTAGGGCTTTGATTCCCACTGCTAAGAACACTTGCTGTTAATGTAGACGGGAACATGTATTTACATTTATATACATTTATATATATCATCCTCGAGGGAGAGGAGGCCTTTACTGCAGCTGTAATCCACGCAATGGTTTCTAAAAGTATAATCCAAACAGAAGGTAAGAGCATACAGAGAAGGTAGAAGCATTGTGATTCAACCTACCTTTGTGAATATCTTAGTCGCGCTCTGTTTCACCTCTTTAAATTGGCCATCTTCAAATTTCTTAAGCCACACCCAGTCTCCCTGAAAAAATAATAACATCAACATTTATGACAAAAAAAGTACACCGTTTTCTTCTTTGTGGGTTAAATGAAGCGTACCTCATACACGGCTACGTTGGTTGTCTCGTGAGTGATGGTCCGGATGCTGTTGACCGAGTGCGATCGCTCATTTGACCTGGTGCTCTTGTCCTCTATCGCGCTCTTGGACTCACTCAAATCCTCCAGGGTGATTTTCTGTACACACATTAGATCATACATCCGGTCACACAGCTCAGCAGAAGTCATTCCTTCATCGTCATCATTTTAAAGGGGAAAATTTGTTTTTTTCCGTGGTCACTGGTCTACTATAACCATCATAGATGATCATAGTGAATTCATTACATGAATCCATTGCATGTGGATTCATGTAATGAATTCATGACATGGATCCAGAGCCAGCTGTCCTGTAGGGCAGGGTTTGACGGGTCTTACCCTCTTGCTGAGCTGGGGGTCGATGAAGGTCAGGTCCTCGAGCGTGAGAAGAATGCGATTGGGGCCCTTGAACAGCTGGATCTGCTGGATTCTCCTCCTGCACTCACATCACAGATCAGGGAAGTTAGGGCAAGAAATACAACCATATACTAAAAACAAGAAATAAATATAACCGCAAGCGGTGATTAACGGGGTCCGAGCAAAATTAAAAGTAAAGAACACACTTATGGAAGATATATAAATGGGACAAATAATTATGTAGGAAAGATGTTGATGAAGATGTTCCACTTAATGCAATACTGTGCCTCGGCTTTCAGGTGAGCTGCAAAGCAATGGCCGAATGTCATGTTCAGCATGCTATAATCGGGATTCGTACTCTCAACCTAAGGATCACCCGGGCATTATCCCATTGAGCCACTGATAAACCTGAAATGCAGCCTCATTCACATGCTCAAATGTCTATTGATAAGCATACAACATCCAGAAACCTCCAAACACACATTTCTCAAGTGAATTAAGGGCTTTCTTAAAAGCATATACCTGAAAAATCTTTGAAATTCTGGGGTAATTAAACATTTGTAGTCAAGAACACAAACGGAAGAAATATAAATATGAGCGATAATTATTAGAATTTGCCCTAATGCCATACTGTGTCTTGGCACTCAGATTCTTGGAAACAAATGAGTCGGAATGTTGATTGCCTGATGAATTTCAGGTGCTGTTCAATATTGTGTTT